>NW_024581133.1:8249609-8260781 GCF_017639235.1 Corvus kubaryi | reverse complement strand
CGCTTTTGTCTGAACTTGGGGAGCCGCCTCCTCCCGCGCCCCCTCCGCGCCCCGCAGGGCTGCCGCCCCCCCGGCGGGCCCGGGGGAGGTTTGGGAGAGCCGCGGCGGGGAGGGGAGAGCAGAGGAGAGGAGGAGGAGGAAGGGGAAGGGGGGGTGAAGAAGACCTTTCCCGAGCTGTGGGTTGCACCGCGGGCGGCTCCGCAGCTCTCGCTGTCGTTCCGGGTCGCCTTTGGGTCTTGCCCTGCCAGTCCCGGTGGCAGGGGTGGGGGGAAGGAATAGAGCGAGCTAAGATCAGATTAAAGCAGAAAATATAATAAAAAGGAAGGTTGGGAAGGGGGGAACCGCAAGGAAAAAAAAGTAAATTAGAGACTTAAAGGGAAAGAGTCGCCATGTTTAACAGCTTTTTTTTTTTTTTTTTTTTTTTTTTTCCTTTTTTTAAAAAAAAAAAAAAAAGGATCTCCTCAATTCAACATAGAACAAGCTTCTCGATCCCAACCCTCCTCTTTTGTCCAATTCAATCTTTGGATAGATCTTTTGTTCTAACTCAGCATGAAAAGAAAAACTTTCTTTAAATGCTATAAACTTAAAACTAACTGAAGTCCCTAAACAAATCCTCCTCTGAACATTCCAAACATATATACACGGGGCTTGTGTGTGTGCGTGCGTGTGTGTGTGTGTGTGTGTTTTTATTTAACCCTGGTGCATTTTCTGTTTACTATTATTCTCTGTGAACCAAAGCTCGCTGCAAGAAACTTATAAATACAGAGATAGCTTACAGGCTTTAAAACATAAAAAGCAGAGAATGTTTTGGATTTGAAAATCATAAATTATAATTTAATGCCAATAACAATTTACAACAAATGGTTGTTTACAATAAACTAACACCAAACAAACAAGTCAAGATCCTGTGTTCTTAGTAAGCATAAAAACTTCACACACACACACTCACATGGATAGCACTTGCAATAGAAAAAGCTAAATCTAGAGGTCAGCAATTCCCCTGCAATAATAGTATATTTATATATTTATATATATTTATATATTTATAGAAAAGGAGCCATGATTCAGATGTAAAACTCTGCTCAAATTCACAGTCATACGCCCCTCAGCCCCCAGTACAGATGTGTCTAACTGGAACACACTAAAGATCAGGGTTTAATCGACTTTACAGAATGATCTCCCTCCCTCCCTCTCTCTCTTTTTGTGAAACCACAACATGGTGTAGTTACGTGTGGTAAAAAGGGAGAGGGGGAAGCCTCAGACAAGAACAAAATTGCAAGCTTTCACATACAAAGCATCTGCTATAGACCAAGGGAAGGGCGGGCGGGGGGAGAGAGAAAGAAAAGAAAAAAAAATAAATGACATGCACACACACAAAATAAAATATCAACCCCTTGCAAAACCACATCATCTTGCCTTCCTTCAGGTTTGGGTTGGGTTGGGTTATTTGTTTTTTTTTTTTTTTTTGTCTGCTCGGGATAGCACTCAATTCCCCAGTGGTGTGTCCGGTCCTATGCCACCCGCCCAGGCAGGTCCCACTCCCGGTGGGAGCTGTGCCTGTGCCAGGGCTGCAGGAGAGGGCCCTGTGCCTACACAGGGGACATCCATGGACGCCCACGCGTGTCTGTGTGCCAGGATACACACAGACATATAGCCCATATGTAATAGAGAGAGATGACCTGTGGTCATGCTTTCACAGTCTAAGGTAGGAAAAAAAAATCCACTTGAGAGTATATATACATTAAAAACCGACTCCTCAGTGCTAGAAGCTAAAGCCACTCCATTTGAAGACCTCTCAATGACAACGATAGATGGCAACTACGGAGTATTATAAAAAATCACACATACTTAAAGAAAACTCATTGCAAACAACTGACCTATATTTACAATACTGCTATTACCTTGCTTGAATGATCTTGTGCGCGTATGTCAGACATTTACAAAAGATTTTTCGCCCCATTCTGATCATAAAATAGATACTGACCTCCAGATTTCTAATACTTTTTCACAACAATACCTTTCCTACGCAGGCACTTAAGTGTGACAAAAATAAGGGCCTTTTTTTTTTTTTTTTTCAGAAAATCCATTTTTAATTAACAGGAGGATTAGATGAATGGGGGTTGATGGTTTACCATTTCAGCATAGAACTTCCTAAAACCAGAGATAAACCACGAACTTAAGTCCTCCTCCCCCATCCCGGAATTAAACAGGTAAATACACTACAATACATCTGCTACAAACTTACTGTGACAAGTAAACAAATCAATCGCCTATGGACTTAAATGACTGCAAATTATAGAGAAGTAAGGTGGTTTCTGAAAGACATTTATGACAGCCAAACAAGTTTCAGATATCAAATAATATTTTAATTTCTGAATACTTTCAATTTTCCTTGGAATATAACACACAAAGACTCGACCAAACAGTTCAGTTATTATAACTTTTACAGTATACAGAAATGTTGCACTTAAAAAAAAAAAAAAACCTTCAGTTTTTTTAAACACAAAACTGTAAACTCTAAGATACTGAATCAATCACGTTATCTATAAGTGCCAACAGTGTTATTTTGTCATGCTGATTTCAATGGTATTTTTTAAAAAGGGAAAATATCAACAATTATTATAATACAAAGGGCTTGCAAATATACAAACAGATAGAGGAGTTTAATAACAATTCATGATGAACTATGTGGAACCCAATTCAAATTACAAAAGTTCACTTTGCTTGTTTGCTTGTTTTTTTTAAAATCAAAACCGTAGTGTGTCTTGGACACAAAATCCTTCTACCTATAATAAATCCCCACAGTTCATTTTCTGTCCGAAATATCAAAAAACCTAGATTTGGGGGGAGTTATATGACACGTGTGGTTCATTCGGGTCTATATAATTATAGCTCTCTCAGCTTCAAGCTAGATTTTGGGTCACCACCTTAAGTGCGCTTCCATCATTGTGTTGTTGAAGGGTTTTTTTTTTCTCTTTTCCTTTCTTCCTATGATACTTTCATGGACTCAGTTTTAATTCTTTCAGAACATATATTTTTAAGGATACACAGTTTATTTTTTTTAAAGAAGCCAAGGTTATATCAAAAATTATTATAGAACCACAGAATAAACTGGTTTGAAACCAGAAAAATACAAAAAAGAACAGCTATAGGTACATAGACACATAGGACAATTAATAATTTGGAAAAAAAAGACTTACTTTCTTCCGTTCTGCTAATTTTCTCCAAATTTCCTTTAAATGCACTTTAAGCGAGATTTTTTAAAAAGTTTACCCCAAAAAAAAAGAAAAAAAAAAGAAGAAAAAAGAAAAAAAGAAAAAGCCCACCATCGTTTCTTTTCTTCTTCTTTCTTTTTTTCTTTCCCTCTTTTTTATTTTTTACAAAAAAAATGATAAGTAGCAAGTTTTTTTCTGAAGAACATGGGAGTTTTTAATGCATTCTGTAAAAGTTCATTTGACAGTCTTTTTTTAATTCACAGTCCATTAATTTTTTCCTGTCTTCTCTTAGCAAACTTGTAACATCCTTTTACATCCTTTCTTAGCAGAAGGAAATTTAAGAAACAACCAGAACCCAAATGTCATTTGCTTTCCTTTCACTCTCATCTCCCTTCTCAATTTTGAAATTTTTTTAAAATTTTTGTTTTGTTGTTTTGTTTTTTTTTTTCTCTCTCAAATGTTTTATTGAATGGACATGTAAGGCCAGTTAAAACTGCTGCCAGACAGTAACATATCCCTGATTAGGGTTTCTATGGGGGTTTTACCTACCAAACGGACGAAAAACAATTGCTCTATGACAGAAGAGGAGACAGTGCGAAGGGAGGGGAGACGTAGTAATAGCTTCCCGAATCGTGTTGGCTGGTTGGGATACTGGCTCCTAACATACTCTTCCAAAGCACACTGTGACTTCTCCTGTAAACTTTCAACATGGGCTACATCAGAGAGACCACAGGCATCTAGAAGAAAGTGTATTAAAAAAAAAAAAAGAAAAAAAAAAAAAAAAAAAAAAAAAGAAAGCAATCATCAGATTAAAAAGGTTTTGGTGGTTTTTCTTTTTTTTTTTTAATTTTTAATTTGATTTTTTTTTTAAATTTCTAGGTTTAAGAGTCGATTGTGCGCCATCACCTCGCCCCCCAGAGTTTAAGTGGGTTTTACCAAAAGGGACAATCTCTCTGTGCATGTGTGTGTGTTTGTATTTCTCTCTCATCTAGAGGGTCTCCTTTAGGACTGAGCACAGCTCCCAGAGTCGAGATTTCTAATGGCACAACAGACCTGAGAGGTTGGCAAGGAGGTGCTGGCCAAGCTTCATTTCATATATCTGTATTTTTTGGGGGAAAGGCTGGGGGGGCGGGGAAGGCTTGAGTCGAAAGGGGGGAAAGGGAGCCACTATTTCTCCACACCCCCCCCTCCTCGGAAAATAACTGGGGAGAGCCTAGCCCTGTGATGAGAAGGAATACTACTCATAGTGATAGAAATCATAATAATAATAAAAAACTGGCCCAGCCAAAGATAATGGCGCCCCGGATCCAGCAACAGATTCTCCCCCAAAGAAGACAACGCGTTTTTCTTCAGTCTTTGAAACTGATTTAAGTGGCCCTTTAAAACTGATCTTGTCAGTTTAGCCTATTCAGAGGCAGCCATGCAAACTGTGATCTCTCTGTTCATTTGAGCTGTTTCTTTTCCCCCCTCTTTTCTTTTCTCTTTCTTTCTTCCCCCCCCTCCACTCCCCCCTCTTTTTTTTTCCTCTTCTTCTTCTTTTTAAACCTAAAGGCCCTTACAAGAAGAAAACTCCCTGATAGGGTCTGGACATTTTTTTCTTTTTTTTTTTTTTTTTTTCCTGATACGCTAAAATACAATAAGTTCCCTTTAAATCAGAGACGTCTGTGCTGAAAGAGCACAGGTTGTGACCTGACCTCCCTGTGGCTTTCCTAGGCACAGGGCTAACACATGCATATTCTGCGAGTCATTAGAACCCAGATTTTTCCCCCCTCCCTCTTAAAAGAGGCTGCAGCAAACATTATATGCATCTATGTGCGTCTGCTTTACATCAGGGAGGTTATTGGGGTGCTGCAGAAGCTGCAAGCATCACCCTATATTTTTTTGCATGCGGCTGTCTTCCCCAGAATCAGATAACAAGAAACGTTTATCTAGTTGGGAGGCAATTTACACGCCAGGCCTCACATTTTGAAAATAGTCATAAATTAAACAGTTACGACAGGATCGGACGATTGTTTTCTCAGAAGGCTAAAAAAAAAAAAAAAAGAAAAAAAAAGAAAAAAAAAAGTGATTTGGGAGAAAAGGCAGGATTGGAAATAAACTCCTCGGTGTGGGTGTGAGCTGGGCAGGGGCTGGGGAGGGATGTGAGTGTGTGTGGGATCCTCGCTGAGCGGCTGAGCGAGGGAGAGGAAAATGCATCCTAGAAAAACGACAGAAAAATAAAATAAGCACCCCACGGGCACCCCTTCCCATTCGGGATCCCTGTCTCCCTGTGGCTAGATGTGCCCTGCTCATTGATCACCTTAGGATTTAGCACGAGTAATTTGGGGGGGGAGGGAAAAAAAAAGGAGAAGTTTTTTATGTGTAAAGCAATAATATATAAAAGGAAGTTTAGGTCACGACCCAGAACCTGGACAAAGTCCAGAAAATGACTTCGTTCCCCAGACCCCCTTTAACACAACAAGGAATGGATTGTGAGCCCTTCTTTTCCCACATAAACTACATTTTTTTCCTGTTTCCTGATATCAGGCTTTAAAAAACTCTGATGAGTAATTATTTTGCAGGTCCTGCTTCCATTCATATGTTTATCGCGTGGCCACTTTCCCAAACGTCCAAATGAGTTACAGATGAAATATATGTATTTTTAAATTTAATCCCCGAACTTCGAGGGCTCCAGCACACTGGGTTGCCGGTGCAGCCTCAAAGTTAGTGATCTGAGATAACGTATTGCACAAATTAGCGAGCAGATTTTTTTTTTCCCCTCAGAAGAAAAAAAAAAAAAATTTAGCCTCCAGAGTTAATATCAGGATTATTACTCACTCAGGTTAAACTCTAGTGCAAGCTAATTAGATTTCACAACGCACTCAATTATTGCTGTATAACTCATGCACTATTTCTAGGCAGCAAAAGTTGACACATATTTCCCCCCCCCTCCCCTCTTTGATTATCTAAGAAACACCTCGAGGTCTTTTCCTCGGGAGAGTCATGGTTGTGCCACCCCGGAATTACACTGCAGAGCGGCAGCTTCAGCCTCCTCTTACTTTTCCATACTATCCCTGTCTACTTATGGTAATGATCTTTTCGCACCCGCTACTCGCTTTGGACTATGCAGTTCCTGCTGGGTACAAATGCAAACTTTTCCCCTTAGCTTAAATGACATAGAACTGCTCACTGCCACATTCTGTTTAAATCAGAGACAGCTCTTTGCAAAGTTGATTTATTTTATTTTATGGGATGGCAGGGAACATATTTTAAACTCAGCTTTGCGCATTTAACTTTTTTTTTTTTTTTAAATTCAATTTTTAATCCTTCAGGGCTTTTTTTCCTTCCTGGCTGCCCATAAAATGATCCTCTTTTTAAAGTGGTTTCACTGATAGGACGACTTGTATTTAACAACATCAAACAGATTTTGCTGCTGTTCGGATGCGTGTCATTAAATGCAACAACCCAGAGCTATACTGTTAAATAAAATATTATTTTCAATGGGAAGAGCGCAGTCTCTCGTGGCGAATGGGTGCCTCTTCCCAGGCCCCCTTCTTTCACAGTCCCCAGCATTATCCAAGCTAGGGTTGGGGTGTATTTTGGCTGCCTGTTTTTTTCTTAAAAAAAAAAAAAAAAGTGTGTGTGTGTGTGTGTGTGTGTGTGTGTGCATTTTATTTTTATTTTATTTTTCTGATTTGCACTCCCTGGAAGATAGGATGCTCAGATCCGAGGCCCTGAAGGGGAGAGCACAGGGCACCGCTTCCTAAAAGGAAAAGAGACCGCGCTGGTTCTCAGGGGGCAGGGAGCGGGGATGGGGTGCAGGCAATAACACTTTGCAAGAGCAAACAGTTCTCAAGGGGGGCCCGGGGAAGGAGAAAAAAAAGGAGCAAAGAAATGCCGCCTACCTGAGGTGAAGAGGACTATGGCCTTTAAACAGCTATATTCTGCAGAGTCGACATGCAATGCTTTCAGTTTTTCTACTTGCTCTTGGAAGATTCGTATGTGGTCCATAAAGGCGACCACTCGGTCAGCAGACATTGGCGAAGCGTGAAGGCCAGCAGCTGCCAGGAGCGGAGCTACGTGGAGGGGCATGGAGCACTGGGCAGCGTTGAGGACAAATAACTCGCTCCAGGTCAGCCTCAGGAGGGCCACCTGGTCTGTGATCTGGAGGTCTGGGAAGAAGGGGATATTCCTGGCCCACTCCACTGCGCTGAAGAGCATCCTAGCTGCCAGTTCACAAATGTTCTCGATGCCCATGATGTTGTTGGGTTGCATGCACTGACTGCCAAAGCGGGAGGTGGGGTAGGGCTCTGCTCTCAGAAGAAGGGAGATATATCCGGATAGGTAGGAATGGCAGTTGAGAGGGTCCCCATTTGTCAAGGCGAACTGACCATGAGTTGGCTGTGTGGGTGGCATTCTGCCCCTCTGGACCGCTGCAGTAAATAAAGAAGAAACTACAGCTATTAATATCTGAATTGCGACCATCGGTTCAAATACAGCCTGCTTTGTGTGCTTGTGCGTGCCTGTGTGACCCCGGACCCGGCCAGCTTCAGGGGGAGCATGCATTTTCCCAGTCAGAGTTCAGCCCCAGCCCCGCTCTAAGGCTCTGCAGTTCTCGGGTCAAGTCAAAGCAACAATAAAAGCTGAGGGACACTGTGGGCTCGGCCAGGGCTGCTGCGGGAGCCCAGCTCCTCACTTCCCAAAACACACCTCAGTTCAGTTATTTCCCCCCTCCCCTCCACCGCCACCCCCTCCTTCAAGGGGTGCAGGATACGTCTTTGTGTGTTTTTTCTCCATTACATCTAAACCAGCTCATTGATTTGAGGCTGGGGGAGCGGGATGGGGAGGGAGGAGGGGAGAAGGAAGAAACACTTCAGTTCGAAATCCCCGGCTCTGGTCCCACACGCGTTTCTCGCCCACTGAATACATTGTTGCTGCTGGTATTATATATCCCCACTCTCGTAAAAAATACAAAAGGAGGCGAAATCACCCCACAACATCCCCGGCAGGTCCCCTGGTGAGGCTGAGGGCATTATCCAAAGGCACCTTCCCCCGCTGCCCATGGAAAGTGGGCCTTTCATTTTGTTAATAAATTTACACGGTGACAGCGAGAGAAAAAGGAAAGAGAAAAAGGGCTCAGAGGCAGAGAGATGACAAGAAGGGAGAACGCCTAAAAATGTGCTTGATTTATATTTGTTATCGCCTGTATTCCAAGGTTAGTTACTCTTGCAGAAACACAAAGAGAGGAGCCCGGCGAGTCCCAAGCCCCCTCACCCTTAACCTACATAGCAGCGTCCAGACACAGAGCACGCACTGGAAAACTGCAGGCTCACATTTCCCGTCTAATTTTATATCACAAAGACTCCACTTGCAGAGATCCGAGCACCCCACACTTACTTCTGGACTGCTCCCTAAACCCCCCACCCCATCCCTTCTACCCCCTCCTGCCTCTCCTGGAGGAACAAGAAAATAAGAGGAAGAGGAGAAAAGTGAGGTAATAACAACCAGTGAAGGCAGGCACACTGCAGTGTGTATATACACACACACGCGTGGAGATGTGTGTGTGTACATATATTTTTAAAGGAGGAAAAATCCGGCTGGAAATCCACAGTGGAGTGCTGTAGAGCCTCGGTAGGGTGAGTCCCATTGTAATAGTAATTTGAACCGCCTGTGTAAAATTGCAATCTAAGGCAGGGTGCTGGAGGATATATATGTGTGTGTGTGTGTGTGTGTGCATCTCGGGAGGCTCCGTGTGTGTGTGAACACAGAGGCACAGACACACACACACAGGGCTGCTCGGGGGACGGGGGCTAAGGCTGAGCATGCAGGAGGAAACACGAAGGAAAAGTAACCACACGTCAGAATCATCATCTCGCTCCTAAGCAGCGTGAAACTAAAAATCCACTTTCAATAAACCTCCATCAGCAAAATCAAAACAAACACAAATCAATTACGAGTGCAGGAGAAAGCATGCGAGAGCCCCTGCCTCCCTGCCCACCCTCCCCAACACCGCTTTCTTTCATTACGAGAAAGTTTCTGGCTGGTTTATTTGAGGGGGGTGGGTGGGGGGGAGGAAAGGTTCTGGTTGGGTTTGGGGTTTGGAGAAGGAGGTTAAAAATATTAAGAGTAATTATATATATTACTTAAAAATAATAAAAAAAAAAGAAAACCAAACAAACCCCAAAACGCAGCGAGTGAAAAAAAATTGCAAAACAAATGAAATCCCAATACCTTCCCGTCTCATGCCAACTTTGAGGCATTTTTTGAGGCGGCAGTACTGACACTGATTGCGGTGGTGCTGGTCAATGGGACAGTTCCTGTTGGCACGACAAGTGTAGCTGAGATTCCTCCTTACACTCCGCTTGAAGAAACTCTTGCAACCCTCGCAGGTAAACTGGCCATAATGTTTGCCACTAGACTTGTCCCCACAAACCACACATTCAATGTGCTGCTGCTGCTGCTGCTTGTCTCCTTGGTTCTGCTGGCTCGGCGGGTTGGTCTGGGCTGGCGTACTGGGAGGGCCCCCGGGCCCCGGGGTCTGTGGGGTATGCGGGGCCCCGGCCGGGGGTCCCTGCACCGGCGGGGCTTGCGAAGGCTGCGTTCCCTGAGCTCCGGGCACATCGTCCTGGGGGTCTCGCCACGCACCGACTACCATTGCCATATCTATTGGACACCGTTGCCAAACTTCCTGTTCCCCCTTTATTTTCAAAGTTTGTTTGCTTTGCTTTTCAGATCAGCTTTGCAGCAGTCTTTTTATTTTTTGTCCTCCCCTCTCTCTCTCTCTCTCTCTTTCCCCCTCTCTCTTTTGTTGTTTTGCCTTTTTTTTTTTTTTTTTTTTTTTTTTCGGGGGGGGGGGGGGGGGGGGGATCTCCCGGTACCGGCGAAGGTGCAGAAGCACGGGGCGATGGAGGTGTGTGTGCGGGGGGGTGAGGTGCGAGTCGATTGTCTGGGCTCCAGGAGAGCAAAGTAAAGGGGTGGTGGGGGTGGGGGAGAGAGGGGGAGAGAGAGAGAGAGAGAGAGGAGAAAAAAAAAAAATCTCTTCAAAGATCTCCCTCTCTCTCTCTTAGAGCTGATCTGCAGCAGAGTAGTTGAAGGAGGAGAGGCGGGTGTCTGGGGGCCAGGTCCAGGGAAGCTCGCAGTCAGCCATTCAGGAAAGCCATCAAAATAAGAATGAATAAAAGGTTAAAGATTACACACACAGCGGAAAAAAACACGCACAGCAGAGGAGACTCTTCTCGGCGCGGAGAGCGGTCGGTCTCGCCGTAGTTTTTGGAAGTCCAGCTTGCAGCAGCAACATCAACTGCGATCGCTTTGTTTTTGTGGGCTTTTTTTTCCTCCTCCTCCTCTTTCCTCCTCTCTCTCTCTCTCTGCTCTGTCTCTCCTCCCTCCTTCGCTCGCTTTAATTCTTCCTCTCCGCCGCTCCGCCCGGCCGCTGCGCTCTTGCTCTCTCTCGCTCCCTCTTTTGGGCTGGGGGGTGTGGGGGGGCTGTTGGCTTTTTTTTTCTCCTCCTCCTCCTCGCTCTCTTTTTTTTTTTTTTGTTTTATAAAAAAATTCTTATTATCGTTATGATTACGATTATTATGAATTATTATTATGATTGTTTATTTGTTCCTCCTCCTCCTCCTCTCCGGCGCCGCCGCTCTGCTCTGCCCCGCTCCGCCGGTTCGCCGCTCCCGCCGCGCCGCGTCCCCGCCGCCGCTCCCGCTCCCGCCGCCGCTCGGGTGCTGCTGCCGCCGCTCCCGCCGCCGCCGCTCCCGCCGCCGCTGCCGCCGCCGCCGCCGCGCTGCCTTATGCTGCTTCTGCCGCCTCGCAAGTGGGCTCTCGCCTCCGCGCCGCCGGTGCTCACGGCGCGGGCAGGGGGAGGGGGGCCGCGGGGCGGGGGGGAGGGAAGGAGTCAACTCGCCAGCGCAGCAGCGCCCAGCCAGCCAGGATGATAAAAGAGGGGAGCGGGAGGAGGAGGAGGAGGAGGAGGAGGAGG
>NW_024581133.1:7929405-8249209 GCF_017639235.1 Corvus kubaryi | reverse complement strand
TATTCCGTGGAGTTTTACCTCGGTTTAGCGCCTGCTTTCTGCTTTGCTCCCGCCCCGCCGGGGCCAGGGGTTAAGGCGAGCCCGGCGTGCGGAGCGCGGCGCCGCCGCCGCCTCACCTGGGGCTGCCCGCCGGGGCACGGCCTCGGGGGTCGGTGCAAAGCCTCGGGGGGCGGGTGCAAAGCAGAAAGCAGGCGCTAAACCGAGGTAAAACTCCACGGAATAAAGTAAAGCCGAGCCTCGGCGCTGCCGCCGCCGCCGGGAGGAAGGGGCGGCCGCAGGTTCCGCGAAAGCGGTCGGGGCGCACAATGCGGGCTGGCGCCCGCCGGGCATCTCACAGCGGAGCCCCCCAGCCCCGCTCTGGGCACCTGCGCTCGCCGTGGCCGCCCCGTGTCCCGCCGCCCGCCGGAGTCGTGCCCCGGCCGCCCGCGGAGCCGCGCCGAGCCCAGCCGGGCTGAGCTGAGCCGCGCCGAGCCGAGCGTGTCCGCGCCCGGCGCTCCGGGACCGGCTGCTCGCACATTCCGGCGGGACGGGGGGGGGCTCCGCCGCTCCGCCCGACCGCTCCTCGTCCCCGCTCGCCCCGAAGCGAGGGAACCGCGGCTCCGCTCCAGACACCACCGAAGCCCGGCACGCCGCTCTGCAGAGCGTGACACCCGTGCCTTTTGCACGGCATCGCTACGGCGTAGCTCGTCTCAACCCCTTTAACTTTATTTCGGGATTTTGCGGCTTCGGGGGTTTCATGACCACACGTACCCTGACACTGTAACACGACCTCCGTGCCGTACCATGAGCAGGTAGCAGAGCTAAGCACGGGGACGTGTTTATTTCCCGCTGAATGGAGCTACCGGCCAGCGGAGCGGGGACTCGAGTCCGTCTCCCGGTGAAAATGGCCAAAAGACACTCGAACAAGCGAAGGGACGGAGAGATAAAATAGAAAACAGGTTAACACAGACAGATAAATGCACGGCCGGACCATTCCTCCTTTGCGAACACACGCGTGTATGAGCGCTTACATCTGAGCCGGTCACCAAGCACGGCCGCGGGGACACAGACCTGGGCACAACTCTGTAAGGGATTAATTGCCCCTTACCTCCTCACACACACTTTTTCATGTTGCCACATGCCCACCTACTCCTGCCGCAGAAATAATACTAAAGCCGCAGGTGCGGAGATGATTGGAAAGTTGTAAAAAGCACCTCGACCTGAGAGTGTCCTGCCTGGAAACCTGGTGTGTTCAGACCCCACGGGCGAAGATGTTTTTGCAGCTCAGTTTCAAAGACAAGGCTGCACCGTTCCCACTGATCCTCACGGAGCAAAAAATAACCTTTACCAGAAACAGGGACCAGGAGGGACTGGGAAGCCAGAAAGGGGGAAAGCAATCTTTCCTAGTTAAAATGTGGGGAACTGCCTTATGATTTCCAAACAACCCAGAGCTGAGGAGGTCACCTTTCGGGGAGGGTAGGAGAAGGTGGAGGGTTCAAAATGCAGAATAGTCGCACATTGTTGCTGATGTTGAATTTCCTGAGGGAAAAAAAAAAGCCAAAACCCAAACCACAACCCAACACCAACCTTTCCTTTCTCGAATCTGACAAAGTAAACAGGATTAATTCACCATATGAAAAAACATAAACGCCATCCTAACAAATGCAGAAATCAGAAGAGAGAGCGGTTTTATCAGGACGCACAATATTAATAGTTTGAACGTATGATCGTAAAAATGAAAAGCCATTGATATACGCTTAAAAGCTGCCGTATACGCTGATTGCTCAAGCATTAATGAAGAATGCCCCAGATTAACTATTTGCTCTTCGAGGGATGCAGCGATATAACTATCTATTAGCACCATTAGATGCTTTGCTATTTATTTGAAAACACCCCTGCGAGTGGGTTGAGAGAACAGATGAATGTAAAAATGAACTGCAGCTAATTTCGCTATATAATCCTCGAAACCTGAGCGCCTCGCAAGGAAGGGGGAGATTCTCCACTGTCCTTCTCCGAGGCAAATGACAATAGAAATGCTCTGGTTTAAAAGTGAGACCGTGTTGGTTTTCCAAATAAACAAATGCATCCCTCCTGCCATTTTACTGCAGATGTAAATTTATTTTAATGAGAGGGAGTGGAAGGATTTATTTTGCTAAAATAGAGTTGGGGATAGAGCCGGTGTAAATCTTTAGGTTTCAAAAAGAGAGGAGGAAGGAGGGGGAAGCTGCTTTCCTGGCAGAAAGCTGCCTAACAGTCCTCTAATTCTTTCTAGATTAAATCGCAATATGAATACAGCATCGAACAAATACCGAGTTTCGCTCTGAACTCAGTGGAAAGCAGTTACGTCTGACAGAATTCAATGAATTCCTCTTCTCCCTCAATGTAGTATGTGTGTGTTTTTCTCTTCCACCACACTGAAGTTCCATGAATAGGGAAAGTGGCTCCTATTGTGTGCCTCTGAACTTCCAAGTCAATGCAATTTTTAACCACTGGCTTGTGGTACTTTGAAAATCACCAGGGGCTGTCAGAGTTGGGTCCTCTGAAAAATTTACAGTGCTAAATCAGAGCATATGCTGTGAGAGAGGAAAAAAAATTGCTTAAGATTGGAGCAAGTACAGTATCTGGCTGCCCCCTAGTGTAAGTCTCTTATCTGCCTAAAATTCAACTTTAAAAGAAAAGGATCTCTTAAAGGGAAACGACTTTTGGCTCACGTATGCATACGAGAATGAAACTTCTGTACATTTTAATCTGATTAATTCCTGAGGATTTAAAATTAATTGGCTTGGGCACTCCTAGACCGGACTATAAGATTTCTGCATCAGGGTTTCTGCGAGAGCTGTGCCGAATAGGTATTTTTAAAGCATAGTGGTAAGGGATTGGGGGGGGGGGAGATCCTGTTTTGTGATTTTTTTTTTTTTTTTAACGAGGATCCGTGCCTCGCTTGCTGTTGTCAGAGCAAAACACTTCTGCTGCTTAAAGTCAGATCTACGTCTTTTGCAATAACACTTAAAAAAAAAAAAGGATAAATAATTGCCTTAAAGCCTCAGCCGAACTGCCAACCACACCTTCGGATGGTGAGTATATTCCAGCTTCTTTCCATTGTACTTGCTTAGCCAGGGAAGGGACCGGAGGGGGAGAGGGGATCTCGGCGCTCTACCTTCCCCACCGACCTTTTTTTTTTCCTTCCCCCCAAATAAACGCTGCCAGCTGCACACGGCGACACGATCCCGGGCAGTTTAATACCTATCACTTAAGTTAAGAGCCTCGTCCTGCCCTCCCACCCTCCGGAGCAGGTCGGTCCGCGCTCCCCCCGAGCAGCCCCGGCGCCGGGCAGGGGCGGCAGCGCCCGGGCGCTGCTCCTGGGGAAATGACTTGGAAGCGCTTTGCCTCGGACCTGGAAGCCGGGTCCGGTCGTTGGGTTTGTTCGCTTGTTTGTTTGTTTGCTGCTTTGCTTTATTTAGCTAAAGGACGTGCTAACTGATGGTGCTGCAATTACACATACTTGGGTCTGCCCCCCTCCCCTCTTCCCCTCCTTAGAGCAACCCACGTAACCTTAGAAACGATCGTTTAAGACGCACGTTAGCTAACATTTGCTTTTTTGGATTTTTTGTTTTCCTTAAAAGAGAAACACAAGAATCACAACACATTGCCCGAAAAAAGTGTCAAAGAAGAAGAAAAAAAACTATAAGTAAACATACCAAAACCATATTTGCCTTGTTCAAGGTCCCAAATCGCTTGCATCTTCCTTTTTCTACCTCTCCTTTAGTTTGGCAGGTGAAACAAACAAATAAAAAAAAAAAATTCAGACCGCTGTTTGCCCCCCAGAAAGATGTGCGTTGGGTAATTAAAGAGAAGTCTCCTTCTTGGTGTTTATCTAAGCGATTGTGCAAACTGATTAAAAAAAAAAAAAAAAAAGAGAGAGAGAGAAAAAAAAAGTAAAGTTACAGCCTTCGGGGGGGAAAAAAAGGAAGCAAGGTGAAGGGAATAGATTTCCCACAACCTAAAGGGAAGTGCTTTCGATGTATTATTAGCGATCAGCCTTGGGAGAGAGAGGAAAAAAAAAAAACCACCCTGAACACACTCTAACTTTACACAGACAAGATTTCGGGGGGGCTTTGTACACAGCTGCTTAGGAATGTGCGCCTTGCCTTTAAGAAAAAATCCCCAAGCCCAAGGTAGGAGATGTCTTTGAGTGATCCTTGTCTCATTTCATTCCTTAGAAGGAAGAGCGTCTCGCTACACCTTGTTTGGAGCTGGAAAGGCGAGACTTTAAAAAAAAAAAAAAAAAAAAAAAAAAAAAAAAAAAAAAAAGGGGAAAAATATTCACAACCCACCCTTCCAACTGGGGAGAAAAAAAAAATAAGAGAGGGAAATCTCCTAAGTTAATGACTGTGGGGGTAGGATGGATGCGACGGATTTCAGCCCCCCCTCCCCCCCTTTCCCACCCCCCCCCTCCCCAGCAGGAAAAAAAAAAAAAACCGAAAAGGGAAAAAAAAAGCCAACCGCAAACAACTACAGGCTGAACTATCAACACATGCACCGAAGGGGAAAAAATATATAGTGTCCTGTGTAGGGTCGGCAGGGAACGCAAGCACACGCTAAAGCAAGTTGGGAAAGAATCCGAGCTAATCAGCAATCTCTTTCTCTCTCTCTCCTTCTCTCCCTCTCCCTCTCCCCCTCTCTCTCTCTCTCACTGCCCCTGAGATCCCAGCTCGAAAGAGGTACTCCACATTTTTTCATTACCAAAAATCCGTTGCAATAATCATTTGTTGCTAATTGAAACCCTTGGAGACATTTTTCCCCACCCCCTTCACAAACATGGCAACTTTTAGACATGGGAAGCACGTTTAGTTTTATTTTATTAAAAAAAAAAAAATACGGTTAGGAAGAGGCTGAATCTTTCACCCACGAGAAATATCAGCGAGTCAGCCCCCTTCCCCGGGATGGGAGGGGGGGAGTGGGGGGAACGGGACCCCGGTACAGTGAGGGCTTGGGAAAATTTGGAATACATTATACCGCCTTTGGCAGGAGAATACTCTCCAACTAATGGATTCCTGGTCCTTTTTGTGTGTGTGTGTGTATCAGTGTGGGGGGTTTCTGGAAAGAGGGGTGGTGGTCGTGGTGGTGGGGAGCCGAGCTTTTATTTTAAGAAACTGTTAGGGTAGGGAGTGTGTCATACTTGACAAATGGAACAAACGCTCTTCCATTTCTTGCTTCTCCTTGCCTTAAAACAGGAATTAAGTTAACCACAGTGCTGCATGTTAATTGCATGTTTACTGGGCTAATGAAAATTACAAAAGGGTTTTGCCACCTCGATCGGTGATGAAAAAGTATGAAGGCGATTGTCATTGCAGCCTTCGGGGAGGGCCCGGGGGGTGGGGGGGAAGGACCGAGCACGAACAATATTGATCAGAAGAAGGATAAATCTTTTAACTGCTTGTTAATACCATAAATATGGTCTACACAACTTTCCACTCTTGTTAAGTCTAATCAGTACATGGAAGATGGAGACATAGCCCACTTGAATGAATTTTTATTATTGCCTGAGGGGTACTTGCATCTGTGGGTTCCCTCCCCTCCTCTATTTGAGCACCCCCCCGCCCCCCCTTCCAAAATCACCCCTTGCAGAGGAGGATCATGAAGGTGTGCAGAAAGCAAAGGAGACAAATCCAAGCTTTTCATCCTTTCTTCATTTTTCCAAATGCTCCTTTTTTTTTTTTGTAAAGCTGAATGGGTGGTGGTGGGGAAAGCCTAAAGGTGGGAGTCCTCTCCCCGACCCACCCAGCCCCCCTTTTATCCTTGAGCTCTCTGGATGAAAGGCTGACCCAGTAATTCAGTTTGATGATAACCATTTTCATGCTTGAAAACAATCTGCCAAATTAAACCTAAATGGAAAGAGCAGTGGGAAAGGTAGTGAGAGCAGGGCATTTTGAAATCCCCCCCACCTCTCCGAAAGGGATTGTTTGGCCAAAGGAGGAGGGAAAGGCAATTAAATAGACTAAAGATGATTTAAATCCCAACCAAAAATAATTCCAGGGAGAAGTTTGCCCCCTCCGGTGTTGCCCAGCCCTGGATTTGAAAACTTTGGCCCAACTTGTGGCAATAGCTACAACTTTGCTCCGCAGGGGTCAGAGGTGAGGGCTATTTTAACCCTAAAAGCCTGCGAGTGACCAAGGTTGCGGCTGGGCTCGCAGCACTAATAGCCATAATTACCTCCTCCCCTTCCAGGGACATTCCTCGCAGCAGCAGTGTTAGACGCCGAATTGAAGAAAATCCTGGAGTTGAACATATCTTCGGGGGTAAATAACAGCAATATGAAGGAATTTCAGAGCTCTCCCTTTTGCTTGGGGGGATTGAAGCTTTTTTCCTTTTTTTTTTTCTCTCTTTTTTTTTTTTCCTCCTTTTTTCCCCCCCCCTTGCCAGCATTCCCAAGGCGCTGGGTCTTTGTCTTAGAAGGAATGGAGTGTCTGAATGGTGTGAAAGGGACAGAGAGGGTTGCTTCAAATCGATTTTACTTGTCCTCTCTGTCTTTTCGGATCAACGCCCTTCAATGGACACATAGGTGCTCTTTCAACCAAAAACTTGTGCAACATTTTCTGCCTGTATTGGTGCTAAATACAATAAATGCTGGGCAGATTTTTTTTTTCTTTCTTTCCAAAGCAGAAAGAACCCTAATTAAATTGTTTTATATGGACAGTCAAGACAGACCAATTAAGTATGCATTAGTATAAAGATATATTCGAGAGATAAGCGCTCTATAGGAGCCCTGTCTAGGCAAGGTGTGGAAAGTGTCCTCTCGCAGAGAGGCTGTGAGCAGGGTTTCATATGGATTTTTCCCCACCATTGCCTCCTATACTCGAGTAACGGGCTGAATAAGTTAGCGAAAAGCCATTAGTGAAAGTGGTTTCTAAACAAAGTTAACAGGTGGATGTAGCTGGTTTTACATTTGAATAACAGTCGCACATCTGTAATACACAGCCCTGGATTTATGCAGCGCCTGTGCAGGCAATGTCCATTTGCAGAGATAAACGCCTTCGACCTAGAGCTGAGGTGCAAATGCACACGCACGGGAATAAAGTAAATATCTGGGCACCTCTGTGGGCTGCAGGACACGATGCGAGTGAGCACAAACAGACGATGCAGATAGAACTGTGAAGCCATTGTGCGGAGGCACCCAGCCTGCGCCAGACCGGCACCCACACACCAGGCACTGCTGGCTCTGACATCTCACCGGGCACAGCACACTCCTGGGGTAATTACAAGGGGAGGCACTGGCTTTCCCAGGAGTGAAATAGCAGATCAGGATAAAGCATACACATACACACGCGAACTTCTCTTTCTGCCCATTTTATCACTCTGGGAAAGCTCTCGTTATGGTTAACCACAGGAAACGGTCTTTAAGCTCCTCTCCATTTCCATTATTATTACTTTTTTTTTTTTTCTTCACTGCAGATTTTCCATGTCGTTCAAAAAAAACACTCCAAACAAAAACCCAGACAAACAAACAAAAAACCTCTGAAGCCACAGCCCTGCCTCAGCCTGGTCCTGGGGCAGGCAGAGCCGCGGGATGCGAGGAGGAGGAGGGAGGTGGGCTGGAAGTTGCTGGGGCACCCTCCATCCCTGGGCACATCGTTTCCACCCGCTGAGGCTGAGCTGTGAGAGCGAGCCCTGTGCCCGAAGATGCTGCAGGGTGCGACTGGGGATTCGCCCTTTTGCCGTGACACTGCACCGCAGAGAGCGGACGGGGTTTTTCTGGAGGGGTCGGGGAAGAGGGGATCGAGGGGTTCAGGGATGCAGAGCAGCGGTGCGGGGGCTGCCCGCTTTGGTACCCATTTTCCAGCAGCGCTCTGCATGTGTCAGCCCATCCCAGGGATATGGGAGACGGGGAGGAGTAAGCCATTCCTTGCTTAGGTGCTTTAATGGCACGGTAAACAGGTTAGAAACAGACGTTTTTAAAGACTCAATTTTTCTTTATTGGTCACCTTCGAGGATAAATCATAACAGACAGTATGAGGGGCAAAGAATTCATCTAAAGGAGATCTCAGCAAGTCACTACCCGGACAATAGTCCACCTCCTGTTGGGTTGCGTATTGATCAGGAGAGGAGCTGAGGATGTCGCCACACTAAATATTTACTGATCACACACAAATAGCCGCGACTTGAACGATTTTCTCCTGTGAGGAGAGCAGAGAGAGAAGGGTAAATCATTTTATTAGTGTGTATAAAGCAAAGAGCACACTCTGGCTTGGAGTGTTTTAAGATGTGTCTTCAGCTGGATGAAAAGAGTTAGGGAAATCGATATGGAGTGATTAGACGAACCAGTCGTGTCAAAGAGAGAGGCTGTGAATTTCATGGATTTGGTTATAGCGGGAGGGGGAAAATATACCGAGAGATTAAAGGGAGGAACCCATTGTAGCAGAGCCAATGAAAAAATAATATCTAATCAGAGCCGGCAAAGGTAGGGACGGGATAAGACCCACATTTCTAAAGAATCACATCAGCTGGAGAGGGATCAGGGACACACATGAAAGAGGCAAGCGGGGGGAGAGCTGGAGAGTAGGAGCCTAGAAATGCTACAGAGCAAATCTAGGAAGAGGCAGAGAAAAGTCGACTCTGTGGAGCAAAGCTGAGATACCACGAAAATGGGGACAAAAGGCTCACGAGCGAGGGAGAGGGCTGGAGTAATCGGGCGCCTGCCTTGGAGGTGAAGTTGAGGGGTCCCCAGCCCTTGTACCCACCAGGCAGAGAGGGCTCTAACAGCAGAAGCGAGGGCACATCCAGCTCCCATCCGAGGGGTTTAAATCCTTCTCCTACAAGTTTGTCCTACCCTCTCCTTCCCGCCCCCCTCCCTCCCCACAAGCAAATGTGGTGAGTAAAATGGATTTTAGCGTTTAACCACCTCATTTTATCCACCTAATGACAAGGCTCGTAATATGTAATCTACAGATTACTGCCATTCGAGGGTGACCACAAGTGGCATAAAAAAAATTAAAAAAAAAGAAGAAAAAAAAAATCAGCATTTCTGCAAATGAAAAAAAATGGCTAAAATCAGTCCTTGCTTTAAGTACTGAAGTTGGGGAGTTGCTGCTGCAGGATTTTATCGGTCGTAGGGAGCAATGTAGCCGTGGTTCAGGTACAGCCCTGGGGTGTCTCGGCGGATTAAAGAAAACTTTGCTGGAGACAAGCAAATATCTGAGTGCCAAAGGGCAGAAAGCTGGGAGTAGGGCAGGACGCTGCCAAGATACGTTAAAATACGTTCTGTAGGGATGCTCGGGATTATTTGTATTATTATTTTGCCTCGAATCCGTGATGTTTGGCCCGTGTTCACATGCTACCTTCTCTCCGCGTATTTTTCTTTAGCAGAAAATAGGATGCGACTGCAGAGAACTAAGTCAAATGAGCGAGAGAAAGTTTGAACCGCACTTTAAATGATGCTGTTTGCTGAGAGGGAGGAAAGGCATCTCAAGCTAGGAACCGAGGAGTAAAACTGATGTGAAAACAGCTTTTCACTTCTCCTCCAAGTGCTAATTTTGCTACTGTAAACAAACACTGAAGTTAGAAACAGCTGCAAATAGCCTGCCGGGCACCCAGGGCTCGGGGACCGGAGGGGGTTGACTTTTGTTCATTTCTCGGGCTGAATGTTCCCCCAGCTTTGCCTTTTTTTTATCCCGAAATCAGGGGCTGATGCTGATTTCAGTCGTGGAGAGGGGACAAAAAGTATAGGCATATTAAGAGCATTTCATGCGAGCCTGTGGAGTGCAGGCAGCTCGGCTGGATCACTAATGCAACAGGAAACCTCGGGACAGACTCAGCCTAATTAACAGTTTTCCATAGCTGAAGCGATTTTTAAGAATCCCAGTGGATTAGCCCAATATGTTCAGGTGTGAGGCTACGAGGGCCTATAACTCCTTTCACTATAATCTTATAACCTCCTTACCTAATTCCTTAGATTGCAGATAGGAAGAGTCTGACCCTGGAGGTCGTAAAGAGCTGGGTTTCATTAACCCTTCCCTCCCCGGCGCCGCTCCAAGGTTAACTGCGCCGGGCTGTGTGCTCGGGGGAGCGAGGGAGGGCGGCCAGGAGAAAGGGATTTGCAAGAGGGGTCGATCCGACGGGAGGGCAAAGCTTAAAATGTTTTCTGCTCCCTTCATTCCCTCCCTTCAACCAAAGGAAATATGGAAATAGGGAACTTTTCTCTACCATGCATCCGGAGGTGCATAAATGTACGGATGTTTGTGAGGCAATTCCTCCCCTTTACACCATTTCATTACTGTTTATTATTTCTAATTTTTTTTCCCCCAAACGTGGAGGAAATGAAACATTCTAGAACCATCAGCAAAAAGCAAAACAATCTCCATCTTTAGGACCAGCACCAATCTCTTGAGCTTCTTGTCCACAGTAGAGCTGTAATCTTTAAAGAAAAAAAAATACCTAGAAAAGCTTCTCAGACTGTATTTGCCTGGGAACACACCTGGTTTATATTTTAATAGGTAGTTACATTGTATTGATTCAGGGTACATCATTGATGTTGAAAGTTAATAACTCTCAAATTATATCTATCTGCCTACATACATAATTGCATACACAGTATAACACTGGGGGAATTTGCATTTTGCAGCACATTCTTTGTTCTTAAATCTTTTAACACATTGAATTGTTCCTTTGAAGAAAATGTTATTGAACCACATGTTTAAGGAAAAGATGCTTCTAAACTATATGTTTAAGCAATGAAATTGTTGAGTGAAATACAGATTTCTTTGTATCTCACACAAACCTTGCCACACGCCAATCTTAACCTACACATGGAACTGCCTTTTTTTTTCCCCTCCCAGTTAGAAGGCAGAAATATGTGAACTGCTGAGAGAGGTGGGTACTTTTTGGTAAGTATGTTTAGATATGATCTTCAGATACATTTATTGTACTTTCAAATTCTTGGGATACTAATTGAGCTAGCAAACAATATCCCAGCTGAATGTCTCAGCTTCTTGCCTATTTAACAGGCTTTAATGTAGAAGTATATTGTAGTCACCCTTCTACTAAACAATGCAGCTGAGGAGTCAGCAAAAAATGAAAAAAACGTGTTAAAATCAAATTATAATTGCTGCCTTATATCTGACTCTTCTTCCTTTCCGCAGTCCTAATGAACTCTTTAAAGTTTTATTTATTTATTTTTTTATTTCTGAATGACAGATCAAAAATAATTAGCAGAATCAGAAGCAGCCGGGAAGCTTGAAATAATGTGTCTAAATATTTCATATTGCTACTTATAATACCAGCCCTTCAGTTGTAAAAAGGAGCCATTCCCTATTTATTCTGTGGTGGTTTATAAATACAGAAGGATAGATTCTTTTTTTTTCCCAGGGCCTGCCTCAGCGATGCCATAAATAGAGATAGGGCTATCAGGAAGAAAAAAAAGAGAAAGAATAAAATAAAAGCAAAACCCTGGACAGGAATAGAGACAGGCAGATAAATGTATAACTGCATCTGAACAATGTTACGTAGCACATTAGGAGTTGGTAAAAAAATTAAATCTATCGCATATTTATAACCTCATAATTAAAATCCATTCTTATCTCTCCCTTCTGAAAGGTTGCAGCTTTCTTGGAAGTATTTTGAGTGCATATTTTAAACTCCATGTCTCGAATTGAATTAAGATGAGCTGTTTTGCCCAAGAGTAAAACCCTTGTTTACGATTTAATGTTTAACTTTCAGCTGCCTACCCATCGCCATATCATTTTCTTTAGATTTCACCTCCTCGCATTTGCAGACTTTATTTAAAATGATATTCGCTTATATCAAATCCTAATTTCTTATCATGAGAGATGAGTCAATATAATCCAAAGCAGTCCCCCTGGTCTGATCGAGGTGAAGTGGATGAGAATCTTTCACATTCAAAGGGTTAAAGCTGAACCGAAAACTTTAAAGCAAAGAGATACCAGAAAACAGTGAAAAATGGTACATCTGCTCTCTTTTGACAAGCTTGCATTATATCACATGTAAGGAAGCCCAAATTTTTGAATCTAAGACCAGTTTTAGTTTTTAATAGGAAATAATTACATGGAACTTTATTTCCAGAGAGAATGTCCCTTCCAGCTACAGTGTTTTGCTTTGATCTAGGTATTAACTGGTAATAAAATAACCATATTTTGGATCTTAAGCATATTGATGCTTAGAGGAATGTTATGCTTTCAATCAAATTTTAACTTTATATCCGAAGGTATTCATCCCTCTTTTGTCAAAAACCAATTTGCTCTCTTACTCCTACAGCTACTCACATGCGGTTTAGTATACTTTGTTATTTTATAGTGGAATTTGCACTATCGAGGTGGAAAACTTTTAGATGGAATGAGATCATGTTCCAGCCTGGCAATTTGGGCTGTTTCTCATACAGGTCTCCAGTCCAGCCCTTCTTTACACTTGTTGGGCACCACCGCCATGGCTCACCTCTGAGGGCGACCGCCGCGTCAGGTTTTTGTTTTAAATATTCAGATTTTTTTAGGGTTTTTATTTTTAACCTGGAGAATCAATCATTTGGACCCATCCTGAACAATTAACCTCCCCTTTATATTACAGCCCCAAGTGCAGTACTTCATAAAGACATGAAAAGGACATCCCAGTCAGCAGGACCCGAGCCCAGGCCTGTCACAGAGTATAAAAGGAGAGAGAAGGGGAGTTTTTATCTCTTTGCCCTGCCAATTCTTAATAGTTCTAAGTTTCGATGTGACAATAAAACAGTTTTGATAACATAGCTCATGGGTTTCTCTGCCACATAAAGTTTTCTTAATAATAAAAAAGAAGAAACTTTATCCCTGCTAAATTAAAATAGGGCAGATGTTGGATATGGTTCATATTAGCCAGCCTTTCACCCCTTTGCCCCTGGCACTAAAGTTCTGACTTTTTCTTTCTACTATGTCTGTTTCTAACTGAAAGGTATTATTCCTGCCCTGGCTCTCTTCTTCTATTTATTTTTTCAGTGTCTAAAATTAAACCTATTCATTTAGTAATATACATTCTATTTCACATTGCTAAACCTGGCCAGGGAGGGGAAACGTTTTCCAGAAAAGTGATGCACCACTGACCTTAAAAGAAAACATGCAGCAGGGAAAGCTGCTCTTAAAAGGTTTATTTCTAGAGAATTTTGTAACTCTGTTGACATTATAGGGATAATGGCTGTATTGCAATGGGCTTTCAAGGCCCAAGAGGTTTATGTTTCCTTCTGACCATAAGTCTAATAAAATTTTAAAGGTGCACAAAGTCTCATCACTTTAGATATTTAAAACTAGCTTGAAAAATCTCTTGGGAAACATACACTATGGTGGATAGCCCCACTGAGAAAGCAGGGGATAGACAAAAAAAATACCCTGAGTCCAAATCCAAATAAGCCCCCCCAGTTTTTTTCATGCTAGCTCTAGGAAAATCTTGGCTATTAAACTCCCAAGGATAGTACAGCTCTTTTCTCCAGGGCTGTGCAGATAGAATTTATTGTCCATTTGGAATGATCAGGTTTAGGCTAATAAAAGGTCCTCTGTAAGCAGAAATGCCCAAGTTGATGTTTGGCAGAGTTTTCAATGGTGGAGTTTATACAGGACAGGGGCTCTGCACTATTTGAAATCACTCCTATCCCAGCAGCTGAAGATGATCTGACACACAAGTAAACGTTAGCAGGCAGTGACTGAAGGTTAATCAGCGCTGCTTTCTGAGCTGGGTGCTTGAAAGCTGGAAAAAGTGAAAGCTGCTCTGTCTAGCCCTTCCCTATGCTAAGGTGCTGCTAACTTTTATGATTTTTCCCCCCTTCCTCTTTTACTATCTGTCTTTATGCCTGAGGGCCAGTGAAAGAACACTGCAGATTCTAGATTGCTTTCAGAGTTTCCCTTTGCTGATGATGGATTACCATGTCAATTTAAACGGCCTAGGATTAATTTGTTTCAATGATTTCTCTTTAGGCTGAATGCCAGTCTTTTTTTCTATCTCTCTCCTTGCTCTTCAGAAAAAATAATAACAATAATAATAATAAATCCTTAAACCCCCCAAACAGTTTTGATATCCCATGTTAAAAAGACAATAATAGAAATAGACAAGTTAGGTGTAATGTTGCAACACAGTTGTAGGTTTGAGTGTTTTTATCTCATTCTGAGGGGCTGCAGCATACAGTCAGTCACATTAAAATGAAATTGGATCCAACGTTTATTCAATAAATACTTGTCTTGTAGGTAATCCAGAGCAGAGTGCTTTTGACACATAAGGACTTAATTTGTCTTGGATAACAAGTTATTAATATGGCACATTTAAACTTGCCACCTACAATAAGGTCATTTAGATCTATAATACGACTCATGAGAGAACTTCATAAAGCCAGAAACAAAGTTTGAAACTGCCTCTGAGGCGTGGAGCAGACGCACGGCTCACGGTTTGCTCTTTTCAGAAGAAAGTTCAGAGCAAGTAGGAGCCACCCAAACCCAAATGGTGTGCATCTGCTCCTCTCTGAAAGGCAAACGTAAATGGAGTAAGGAGGGGAGAAAAAAAAAAAAGGAACCCAAACACACATTTTTGAATGAGTAAGCTTTAAAGCTGTGCTGCGTCTGCTCGCAAACTCATCGCAGCTTTGAAAGTGAAAAAACAACATTTGGTTCAGAGTGGAAATTCGCCTGCATTTGCACCCTACCTCTTCCATGTGCTTCGCAATTTACTCGCTTTTAATAATAAGTGAGGAAGTTGGAACATAATCCACCCATAAATGTTATTGCTGTAATTTGACTGCTCTGTGTTTGTTCATGCATTAGTTGTATGTGTAAAGTGAAGTGGGGATGGATGGTCGGGATCCCTGTACAGCACGAACAAACAGAGGTGTTTTGGATTTCAACACCCAAACATCCTGCAATTGTTTTCAGTTTTGGGGTATTTTGTTTCAGACCTGTCCTAACCCAATGGTGACTGCAAGAGGTGCATCAGGAGGGGAATATCGTGAGAATGCTGCTCAGGACGTGTTTGGTGATTGGCGATTCGGTCTCCACACTGTGTCCCTGAGCTTTATTATTCTGCTTTTATGTACTAAGCTCTTGGTTGCTCTTGGCCTGGCAGATTCTGTCTCTTTAAGTAACTAAATCTCATTTTTAAGCTATTCCTGGGAAAAGGATGTTACACATGAGTAGAAAAATGCAGGCAAGAAAGGCTAATTGAATGAAAAGAGAGAATTAGGTTAAAAATAGAGTACAATCTAGTATCACATTTTCACTAGTGTAACCTGAAATGAAGGTGTCTCCAAGTCCCCAGTGATGCCAGAGTGTTTAGATGTTGGGCACAGATGGAGACACCTATTGAAATGTGTCTGAAGAAGATTAATAGGACTTGTCAGTGTTGGGAAAGCACTGCTTTGCTGTAAATTTCTACTAGCACAAGATGAATTACCGATGAATGCTCAGTTATCAACCCCATCACTATCATTGGACACTAAATCAAATTGAGCAGTTATCTACAATCAGAAAATTTCTTTTAAAAATAGGCATACACCTTTAGGCTTAAACTCTTTAATAAGACAATATCCTCGATGGTATGTGTGTGTTCACGAAGGGATATGATTTAAAGTTTCTATACAGAAAGCTTCTGTTCAGAAATGAGCTCCAAGTTCAGTGTGAAATCAGGGTTGTCAAACAATAGAAGATACTCAGAGAACGCTGGTTACATAATACAGAGTTCTGCTGGGGGCCTGATCCAAAATGGATTTTCATGCATGTCATTAGATTTTGGATCCATCCTTATTTATGAGAGGTTTTTTAAATCTCCGCTCTCCTCTTATTTATGGTGATGATAAACCCCCCCTCCCCTCTACCTTAAAGACTGAGCATCCAAATCATACATTAATGCAAAATAGCCATCGTGACTCAGGATATTTGTATAATAATAATACCACCCCCCAACATATTTAGGAAATTACAGTTTAGTATAATGAACTATGTGATGAAAGAGTCAATGAATAATGTTTTAACTGAGAATATTTCTTTCTCTCCTTTATGAAAAGGGAAGCTGTCACAAGTAAAACTACCACAAGCATTTACCAGCCTACTCCTGAGAATATTACCTGCATTTGCCCTGATGATGCTGATGACAGTGATATTAAATAAGCGTTATATACTTTTAGTTTCTAGGATTTCTTTCCCTCTCACCCAGGCACTGCATATTTTATCCAAGGAGATTTATCACGGTGTGTTTTCCAAAGTCAAATTTTCCCTTTTATTAGAGACAAGGGCAGTCATTTGTGTTGAGGGAGGGAGACAGGTACAGAGCCTTTATCTGATCTGCGTCCCCAGCCACCACTACCTTCTTAATCGACGGCAGATTCCCACTCTGGAGGATCTGGCCCTATCTGGGTTACTTCTTAGCCAGGGAATGTATCCTTCCCTTCATCTCTACATATCACACCTGTGATGTATGCTGCTTTTTGAGAAGGGAATAATATGTTGTTTACCACATAGCACAATTTCAAAGCCTTTGTGTGTTTCTCATCTCCAGCCAAAGCTTATTATTTACCACCTTAAAAATTTACCAGGATAAGAAAAAGCAGAAGTTATTTTCTTCATTTTTACACCCTAATTTTCACGCAGCAAATACCCTGCATTAGGACCAGATTCCACTCGAAAGTTATCAACTTTCAGCAGAATGGGGCCGATTTCAGCCAGCCACAGCCCGTGCCCTTCGAACACAGTCGCTTTACAGCATCCCTGTGTTTATTTTTTTTCTTTGGAGGGCATGATTCTTTAAACATATTTGTTTTACACAGAGCAGCAGTTGAATCCTAACTTTTTTCTCCCCACAAACACGTAAAGAGAATATTAATAGGGAATATTAACAGAGGTGAGTGCAGCATGATGCTAGTTAGGTTGTAGTAGCTGAGAAATATGAACTAGTGAACATAATCCATAAACTCCATTTGGTTACTATAATATTCCAATCTGTATTTATTACAACCCCACTCTGATGCTTATACAACTGCAATTGCTAGATTTATACACTCTAATGGTTTCACAATAAGAAAAACCTGTGTCTTTATCTTTCTTTTCCTGTCCAAAATAACCCCTTCCACATATACTTCAGGCTTCTCCGGACCTTGTCTGGGTTTAATCACAGGCTTTGGGACAAAATGTGCATTATTAAGAAGTATAAATATTTTCAGAAGCAATCAAAGGGTTGAAAGATTGATTCGGCATGTAGATTGGATTTAATTCGAAGCAGCTTTGTTCTAATGAGGACTACTGGGATACAAAGACGGCAGCCGCTTATGGCCACCAGTTGGGAACTTCGACTCGCTGCAGCAACCTGTCAAGAATTCCAAGAAACTGCCAGGTATTGAACAGTGAAGTGGTGGGGAAGACGGTCGTCTATTGTTTGCAGCCTCCTTCGGAGGCTGGGTTAAGATTTCATAAGTCCTTATTTTACTAAAATGATAATTAAGCTTGTTGCTGCCCACACGGCCAAATCCTGCAGTCCCTCACCTGAGGAAAACCCCTATGGACTTTGTGGGTGGCTTTGCCTTGAGGGAAAGGTGGCAAAGCTTGGCTGAGCCTCAGCTCCAGCCAGTCTGGGAGCTGTGTAGCAATTTGTCCTGCTCCCAGACCTGGTTGCTTTTGCAGTGACTTATTCCATTCAGTTTTGCTATCTGCACTTCTAGATGTGATGGGACCTTTTTGCATAGGGAGGTGTTTATCCCTAGGGAGAATTACAGCTCTGTTAGGGCTTGGAAACTCCTGTCCTTGTTGGGTGACCCAGCAGAACTGATGGACCCTCCTGTTTCCTGCCTGCAACATCCAACAAAACATTCATGGGATGATGCCGAACCAAAGGGGACCCTTGACTGCTTTCCCCTCAGACTAAAAAACCCCAACAGTAATATGTGAGTGTGGGCCATGGGGGGTGTCACGTCACAGGTACTTGGTTTCCTAAACGCCGAGCGTACAGTCAGAATCACAGGATATACAGGATCAAACGCGGACCAGTTTCTCTCTCCCCTTAGGCCCCCCCTTGCCTACTTTTGTCCATAAAAGCAATAGAAAGAGAGAAGGCTTGAATTTTCTGAACTGTTTCACCCATCCACAGCTGGAATTCCAAAGCGAAATGAAAATGCCTTTAAAATCAACCCTACATGGGAGCCTGAGAGAACAAGTTTTCCTTTGTTGTAGGGTATAGTATTATTTGCTGTAGGTTTTTGATATACATTCTAAATTAGGCCTGCAAAGGAATGCTTCATCTTTAATTCATCACTCTCAGCTGAAAGAGATTAGCAATGTCTAGCACGCACCCTTCGTATGGTGCTGACCTCATCAAGTATGGCCTGAAATTAATTAGCCTCATTCATTCCAAATGGAAAAGGATAATGGAGCTGCATTTTAGAGATGACCATCACAAATTGTATGCAGCATATTTAAAATCTCTCCCCCCTCGCTCCCCTCCCCATTTAAAAAAAAACTATGTAGATTAAAATTCTTTCCAGAACTTGCAACATGTCGGAATTATCGAGGCATTAGGAGCAGAAACCATTCTGTTTTTATTTGTGGAACTGGGAGCCACATTTTGTATGTGTGGCTGTAAAAGCAGCAAGCCTGTCTTAATGGCAGAACACCTGGAATTAATTTGATATTTCCAGGTGCTCTGGCAAACTGGTACATCAAGCACTTGATGTTTAAACATTCTTCCACTGGCTTGCTTAAATCAATATGAAAGTGGTGTCCCTTTGTCATTCATACATGCAAAGTGCTAGCACAAACTCCAGCTTGGCTTCAGAGTCCTACATCACTCATAATCTAATTAGAAATCAGAGCAGAGCTGAAGCAGCATTCTTTGTGGATTCTTGGGCAGCAAATAGGGATACTTGTCTTTTGTTTCCCTCCTCGATTGCATCGTTCACAAGCTTTCACACCACATCTCTAAAGGTGGTTAGGTGCCTCAAGATGTTGACAGGCATGAAGGACAAGATTATTTAGGTGCCTAACCCGGGTGATTTCAAATGGAATTAAGCAACTGGATGTTACTGGGCTGGGGGGGGGGGGGCTGGGGGGGATGTGGGGATGGGGAAGAAAAAAAAAAAAGCGGCCAGTGCATATTAAAAGCTCTAATTTGTTTTCCTAAACTCTAGCAATGTGGGTGATGTTTTTCCAGGGTAAAGTTGCCTGCAGGGTACATTTGCTGAAGCCTCTTAATTTTTCCTGAGGTCAGCGGGTACCCAGTGTTGGGCAGCCCAGCCTCTCCTGGCCAGGCACGGTGGCCGTGTGTGCTCCGGCCGCTTCCCAAGAGACAGGGACAGTGACGAAGAACGCGGGATTTCCCAAAGGAATTTGGAAGAGGTCCATGTCTAAGACAATGCTGAGGATTGGGCCAAAATCCAGATCCAGCCCTGATTCCTTCATCCAAGTAACCCTGTGTTGACCCACGACTGCTGATGGATTGCAGCGATGTGGACCTTCCTCTCTCCTCACTGCCCTGCATCAGATCACCAGCAGGACCTGAGAGTACTGTGAGTAAGAGATACATTTTTTTCTCACACCAAATAATTCATCGCAAAACTTCAGATTTTGAAATTACAAGGTCAAAATGGCTCATATCTGCTATGCTGGGGCTTGGGGAACATTCCTGCAGTTCTTATACCCAGGAGGAAACACAGGGAAAACATTTTGTGATATGCGCTATAATCACCTCATACCCAGAAAAATGGAGAATTAATTATTTCTCTTTTAACACAAACAAACATTTGTCTTCCAAAGACTCCATTCATTAAGAACTGCCATTGAATCCAAGATTGAACCTATTGTTATTAATCCTAAATGAATTCAAGTTTGTCTACCATGAACAAAGCTGCTTGCCATCTGATAATCCAAATTTGCTCAGGAAAAAAAATGAGCAAATGTTAGAAGCAGCAGGTGAAATCATACCACAGTTATTAAGCCTTCTTTCAGGGGAAGCACAGGATAGATTAAACTGTTATGTTAGGCCATGTTGTGAGTCCACGTCAATTTTGTCTGAGATCTTATCTCAGCTCAGAACTGTTTCCTCCTAAATGAAACTAAACGTTGAAGACATGAGAAGCATATTGACCCAAAGATTCAAAACTTTGCATTCAACAGACTTCTGGTCTTTTGTCCACAGAGTATCAAGTTGTAAATCTGTGGAATATTAAATAATCATGATTACCTTCAACTCGCCTAAGTTCATTTGTCATGCTGGGACACTGGCACAGATTTTCCTTGCTGGTTTTTTTTCAGAACCAGGCACTAATTTTGCCTGCTAGCTGGTATAATTTGCCACAGACCTTATAGACTGTGGTCCTATATTAATATTAAGTCTCATGCACCAACTGTGGGCTGTAATTCTGTCTCTGGTGCTCTTAACCTCTCTTTTCCAAACACCATTGTCCAATAAAGCAGCAAACAAAAATCTTACAATCAAAACAACCGAATTATGCTGGTACTTCGATCAGCTTTTATCAGACACAGGCAGTTCTTGAGATTCAGAAATGCAGTGTAATTCACCTGGGATAAGAAATCAAATTTAAAAATGAGCTGAACAGACATTTTTGGGAATAAGTAAATTTCTAAATAAACCAGCTTTTTTGTTCCACCTTTTCTACATTAGAACAAATCAATATTGTCTGCACTTGGAGATGAGTTTTAACTGTCATAATTAAATATCATCCTGCTTCTTGCAGCACAGCCATACGAGGACTTGTACTCCTGACACAAGAGTTTCCTCAAGTAGGGAAAACTTCCTAAATTATTACAGCAATGATTTAAGCTCCACATGGTTCCATCATATTTTTAAAAACAAATCTGTACCAAAACACATGGCACGATTCATCCCTAGAGTCAGAGCACTGCAGAGATGGAATAATAGAAGAAATAATATATTTTAAATGCTTTTTAAATACAAACATAATGATGATACATTAAATGTGATCTACTCAGATGGACTTCTAATTATCTACATGCAAACCTCATGTTCATTCATCACTTCATTGTCTTCAGCTGTAGTGTTGGTTTTTGGTAGACACTGACACTGAGCCATAAGTTTGAATGGGAAGGAAAACAAGGACAGTGCAAGGCTGTATATTAGCTTAGACAAGTAGGATGTCATTGCCAGCCTGAATTTGTTGATGACACCAGGTATTAAGCAAGTAAATCTTCAGCCACTGAAGCACGAGTTTGCTGACTTTAAGTAATGACATCCAGGAGGTGATGCAGTGGATTTACAGTAGCAAGTACCTATGGACTAATAATGACCACTTAGCCCTGACCATAAAATAACGAGTCAAAATGGAGGTTCACTTTCCCCTGAAAAGAAAGATTTTGTTTTTCCTTGTTCTAGCCTCATTTCAAATGTTCAAGAATCTGGTTTTGATCTTCTTTGAGGATGAGGAAGGACTTTTGTCTATGAACAATCGAGCTCATGGAGTCGCTTGGTGAATTCCCATTTGTACCCAGCAAAGACTATGGAGATGTTCAATGATACAAAAAGGCATCAGCTCCCAATCTGGGGGGTGAGTGTGAGGCTGGGCCTTTCTGTGGGCTGTGGTTTGTTTCCATTTGTACCAGACATCGGTGATCTGTAGTGGTTTCACCTAAATCCCTGGACATTGCAGCTCCACACACACATGGTGACTTCACGTGCTGAAAACAGAAGTGTGTCCCGTAGCCATCATAGTTTTTTGTCCCAGCTAAACTATTTAGCTCCCCTTCTGCAATGTTTTCTTTCCATACATCCTAATTCTACCATCCTTTTCCCCTAATAACAACATAAAGGAGTACTCAACAGGAGTAATTACAGTAATAGTTCTTTTACTGCAAATACTAGAAGCCTGTAACCTGTAATTCACTTTTTCTGATAGTCTCTCATTCTAACACTAGACATGTTATTTTAAAATGTCTAGGACCTGAAAGCTAAATTTATAGTGATAGATAGTAGCAATGGAAACCAAGCCTCCTCCTTAGCTCAGGCTTTAGAGGCTGTGTTGTATCTCTTGGCCAATTGTTGCCTTGTTCACCTAGAAATATCATACCCACCACTCCCGCAGTGATTCAAATATCAGAGTTAAACAGAAGGAAGCAAAATACATCTGCATTTGTTTATTTTAAGGTAAGAATCTGTAAAAACTCAAGGCATACTAACATGCAATGTCTTTTTTTGAATTATTCCATGGCAAATTCTGGGGCAATTATTGCTTCTCCACAGTGAATCTGCCATATTTCTGATAACATGAGCTACCCTTCTTTTCTAGGGATGCACCATCACAAACCCATTGGAAAGTGTGGGGACCAAGCACAGGGAGATGGCTGATGCAGCTTGTTCTCTGGCCCTGGGCAGTGGGTCAGCTCTTGGTCATGGCACAAGCCACTGGAAGCCAGAGAAACATCATGGGGACTGTTTCTGTCTTGGCTGCTCCTCATCAGTGCTTTGAGCTACATGAAGCCCTGAGAACCAAGCCAACACGAGTGCACCACCAGGGATTTTCTCCTCTCATGGTCTACACGTAAAGCACAGCACAAAGTTCCACCCTTTGCCTCTGCAGGTAGGAGCTCAATCTAATTTACAGATTTAGTTTTAGTGAGAAGCAAGGCAATAATGCTAAAATAACTCACGCAAATGGTCACCCTCTTCTAGAACCAACATTGTTTTGTCATTTTCTGTCCATTTTCCGGATGAAGCAGCCAGCGTGAGGAGGGCATGCTGGCACACCCCCCGCTTGATAGCTGAAAAGAACAAACTGACAAACATTTAAAATATGCTGCAGCTTATCAACATCCCAGTGAATAAAAGGTGAATGATATTTTCCACTGGTTATTCATAGATCTACATGGGTATGCTGATAAACTGCCATTTAGTCCAGAGACTGGACAGAAATAAATCACCAGGTAAAATACAATATTCCTAGTGAAATCCTTTATGGAATGTGTTCTTGCCCCAAACCCCTCCTGGAATAGGCACAGTAATGCTCCCTGAGACCTGGCAGCCCTTCTAAGTGAGCATATGGTCTGCTCAGCTCTCGCAGTACTGGTGCTTGGTGAGTAAACATGCCATACTGTCAGAGCAAACAGGGGGCTCTTTAATAGCATGAAATTCTGTGCATGCTTCAAACTCCATCAGTACTCCAGAAATGGATTTCTCTTCTCTTTTGGAGTGTGCATGGTTTGCAGGAGGGGCAGGATAAAAAGTGAGAGAGTCTCCTTGGATGGTGTCTGTAACCATCTCCCACAAAGCTGGTAATGCAGCGGAAGGGTCTTGGCATGTCAGAAGTTACATTTTCTGGTGATACTACATCACCTTCTCCGTTCTTTTGAGATGTCCCCTGATGCATTATAACTCGCACAGTAATTGGAAAAGAAAGAGGGACCTGAAGGTAAAAATCCCGATGTTAATCAAGGCTGGTAAAGGCCAGAACATTAGCTGCAGTAGTTGTTTTTCTGAGGGAGTCAACAAAGCCGGGCTCGTCTGCGCTAGCGAACAGATCCGGTCCTGCCTCTGTGCTCCTCACACTGGCAGAACAGTGCCCTGAAATCACTGGAGCAGGGATCAGGCCAGGAATGAGCAGCTAAGTTGCAAAGCAAATTAATTCCTGCCAAAAAAGTTCAGCTATGCTCAGAAGTATGCAAAGTGTCTGATTTGAGAAGTGTCAAGTAGCATTTGTGACCAATTATCCAAGATGAAGGGGGCAGAGCTATGTTTACATGTACTAATCTTCAGCCAAAGTTTGAAAACTCCAATTCATGGACACGCATCAAATTTCCTTTCCAGGCTTGGCATTTGCCTGTACGCATGCATGCACATTGCTCGGGGATGACAGGAAAACATGATTATGACTTGCAAATAATACGAATAAAAAAAAAGAAAAAGTGAGAAGAGCTGCCATGCAGCAGCAGTGTGGTAATTAAACCTATACTGCGATATGCAAAAAGAATCATGGACCACTGTATGAGTAAAATAGCTTTATCAGCTGTGCTGAAATATGATGTGTGGTGTCTCTGTATTGTTATTTTTCCACAACCTGTGAAGACCTGGGAAATGATCTACACAAAAGAACAAGAAATAAAAGCTGCCTCTGCCATCTTCTGTTTAATTAACATAGGTATACCAATTTAATGCAATTAATCAAGATAGGAGGGATTAAACAGTAACTCACAGTTGACAATGACAGTGTTAGCATTGCTGTGGCATAAGAAGGGCTGCAAAATGAGAGTGGTGACTGGGAACACTGTGAGGAAGAGCAAGCTGGCTGCAGTTTTGGGAGGTTTATGCAGATGTATTGAAATTTAGGGGCAGCTGATTTTCCATGTGGCCAAGTGTTTATCTGCCCCTGCCCTTTCCTTTACCCTCTCAGACCTTCCAGGGTAATCCCCAGAGTGGCAACAACTTTTAAAGTGACTCCTCTTTCCTCTAACAGATTCCTGATGCTAAAGGTCTGACCTTAAAATGAGCAGTGCATAGGGCAAGAGTGGGTACTGCAGTGAGCTTCTGGCCTTCAACCCTTCCAAATACAGCTATTTTGGTAACCAGAACAGTATATTCATGATGGGTGAGGGAACAGAGCCTTCCAGTGCAGGGCTTCTCAGCACATTAACTCTATCAGTGCTGGATGCTGCATCCCTATGCAAGATGTCTGTGTCTTTTTAAGACCATAAATGCAGATTTGCAGAAGTCTGCAGCATTCTGTAACTTCATGGTTGTGCTTTAGTGCCTGATGCACCTAAAAACTGGACTGAATTCTGTGGATTTCCACATGGATCTGGGAAGAACTGTAATCACATGCTGCTGAGAGTAGCTCAGACTTGGATTTCTTGTTGGCAGGAGAGGCACAGACTAGTTTGCTACAATGCGACAGTCCTCATTAATGTTCTTCAAACCCTGATGTACTGGGACTGCCGCCGTTGGGTCAGAAGATGGCTGAGTTTTCCAGGCTCATTCTCTTGTCTTCAGAATGTTAAATTGGGTGATAATGAGTGGTAACTGTGTCCTTTTTTATGGTGAAGTTGACACTTGCCTTCTAGTAAACAGACACAGAGATGACCCTCCTCATTTCGCACAGGTCACCAAACAGCCCTGGGATGGTAGGGGTTATTGGCCATTTACCAAACTCTGTTTGACTTGGGTTCATGGGTGAGAGATGAAAGGCTGTATATTGCATTACCAATCCCTGGGGCCAGCCAGTCTCCCTAAAGAAGCATTTCATTTAGCAAGGCAACTGCTGGCCCATGGGAATCGGAGACTCGGGAAAAAGAGGACACAGTTTCAATTGCAAATGTTTCCTTAGGGCAGATGTCTTAAAGCCACACAGAAACTCACTGATTCAGTGTCACAATAGTTGCTCCAGGACACTTAATGACCAGCAGATTTTCCCCTTTAATTAATCTCCCCTTTTTCACAACAAAACATCCGTTAGGTTACTTGTGGTGTTTCTGCCTCTGCCCTGCTGTTTTGTCCATCTCCTTGGGCAAGACCATTACAGCAGTTGTGAACTGTTACCTTTTCCAAGAGCTTCAAAACTGACACAGACGAAACAAGGAGTCCTCCTATCACGCTTAGAGGTGTTGGGCTCTTGGGAGGAGAAAAGAGTACTCCTCAAGTGTCCAAATATTTTCCTTACCCTAGAGAAAAGATGCTGACTAATTTTCTTGGCTGTAGTGGAGTGGTCATTGCTATTGCGGTAGTCCAAGTGCTGCCTTTTCACAAATGATGGATGCAGTGCTTGATGGTTACAGGAAGAAGGATATCTGGTTCAGACCAAGAATTCAACCCAGACTTGTCCTGAATTTCCAATGATCTGAAAATCAGTGCTGTTCCAAATTCATTATCACTGATTAAAATCCTCTTTCAGTTTCCTCCCTTGTTCTTTGTGATGTGAGTCATGAGACATTCAGAAGTTGCATTTGTAGTTCGATAATTTTACATCATTGTTGTATTAGTGCATCTGCCAAGCCAGCAGGTTTTTTTCTGTTTGTTTATTTATTTACCACTCCATTTCCAGCAAGTTCTTGTTACCCAGTTCCCACTGACAACAGGGAAAGAGGCACAAGTCAGCTCAGAAAATGAACGACTAGAAGGTAAGTGAAAAGAATAGTAAATGCAGGCCATTCATGTAACAGGATCCAATTCATTTTTATGCCAGGGAGATTTTTAAATGGGACTTCTCCCAGTGGAGAGCTCACAATGCTCAAGGCCTGTTTCACTATAAAGACAATACATAATTATTCTGGGCTTATTATTATTTTTTATCACTCCTTTTCCAGTTGCAGGGAGTGAAGGCAGCGATGAGATCAGGACCCAGTTTATTACTGTGCAGGCTGTGCAGCACACGGGGCTGCAGGACCCTGTGGAGGCAGGTAAATGCACCCAGGCTGAAGGTTCAGGTGACAACGTCTGAGATGGGAGAACCCATCACAGCAAAAATAGGGACTCCAATCCTGGGATCCTACTGCTTGTTGCTTTCAGCATCTTTTTTTTTTCATGCTTATTCTGAATCACTGAAATGATGAATTGAAAAAATGCCATGTCATTTGAAGCACTCTTTATTGTATTTATAGGAAACAGATCATCTGTTCTCTCAGGATAGTGGAAACTCAGTATGATGAACTCATCAGGAAAAAATGTAGTTTGGGTGTGACAGAGAAACTTGTGTTTTTTACCACAGTGCCATCTTAATTTCTGGTTTTGCTATGACAGACTCAGGAATACTGAACCATCCTGGTTCCTGCTTTCAGGCTGGGGTCACAAGCTGGACTTGGAAGAAGAAACTTCCATGCAGAGATGTGACTACAGTGTGAATACTGTGCCAGGGTAAGAGAAATTTTGTTTAATTCAGGGTTTATACAATGTATAAAGTCCATACAAAGTCTGTTGTTCATCCCAGCCTAGTGAAACTGCATTTGACCACTACCACAGCAACAGGTTGGAAACTGGAATAGCTCTATTTATATATTAAAATTATTTTGCCAAGTGAGCCCTCTAGGACTTAGCATTTCATTCATAAAGGATTTTATAACACATGTCCAGTTGTGCTCTTTCTCTACTTCCTGATGATTTGGGTGATTTTCTTTAGCCAATTTATATTTTAATTAGTTGTAACACTTCTTTGCTTTCTAATTTTAACAACTGAGACTTAAAAAAAAAAAGCTAAAAAATAACTCTCAAAGTCTGAATGGATACTCATTATAATTTTCTCTTCAGTACTTGCAGGACCTAGGTTATCTTAGGTGACATTTTCATGTTGACTGCTCTGTGTTAGTTCTGCTCAGACAGAAGGTAGTGACAATGGATCATGTGCTAGAGGTTTCTCTGCAGATGAAACCTACAGAGTGTCCTAAAGTCCAGCATCTACTCAATACCAGCAACTTCCACATCCCTCTGTGCTCCTACCATTGCTTTGAACCAATTTATTTATTCATTTGGGCTTTAAGTACTCAGATGCATTCCTTGCTGCAACAGCAGGGATACAGGAAGGGGTGTTTGAAACCACGCACTCATTTCCACCCTGGATTTCATGAGGAGTTATTCTTGTCTCAGAGATGACGCATTCAAATATCCTCCTATGGATTCCAGGTGAGTTAGTCACATTTAGATGCTTCCAAGTAATACAGAGAAAGGTGCTGAGAAAATTATGAGTCTCTGCCTCGTCACAAAAAAAAAAAAAAAAAAAAAAAGCTTAGAAAAAGTAGATCTGAGCAAATTAAATGTACTAGCCCTCAAAATGTTCTAAGAAGACCTGGGACCAAAGGGCTTTTACCTTAAAAACAGTAGGGAGGCGCAGTATTTACTTTACTGACTGACCCATCAGCTGCTCTCTGTCCCCAGAAACAGTTCAGGAAATAACTGGAAGTATCTGAAGACATAAAAAGGATAATTAAGTTTCATTGTGGAAATAAGAGGGTAATCTGTCCAGACAAATCTAGGACCCAGTACTGAAAGCTGTAGTATCTGAATATAAAAAATGAGTAATTTTGAATAAAGATGTCTATCAGGACTGTAAATTCAGAGAGTAAAAAAGTATCTTTGCTTAATAGACCATCTCTCTCTCCATCTCCCTCTAACTCATTTTCTTATTCTCTTTCTTCCTTTTGTGTTATTGCAAAAATGCGTGCGAAATCTGATATTGAGAATGCTTTAGCTTCATTTCAATCTTCTATTCTCAAAAGGTTTTGTTCCACTGGGAAGGTTCCCCCTGTGAGATAACCTCAGACATGACTGCATGAGGCTTGTGGGGTGACTTATTTGCAGAGGAACAGCTTTATTTTGAGGTGGCTCTGAGGCAGCCAGGTCCCCACTCTTCTGAGGCTCTTAAAGATGTTTGTGAGCTGGCATGAGAAATCACCTGGGACTCAGAGCACACCACAAGTGCTTAGGACAGTGTTTTCTCTGCACCTTTTTTTGCTGAGCAGAATTGCAGCACTATAAACAAATGTGAGTTTTGCCTCATTCTTAGATCCTGTGAGTTATGAAAGCCCCCTCCAGAAGTAATGAATGTATAGATCATTTTGACCAGATCATAATCTATTAGTAAATAATGCTCTCTGAAAGTGTATAGGTGAAATAAAGAACTTCTTGCTACTATTGCTGTATTGGTATCAAGGATTACTGAGGAGGCCAGCATGATCCTGAGGCTTTGTGCTGCTGACATTTAAATACAATGCAGAATTAACTACAGGGTTGGGTTAGCAAATTCCTTTCTGGATTAGGATATTCAGGATTTACACTGCTGGAAACAGAACCCAAAACTATACAAGGCTTACCTGTGCCTTGGCTGCATCACCAACACCAACTTCAGCTCACTGACACCCTCACTCATATTTACAGAATTTTTCCATTAGATTCCTAATTTTGGTGGTGATGTTAATTAGCAAATCACACAATACTTTTCAGAATGAGTAGAGTCTGATAGAGCAAAACCCTATAAGACCTATGACTTTTCTTCACTCTCCCTGGAGGAAGCCCAAGGATACCAGACTAAGGCCTAAGGCCAATTTTCAGCACAGTCTATAGGCCATGGGAAAGTTAGGTTTAAAGAAGATGTCACTTTAGGGACATCTGTGTGACACATGCTGCAGTGTCCAGACATTGGAGACTATGTTTTTGCTCTAAATCTAGAGAGGAAGTCACTAGGAAAAAAAAAAGGGAAAGAAGCACAGGGGAATAAAAGTACTTTTGAAAGAGAAGAAATCTACATTTCAATGAAAATCCTTTCAAGGCATTTCAAATAAGAGTCTGAGAGAAATAATTACAAAGTTTGGAGAGAAAGAACGTTAGCTTTGATATCTTTTTCTTCTATGAAGCAATTAAAATAAGCAATTTTTCAAATACTAAGCAGAAAATTACTAATGGCTGAACCCAAAAGCTTTCATTTCCTTCTTGGGGCCTTTATTCTTCTAAAAAAAGACCAAAAAAATGTGAAGGTGGTTTTCCAGATAGATTAATGCTTAAAGCAGTCGCTAGTTGGATGTCATAAAAACTACAGCAGCATAGAATAGCTGAGATTAAGGGCTAGATTTAAATCATGCAACAGTCCAGTTAATATCAATGTCTAATTAAGAAATGCATAAGAAGTCTGTAATGTTGATTTGATGGAGAAAAACTCTAATAGGGTTTCTTTTGGAATTTTCCATTTCAATTGCTGTGTAGACTTTTAATGGATGTCCTATCCAGTCTTTGGTATTAGCAGAAATCACCCTCAAATTAAAACCAAGGCCTAAAATGCAACACAGGTAGACAAATTAGCTGGTCAGGGAAGCAGCCTGGGTAGAATGATAATGTGAGGTGAAGCTGAAATTTTAGTACAAATAAAAGAGAACAAACGTCTCAAATCTCGTGTGGAAACCCTCTCTGCTTCTTGTTTGAAACAATCTAAAACCCTGTAATTTGAAACAATGTGATGTTAACCCATTTCCCCACCTCCCTAAGACTGCAGAAATCCCTGACAATTCATACTTAGACACCTAGACCACTAAGCATTATTAATTAGTCTTTTTTATTTAAAAGACTTTCCATAGTTATGCATATTAGTAGTGTGTAGAGGTGGGTTCTTCTCTGCTCATGATGGGATTTAGAGCACACAGGTCCCTGTCACCATCAGCGAGAACCATTAATCTGCCACTCTTCTTTGGGTAACTAAATCTCTTAAACCTCTGGAGCAAAACTAAGCCTGTAACATCTTCTGTGTCCCATGGATCAACCAAGATGTTTAGTCTCTAGATATGAAAGGGAAACTGGGTTTGTGTGTGTCACTAATGCCCTGAATTTGCTAAAAGAGCAGCAGTGTAACTCTTACTATGCACAAATCCACTTAGCAAAGAGGGGGAAAGCATGGTGCTGGGTTAAAGCAGCGGGGTATTTGTTATCAACACTTTGTTGTTGACCTGACAAATCCAGAGGGAATGATCTCAAGAATCCAGGAAGACGGCACACTCAGAATAACCCCTCTGACCAATGCATGCTGGGAAGTATAAAGTTCATTAGAACACATTAAAATATAATACGTCAGCCATGGCAAAGCAAGGCACATGATTCCATCTGTCCACTTGTCTCTTTCAGTACTAAATCCATCCAGAGACCTTTCAGAATTCTATCATTAAGTCTTGTCACTTCCACAGAGAGTGGAAAAGACTGGAGGTGAAAATTAGAGCAACAGTGAAATTTTGGTGTTTCTAAGCCACTTTTATTTTTGGGTCATTGCCTGAAATGTCATGGTCCAAATTCAGGCCTGACATTGCTCTGTTGATCCATGAGGCACAAATACGTCATATTAAAGAGTGATACCATGGCCCTGGGAGGTGCTCCAAGGATTTTTGTCCTTGAAAGAAATGGGGACAAGGGCACTCCCAGTGAGGCATCTGCCTTCTCAACGGTACAGAAGGTCTAATGTGAGGGCATTCAGGCTGTTGGAGGAGTCTGGGTTTTTTTTCCCTGCTCTTGCCTGTAAGACTGGGAGGTGCCATGGGTTGGGATGATGCTAATATGATTATTATATGATTTATTATATTATTATATGATGATATTATTATTATTATATGATGCTAGAGGATTGTTCAGGTGGAGCTCTAATAGGGTGCTTTCTCTGCAGCCTTTATTAGATTTATGCAATATTTAGGGAAAAAACCAAGAATATGAAGCAGGCTGTCTTTTGTAAACACATGCAACAGAAAAAAACCCAAACCTTAACTTGCCCAACACACTTGAGAGCCACAAATTCTGTTACAGTTTTGCTAAATGAGAGGAATATTTCTCCTCTTTTCCATAAAACCATCCTTTTGGACATTACTGCAGTCATGACCTTACTGCAGTTCCTGGATTCCTTCTGAAAAGATTAAAATGAACTAATACACCAGTGATCTCATCACAGCGTAAAGGACATCTTACACAGGGGGAAAAAACTAATCAGGAGAACTTCAGTGCTGCATTTGTAGTAGCAGTAGAAAAAGCACTGTAACACCACTGTGGAAAAACAAGCTAAAGGTACAATGCCAGAGAGGCATTTTTCCATCTTATGACCCATTTGGATTTGTTCTACCTGATCCTGCCTGTCACACCTGTCATCCTCTTAGCTGTCTCCACATCTATCATCTTTCCTTTTTTCCTGCCTTCATCTACAATTTCCCTTGTCTCTCCTGTGCCCTTCCTGCCTGTTTTAATATTCCTGGTAACTTTGAATTGTACGCACTACTATTCTCAACTACGTCCAAAATGCATTTTGCAGAGTACGTATTTACAATCACCTTGCACAAAAATATTCACACACGCTTCATCTGTAGTTTATGTTATTCTGGATTAAGAACACCTTTTCCATGTTTTTATACAGTTCTCAGACCACGGGGTCATGGATGATGACAGCTCTCATCTACTTTGGAGCTGTTGTATCTTCTAAGAGAAATCAGAAAGATGAGTAGAGAGAGATGCTTTGCTTTCTTTGGTAGGAGAATCTATAAATTAATATTTATGTAAGTGAGACTTTCACCACACTTTTCATGTTGTATCACATTTTGAGGTTGGAAACTGGAATAGCTTGGGACTGGGTGATTAAGGTCTTTTTCAACCCAAGCCTTTCTATGATTCTATCATCTTCAGGACATGATGAATACAGTGTTAATAATGCAATCTTATCTGTTGTGCCCACAGGTGCTCCTCAGCTCTGCCTTGAGGTGACACCATTAAGCAAGAGGTGACAAACCGGTTTCCTTTCTCAAGCCGAATGTCACGTAACTGCCCAGGGGCCCGTTTTGGTGGGGGTTGCACCCTGACTTTTCGAGGAGAGATGTGCTGCTGTGGCCCCTTCCCACCCTGCACCCCTGGCAGGAGGAGACGAAATTGCTCATTTACAGCTGTGACATTTCTCAGGCAGGAAGAAAGGCAGAAGGCTGTAGGGGGGGATCAGAGTAGCCACTTTTAGACACTGACAAAGAAACCTCCAGAACCCATCCAGTGGAGATGACCTCCTAGTGGTAGACCATGTTGGTACAAAGGATGGTGGTACCTTTCTATCCACCCAACAAGACTTGCTACTCCTAAATGGGGGAGCAAATACAACCAACCCCAAATACTCTGCAGTTGATAGACCTGCTTCAGTGAAGAGAGCCCTGATCAGTGATGGAGTGTTGTAGGATATGTGCTGCAGCATTAGGAAGGTCCAAAAAGCCCAAGGAGCGGTGCAAAGCATCTGTTACCAACAAGAGAATAGCATGTGAAAAGCTGTTGTAATTCCTGTCCCCAGCAGCCTAACTGGAAACACAGACTTCCCAGGGCAGAGAGGATTTGGAAAACTCAGGATCTTCAGTGAGATCTCTCCCCAAGCCCTGCAGATTTACCAGGTCAGCTCAGTCCAGGCCAAAGTTGCCGGGAAAGGTCCTCGGCTCTACTCCAAGTTCATTGCTCTATTGATTGGGAAGAGGTATTTATTGTAGATCAGGATCTTGAGCCAAGAAAGCTGAAGCTGCACGGACTAAATGGTCTATTCCCAGCCCACAGATAAAACAAATGGCCAGTTTTAGCCTAATCATCACTTCTGCTGGAGGAAAGAGAAACTCTTTGAGGTAAGTTCCCTTGGATATAATTCTTTCTTTCTAGGTTAAAGAAGGGCCACAGCTAGTACATATCCTGAGTCATAATGTGGATTTGCACCTTTCCTGTTAAATATAGCTGGTTTATGTCCAAAGGATCCCTTCTTTCCCTAATGCTCACTCATATTGTTACAACTCCTACATTAGTTGCAGGTGTGAAATGCCAACTGATCTACACTTCTAGTGCTGTCAGCAGGGGAGTAATGTGTGTCAAAGGCCTGCTTCTCAGAGGGGAGGTCACACAGATCTCCATTTGCACATCTGCTTTGCTAAACACAAAACTCTGGAGGTTTGAAAAGCTCCAATATGCACAAAATGGGAAGTGATCACTACGGAAGGAACTTGGAATGTGCCTGTCATTTAGTAGGCAGGACACAGAATTTTCCCTCTGTACAAAATACTTCCTCTATTACAACAGGCAATCTTTTACTTTAAAGTTCTATATTAATAAGGAAAAAACTACATTTCTCTGCATTCCACGAGAAGACAGGAGACCAAGAGGTTAAAAAAGAACCTCACACATTAAGCAGCTTCAGAAAGATTCTAATGTTCAGCATGTCCCTGCTTGGAGTGTGCAGATACAAAGAGCAGGAAAGTGCCTGATCAGAGCTCCTGGAGGGACTGTGCTGCTGGAGCCTGCCTTACACAGAGGCATCCTGGTTTGGTTCTGAAGGCTTCCAGAGGAGCTTTCAAATGTTTCTATTCCCTGCTGTTAGTGGATTTTTTTCATACCTTGGAATAAGTCTTCCGATGGTAATGTGTTTGCAGTTGATGCCTAGATAATAGTTCTTGCTCAGGGGACCTCTAAAACACAGTATTTTATGCTTTCTACATTTTATTTGAGATCAAAGACTCCTCCTATATATACATATATGCCTAATTCTTTCTTGATTTCTGCTAGAATCCAATATATCCCCCAGTATCTGCCATAAGGATGCTCACAGGTAATCTATACAGAGTACTTTTTGCTCTTCATGCGTTTGGCCTTTTAATGTCACGTTTATGACATCATGATGCCACTTAGTCTGCGCTTACAGGACATTTTAAACACATGCATCGAAGCATCCAAGCATCATTCACCACTATGCACTGTATTTTTCCTCCCCCAGTTGACTATTTCCAAATTTTTTTGGAGGGTAGTGAAAGCAACATTGATCCTTATATCCAAAATGAGGAAACAGGGACATGGTCATCAGCTGTATGCTTTGTTACATGAAATTTAGACCTTGCACCCTCACAGTAACTTAGCTGGAATTAAAGAAAAGTGATTTCCCCAAAGCATACTGGGGAGAGCTGAGCACATAGAGCATGTTTCATGAACACCTGAAATTCCAACCCTGAGTGTCTGCTGCTTGTAATGGACATCTCCTTAAGGAATCTGTTGAAAATAATTTTCAACAGAATCAGAAGAGATTCAATTTTAATACTGAGGAAGAGGATCGCTTGCTTTTTAAAGAAAAGTTTAATTCTGGAAAAGACTCTGTGTTGGTAAGTTAAAAGAACTGTGCTGTAGAAGACAGAGTTGTTGGTTGGCTCTTCATGGGAGTGCCTGTTGAATTCAGAGGTGGCCTTTCCCCTGAAATTTACACCAGAAATTCAGAAATTTCATCTTTGATCAGAACAACTTCATTACCTTCCTGACTAATAGGAATGACATTTGTTTCCCTGGGCTGTACAGTGTAGACATAATAGACTCATGAAAAGAAATGGAGAAAGGGATACTGATTTTCTTGGAATGAAATACAGAAAGTTTGGCCTAGAAAAACATTTGAGTATAATATCCTGAAAGTTTAAAGAAACATTTTCAAAAAAATATTTTCCAGGAGCATGCCTGTTAGTTTTATCATCATTTTTGCCATGTATAATTATGAGAAAAACAGACAACTCATAAGATTTTTTTGTTTCTGTTGAGAATTGCCTCTTCCAAGATAATTCTGTACGCTATTACTTTAGCCCACTGGGTATCATGTAGGGAAGGTGTAAGATTATGCACATGAATATTTCTGTCTACCACTTATGCGTGCTGAGACAATATCAACTTATACTTTCTCCTGTCATTGGTCCTTATTCCATAGAGGATATTCTTAATTACCAGCAAGACAATTTGGTAATATCATGTAAAGTGTAACAGCATAATTTCTGTGATGATTTACACCTGCTAAGGATCTGAATACTGAATTTTAAAACATATTTTAAGTTCAGAAGACAGAGTATTTTTTATACAAGGCACTATTTCTATTTTTATAGAAATACTCTCATTTATTTAATTTATTGTCACAGTTCTTCTAAATGAAATGGAGCTTTTGAACATGAAGACACCATTTTTACACATTTTCACTGCCCTGAAAAATTTAGAACACACTTCTGTACTGGATTAAATCAACTCGAGTCTAAATGCCTAAACACTATTTTTGACAACTGTGCATGAGGGACGTGCCTGTACAGGGATTCTAAAGAATAAAAAACCTAAAAATATCTTAGTTGCAAAGAAAATTCCCTGTATTCCTTCTTACACTTTGTAATAGTGGTTATATATATATATCTTTTTAACCCTCACAGGTTTATCCCTAATTCTGTTGAAAATGATTGAAATGATTCCATTGACTTTAACAAACTCTGCTTCCTACTGGATTAAAGGCGGTATTTGTGCATTAGATTTGCTGGTGATGTCCCACTAATGAAACAGGTAATTTTATAAACATGTCAGGGAGGGTAAGTGCCCAATAAAAAGATGTCAGATAGAGATCCACAAATTACAGTCTATTTGTAATGGAAATAAAACCAGGAATTCTTACTATGAGTCATGAATTTCTTTATAATTGCTTCCACATTTGGGACAACATTCTCCTAAGTTGTCTACAGAAACCCTGCCATTCTTTGTGCTTTTGATGGCAGTTATGATCACAACAACACATCTCATTTCTGATAAAAATTACTTACTTTGGGAAGGATTGTTTTTTTCTCAAATTGCTTTTCTGAGTCTTAATTTTATCTCCAACTATTTTCTTATCCTCCTCCTCATTTTCTATTTCTAATATAAAAACAGAAGTCCTTATCAATTTAGAAGAGCAATAAAACTAAAGAAAATTCTGGCAGAACTGTAAAGCATGGTCTATTTTAAAGTTCCAACTCAGATAATAAGACTCTGCTTGTGCTGCACCTCACTCATGGATTCAGTTTTCCATAGTGCATTCAGTGTTGTAATAATGCAAATCAAATACAATTTTAATAACTCCTTCCATTAATGTTTTAAGACTGCAACACTTATGAGCATGATTCTAATTGCATGATTTTGCTACAGGCAAGTTTTATAGATCTGCTTGATCTTTGGATATTTGCACCGTTTGGATTATTTTAAATAATTAATTTTTGGAAGCATTTCAGTCTCAGTAACAACAGTTGGGTTTGATAGTGGTTGTCTTGTCAGTAATTGTATGTATCTGCTTCCGTGCAAGGATAAACTAGATAAATTTAGAACTCTTTGGAAGGAGATGGCTGAGGTTTATATCATGGCAAATGTCACAAAGAATGTTCTTAGGACGTGAATATTTATAGACTATGTTAATACAAGGAGCAAAAGAGGTTTAAAGTGAACAAAATTTTTTCATGCAGCACAATTAGTTAATTAAATTGCAGGAATTTCTGCCAAAAGAATACGAAAAATATTATCAACTTAAAACATTACATACCAGTAAACATTCTTGTTTTATGCAACTTCCATTGCCAGTCTCTAATGCACTGAGTGATAGGAATGGGGAAAATACCTCATGAGAAGAATTAATTTGACTTCTGACATTTTTCTGTATATCTGCTGGGGGTTTCTGCCACAGGGGTCATAGAATCATGGAATCATTAAGGTTGGAAAAGACCTCTAAGATCATCAAGTTCAACCATTAACCCAACACTGCCAGGTCCACCACTAAACCATGTTCCTGAGAACCACATCCACACATTTTTTGAACACCTCCAGGGATAATGACTGCACTGCTTCTCTGAACAGCCTGTTCAAATGCTAGATCACCCTCTCAGTGATGAAATTTTCCATAATATCCAACATAAACCTGCCCTGGTGCAACTTGAGGTCTCTTCTTCTTGTTCTGTCACTTGTTACCTGGGAGAAGAGACCGGCCCATACCTGGCTACAACCTCCTGTCAGAGAGTTGTAGAGAGTGATAAGGTCCTCCCTGAGCCTCCTTTTCTCCAGGCTGAACACCCCAGGTTCCCTCAGCTGCTCCTCAGAGGAGATGGTGAGGGGCTTGCAGGATCTCTGGTGTAACCCAGCTGCTGATTTTAGGCAAGGTAAACAGTTGTTTGAAAGCTTGCTCCTCTCTCCAGAAACCTGTGTAAAACCTCAGGCTTTCCTGTCATTGTGCAAAGTGGGATGAAGAAAATGACAGGTCATGGGCAGAAGGTAAGAGGGCAGCAAAAGTCACAAAGAAAGCATTTGCTGAGTGGCTGGTGAGGGCCCTTACCTTGACACTGTCCCCAGGGTTTCTCTCTAGTGGCAGGCTCTTGGCTCTCCTCCTTGTACCTGCCTGTTCCTCTTGAGCATCACTTGAGATCTACAGTAGAAGGTTCCCTGCTTCAAGATGAAAAGAAACACCAACGAAATCTTGCCCACTCTTGATTCCACATTTCTTCTGTAGAGAATTTACTCCAAATTTCGCTCGTGACAAATGCTTACACAAGGCTTGGACAAACAAGCATTAAAAGTAGCAGTGGGAATTTTCTTTGGGGGTTAAAGAATAACTATGAACCAAAATTTGCTAACTGTATGCTGAGAGGTGATTTATTGCCTGCAAAAATAGCATGTTCTTCAGTGAGTATGGCTTTACCCCCGCCAATGGTGAAGGTTTTCCTGTCTATTTGGTGAATTCTGTGTTTGGCATGACAGAAAAGAAGAACATCTCATCTGAGTGCATTTTCCTTGCAAGAAAAAGTTCTAACAGTCTTTCTAGAGAGTTTACACACTGACAAAGAAATAGTGCACAAGTTGTGCAAAACATATGATTAACCTTTTCTTCAACAGAAAAACTTTTAATCAATTCTACTTGAGAGGAATGGAAGGGGCCATAGGCTTAATGACCTTTGAGAAATATAAGTTTTTCATGACTGGATAATCAGAAGTATGGATAATTTCAGCAGTATTTGAGAATTTCAGTGCTGGATCAACTCAGCATGAAATTCTCAATTATTCTTTCCCAGAAGTCATCCCCAACATACACTGAATTGATGATAAAAGTGAATTATGTCTAGAGTTTTCCATGAAAACTCTGTGCTGGGAAATGCCAAACAAGCAAAAAGGTTGGGATTGAATAAAACAGTTTACATGAAGCATCTCAGCTAAGAAAAAGATGTTAAAGATTTTTCAAAATAATTGCAATTGTCCCAATACATATTGTTCTAAAAGTGAACATATATTTGCTTTGAAAAATATTTTGATTTTAATTTTTAATTTGTAAGTGAAAGTAAAAAACTGAAATATTTTGAAACTACTGAAGCAAATGGCTCAGTTAGATTTTTCACTCTTTAGCAGCTTATTGGTTAGCCACAGAATTAGCTGAAAAAAAAAAGGAATCTTGAAAACTCCCAAAGGACAGAAAAAGCACTTCCCTGTCAGGTGTAAAATGAGAGAAAATTATAATGACATTTTCATTTAGCACAGAGATTTACTAAAACACCCACATTTTCACAGAAGTTGCAAAGACTTGAACTCGGACACACTTTTGGCTTCTCCCCAGGTGTGATGCTTAATGATAGTGTTTTTACTAGACCTGGTCACCCAAACTCTCAGATAAAGAGCTGGAGGCATTCCAGCCTCTACAGGAGTAATAATCTCTGTTTCACACGGCACGAGAAGGAGGGCAGGAAGCACAAGCAGGAAATTTCAGTTTTAGTCCAAACTAATGTGTTTAAACAGAAAATTAGAATTCTCAAATAAAATAGAAGTGAGCTATCCAAGGACAAAGAGCCCCAGATGCCATGGAGGGTTAAGCTTTGTAGGGGAGAGAGGGAAGGCCTGTGTAGCTTCACTGTGCTAATGGTGTGGGTAAAGAACGTTCTGAGATGCCTGCTCAATTTGTCAGGATTTTATCTTCTGAACTATTACCTTCAGCTTTCTCCACAACACCCTTCTCAGCCCTTTTATCTGCGAGCTATCTTCAAGTTAACTGTCTGCCTATTGCCTTGGCTGAACCACACTAATAGTCAGCTAATTACACATGAACGCTCTAATTTGCTTTGTCTTCCTCGAAAAACCCCACGCGTGTGCAGGCACGCACGCGAGTGCACTTCTGCTCTTGCCACGGAGTTGCACCAGCTGAACCAGGATAAAATTTGTGTCATTTGTTTTCTGCCCCCTCTGATGCTTCCCCCCACCAGGCCACCACCAACGCTTGTCATTCCTGATTTGCAACATCACCTGTTGCTCCAACACCAGGCTCCTGTAGAGCAGAAACTGGAGCAAAGAAGAGAAATACGTGTTTGTCATTGAACTGAGCTGAGAAGAAGGAAGAGGAGAATGATAAGATCATAGCCTGCAGCACTTTGTTTATGAGAACATCCTTCCAGTGATATATGTCTGCACCAGGTGAAAGTATTGTGTCACCTCTAACATATTTTAAATGCCAGGGCTGTCATGCAAGAAGACAATGATGAACAAGTTTAAACAGAATATGGTTTTGTAGCCATGTACAGAGTTACCCTTTGAAGGTTTGCACTGGTAGTGCTTCTTAGCAAAATGTTTCCAAGCTCAGTTTTATTCCCCTACAGAACCCCTCTCACACAGAATTTAAACTAAATGGAGACATTTCTGTTGCAGGCAAACTGATGGGGTTATACATAAAGCAGTACATTTCCTCAGGCACGATTTTCAGGCCATTTCACATGTCCTCCCTGCCGTATTATCCAAGTTTGTCATAACTTCTTGGATAGGAACCCCGCTCCACTCAGCAAATAGGCAAAGAAAGGTCTGTCTACACTGTGTTCTGAGGACTGACCCCAGGTCATTGCATGGCAGAGGTTTACTCAGACTAGCCCTAGCATGCTCCTGTAGACTGAATTCCGTTAGCTGCTGGAGCTCCCAGACCACATCACCTGCTTTAATTCCACACGAAAGAATTCCGTTTGCATGCTGCCAGGCTGCCTGGCCTGGTGGGACAGGGTAAGCAGGGTCATTTGGACGATTCTCTTCAAAAGTGCACTCCTGGGCCAAAGTGAAAGGCTAATGCAGAGGCACCTTTCCTCACCAGGCAGATACGCCCAGAGCTATCATCACATGGCAGTTTTCTTCCCAGATATTTATCTGGAGCTCAACTGCACGAACACCATCCCTGTGTTAGAGCACTGTTGCACAACATCACTCATTTGCTCAGACTGACAGCTCAAATTGAGCCTTGGGAAAGCCAACATCCAACACATGATACTGAATATGGGCACGACCATATCCACCTTGGATTCAGGTGAAAGAGCTTTAGCCATATGTGTCACAGGGGGATGAAGGCAACCGTGACACCGTGGAGTTGTAGGTCCTTGAGGAAGACTAAGGTCAGAGCCACTCCATGACCCATCCAGGACAGCATTAATAACACTTTACAGAGAGAGAGGAAAAAAGCCTGAAAAAACCTTCAAGGAGGTAGAATTTCTTAAGCACTTATTAAGGTCCTGTGTGGGCTTGTGTAATGCATTCAACATCTGTCCCTCAGTTTCCCTTTCTGTAAAATGGACATACCTTGTTTTCCTCACAAGGTTATTAAAAGGATTTTCCAATTAAGGTTTGTCATAAATGAAAGTGTCTTGCAAACAGTATTTAATCACCTGGCTAAAAATGGTCTCCAACTTTTTTGGGCAGAATATGAGTTTTTATAGGGAGTAGTCACAGTGTCCAGCTTAACAGAAGGCTGTGGAATCACATGCTGCATCTTTAAGACAGAGTTTACTTCTGAATCAGTAAATGTACTAGACAAAGCAGCCATTATTTATGCATTCCTGCATACATGGCAAGGTGAAAATAATAGAATAAACATCATATACTTCATTATGATATCGGTTTACACTTCCAGGGTACACAAAAAGAGGCCATTTCATCAAGCTAATTGCCTGAAAGTAAAAGAGAGAGAACTTTAGCTATTAGTCTATTATGGGGCTTTTTTCTTAATCACAAATAGGGGCCGTGTGTCCCCAGGGGGATGTGTATTCTAATTTACAATTGAACTACAGATCAGAACAATCAATCTTGTGCAGCACTTTTACAGTGTAATTGCTGCAACATAACAAATAAAAAAAAAAAAAAGCATCCTAAGTCGAGTTTCAGCTTGAGGTGGAGATATTTACCAGGCATTGGTTCAGGGTGGGAGGGAGGCAGAGAGAGGAGAGAGGCACCAAATCCATGAATATGCAATGAGGGCTCATTAGTGCCCCAGTGTTGCCATGACGAATGGCATTATCCCCAGACTGGTGCAGCCTAAACATGAATTTTATAACGACCCATTTATCATGACTTGTCATGGGTTTCTTTACTGTACTTTCTACTGACTCTCTCACCTTCCACCATCAGCACCTCAGAATCCCGTCCTTTTGTTCTTTCCTCTTATTCCATCTTAGTTTGTGGTAACGATTCTCAGGCAATAAGGAGAGGAGGGCTGCAAACGTTGGTGTTCAAGAGTTTAGAGCTTCCCAAGCTGAAGACCCACCGCCAAATGTGTTGGTGGTCTTCAGTCCACTTACCAGTGGATAAGTGTCCTCATTGTCACAAGTATCTGCAATCTTGTCAGTTGACTCAGCAGAAAGGTCTCGGATTGACCGAGCATCCAGACAACTATCTTTTCACTCTGGCAGATGTGATGGATGAATCTGTTTTGTTGACCTAGGCCCGTCTAAAAGTGCTCTTCCTCAGCCCACTCCAGCTATGTGCACAGTGTAACAATCCACCCCTCATCTTCACATTGAAAATGGTACAAAATCAGATAAATAAAAGCTGCTTTCTCCCCAGTTTCACTTAAACAAAAAAAAAACTGTAGTAGATGTAAAACCTAAGTGATAGGGAAGGCATTTACCTTCCAGGAGCAAGCAATATTAGTCACTCTACAAGAAAACAAAATTACTGTGAAGTAATTAGTGTCTGGCTTCAGCTCATTTTTGGTCACTGCACGTTGTCTGTTTTACTGCTGTCCTTTTGGCCTACCCGATCCCACATTTAATATACCACTGCTTATAAAGAAATCCCTGTGGCTCAGAACGCTGAATTGCCACTGCTGGGCTAGGGCCTGCTCTCTACTATATAGAGGCTTTCATTTCCCAAGTTATGAATCTGACATCTCATGGCCAAATCCATGCCAGTTTATTTCTGAGAAGTCTGTCCTCATTATTTACCCCAAATAGTTTCACTGTCAGTCTGTCTTTTTTTTTTTCCACTGTGAAGTGGCTGGAGTATCTGAAAGTATCAAGCCTCTCTTTGTTGGATTTTACACTTTTGCTATTACAAGAATTTGTCTTTAGGGATAGAAAAATCAAGCAACTTATTTCCAGCTATTACTTGGATAGGACTTCATGTTCTTAAACAAGTTGTGAGCTTCCATGATCTCTGAAAACAACTCTCCCGAGGTCTTACATCAGGGTAGTCCTACAGTTCTTTCATTACTCTACTGGATGTTTGAAAATATTAAAAGGCATCTAACATCCCAGGCCAGCAATTTATAGACTCAAAGTCTGGCGCTGTAGCCCTCAAAGCCTCTATTTCTTCCACAAAATCAGCACTTTGCTATTATTGTCGCCAAGACAGGCACGTGTTTCACTAGGAGTAGTTTGTCAAAGCAACAGTCCATTATCCCAAGATTCATCACAGGTTCCCACTCTGGTACACTGTGGAAGAGAGCCTGGATGTCAGCAAGGGAGGAGAAAGGAAAACTTCCTCTCAGAAAGGTGCATTTGGGAAATGACACACCTTGATTAATCAGGGCATAGCTGATTAGGCCAGCAAATGCTTGCCATTTTTTTTCCTTTTTCAAACCCATCTGTGTTCCTTTGGAGAATATAGATATATAAAGATATATGTATGTGCAGTTTTTTAAAGCCCCAGACAGCATCTTGCACAAGTCCCTGACCTTTGATGGAGAACTCCAGCTCCCACTACAATACAAACAATATTCTGTTAATTATCGGGAGACAAAAGAAGAATAGAAATTGCTCTTAAAGAAGCAAACCAGAAATGACATATAATACTGCAGAAAATGTCCACTGTCTTCACAAGGACTCAGGACACAGCAAATATTATCATTATTCCTGAGAATAAATGTTTGCCCTATGACCCAGGTGATCTGATCATCTATTGAGTGGAGAGAATGGAGAGTTGTCACAAAAAATGTGGTTTAATTAAATTATTTTAATTTAGCTCCTATTAGGAGTACTAAAACTGACTGTACTCAGTCTAAGAGATCAGATTGATACATCTGATTGCCAGACCATTATCTGTAGTTTATGTGATGGAATAAGCAGATTCTTGTTCGAGTTGCTTGCAGTAACTCACAGCTCCTATCTATGGAGCTTATTCCATTATCTTATACCAATACTTGCAGCTCCCTTTGGGAAACAGGCTCATCTTTCTTCCACTCACCTTGTCAAGCAGATAGACATGGAAACAAGGACTATTAAGGGCCAGCCAAGGCACATGACACTGAGCTCTGTGTCACTTTAGCACCCAGAACCACTGGAATCACAGAATCACATCAGAGTTTTCTAGGTTGAGATCAACAGCCATATGGAGGGCAGCTGCCCAGGAAAGGAAAATGTTCACTATTCCTCAGTCAACCCACAAATGGCAACCATTAAAATAAAATAATTGCAGTCTTTAAAATATTAAGTCCTTGGTTCTAAGCCGACAGGACTCTAATGATAGGAAACACACAAATTTCGGGAGGAGAAAGGTGACTTTCATTGTCAGATGAATCCAGCTTCCAATAAAAATATCAGATTGTTTCATAGAGAAATTAAGAAATATAAGCGACATTTTCAAGTGGAAGAAAAATCTACAAGGTGGGACTAGCTGTTTATCCTGAATTTAGGGTAATTTTCATGACTGAGTGCTGTAGGGTCAGAAATAGGCTGTCAACAGACTCACATGAGAATTCTGCTTTAAATATATATATTTGAATGTAGTAAAATTCTGACCATATAGTAAAAATATGCAAAATTATATATGCAATAGTTTTCTACATTTACAGACAGAATTCACAAACTTAGGATAAAAAAAAGAACCTGAAAAAAACTTCAGGTGTGCTTACTATTTAATGATCTTCAATGTCCTTTGAACGGACATATATACAAGAAAATCTAAAAAAATCCTAAAACCAGATACTATTTCTCTGTGTAAAGTGACACACTTTAAAAGGCATCATAAAATGCCCACGCTGAACACAAAACTCCTTCTGAGTGAATACTGAAGTGTTTGAACAGCCAGGCAGTGCCAGGGACATATCCTCATGTGCTAGTAAGGGCTCCTGATTCTGCTAAATAAACCTGATCAGCCTTTTTTTGCTACTTTTGTGGAGAAATTAATCCCTCCCTCTTTAGTTCTGTTTCGAATATGACCTAATATAATTTTCTCTGTCCAAAGCTTGGCTTTAGTCATCCTAATGAGCTGATGATCTTTTCCTCTGGATATACTTCAGCTTTGTCTTGGAGGCTCCTCATCTTTCTCCAAGTGGAGCCAATGGCTTGCTGCTCCCCACTTTTAAACAAACAAACAAAACGTCCTTCTCCTCCACCCCCCCACTTTCTTTAATGACATCTTCAGTCATTAATGAGTTAATAAAAATCTCAAAGTCATCTGGGAATAGATAAGGGGGAAGAAAGAAGAGTATTGTACGCATAATGACAGGCTCCCTGCTGGCCCTAAGATGTCATGGGTCAGCCATGTCAAGAATGTGTGTGCCCAATCATCTGCTGATTTTTATCAGCAAGGCCTGAAGCAGAATCTGACACGGCCAGTTTGGGAGTTACAATGAATAAACAATGACTTCTTGGATTGTTGGCGGCTGTGTGATAGAGTGAGAGGGTTTATATATACTAAAACATGATGACATTAGCAATCAATATACCAATTACTGGACAAGTTATTGGATGAAGAATGCACATGTTCTGAGCTCTGTGCACTTTGAACATGCTACCAGCAAAGGAGACCACAGAAATAATGTTAATTAACCCGTTCCAAGCTTGGTATGCTAATACCTGATGATGCCTTGAAGTTTCTGAGAGCATGAGGTAGAAATAACCCTGGTCTGATACAGCACATTAAACATTTTAAATATAAGACACAAGCCTAACAAATTTATTTTTCATTAGGACTTGAGGAAGAAAGGAATAGATTTTTTCAAGTGAGCAACTGAGTGTTGGAGCAATGGATTCTAACAGACTTCAATTTTTCTCCATAAAATTTCACCCAAACACCCCCAGCACACTACACAAATTTCATCACTGAGAATTTGGAACACGTCTCTTATGGGTTGGTTAAGGAAATATCCCAACAACTCTCACCTGCCTATTCTTAAGTAGAGAAAGGAAGATAAAACTCTAACACGCTTCTTTATTTCTGTGTGACTGGAAATGCATTTCTGCATCTGATCAGTCTCTGACATTCTTTAGTGTGCTCAAAATATTCAGTGTTTATGAGTTTGTCTTCTCTTATTCTGGAAGTGATTGTGAAGATAAAATGACAGTATTTTAATTGAAGCCAGAATAGAATGGGATTATAAAAGTCACCTAATTCTGAATACAATATAGAAGAAAACTGAAGTGGAGATAAATGTTGCAGGCAGATCTAGATTGGAGTTAAATGGTGTCAGCTCTCCATTAAGATGGACAAGTCCATGATCTAAAGGAAAGCTCATGGGTTTGCCCTGAGATGCATTGTTAAAATGATGTGGGAAAGACGGGTTTTATGATGGTTCTCCATCCTTTTCTGTGTAGTCTCTGAATGACAATTTTACTACTATCTGGGAAGCAGCAATGCCACGGACCCTTTGACTTTTGCTCAGGTGGGAGGAAACAAGGCAGGGTGTAAATATAAAATTTAACTCTGTCTGACAGAGCACCAACGCATGCAGTAGAAATTGTGCAGAAGTAGGGAGGAGAAGAGTTCAGGCATCAGAGTGGCCCTGAGTACTTGCTGTGTGTCAGGGTCTGAATAAAATTTGAAGATACATCTCTTACAGATCACTTTTGTGATGTTACCTTAAATTACAATCAAATCTGCTCCTGCTGCTCAGAGCACTAAGCACTTCTCAGAGTTGTGTTGAATGGTGATGGCAGAGGGACCAGCCTCAGACAAAGGGGAAAAATAGATGAGACTGCATCTGGTTTTAACTGCAGTGGTTATGAAGTGTTCAGCTGGATCCTTCCAAATGGCTCTTCCCTTCCCATTGAGCAAGTTCTTGAAAAGTTTAAAAGTGAATTTGTCCAGCATGTGTGATATGAATAACAAAATGCTTTTAAATGTAAATGTTTCATAAAAATAGCACCATTACCATACATTGCAGTGAATACAGTTTAAAAAACCAACTCAATAATCCCTCCTCTGTAATTTACAATTAACTTTTTGCCTCAAGGTAACAGCTACATTCACAAAAATAATGGTAATAGATTGACCTTGTTATGAATGGATAACAAGCTGGAAACAATATAGTTTGTCACAGAGCATTAACTGTTACTGTTGAAATTGTAAATAATGTGTATAGAACTTACAATGTAAATGGCTCCCCTTAAAAATATTAATTATGTCAATTAAACACTTGATGCATAATGGATTATTCTGAAACCTATTTAAGTTCATGTCAGACTGAGTACACCATTTTCTAAGATCCCATTCCCAGACTACCGGAAAAATCTATGGCTGTGCTTTGATTGCTCAAGGTGGACAAAGGAATATCACCTCAAATTAAAGATATATGGCCGCTTCTTTTATTTGCATGCTTTTTCACTGAGTACAGCATCTGAAGATGAGACTGTCTACAGACATAAGGCTTTTCTGAGATAGATCAGTCCTTACACCTGGCTGGTTTCTCCCACCAAAGTGATCTAACTCAGCATTCTCAAGCCAGTGAAAGCTGAGGGTGATGCTGCTCGAATCTCCTCCTTGTGTGTGCTTTGGAGCCTGGGCTGTGCTCATCCAGGAGAAGGAGGTTGCAATCACATGGCTTTATGGAGTGATCCAAAGTTGATATATAACACACGGCATAGAAAAAATTAGTTTTCTCCCAGTGTCTGACGACCACTAATTCATGAACAAGGCACTGTAACACACTTTTTGTGCTTCCCAGCCACAGCTCCTCAGCTGTAGTTCAAGACTGGACTTAACAGCACAATACTTCAGTGTTCTGGCCAATTACCACGTATAGACTGTTGCCTTATAAAGGAGGGATTCCCACTAGATTATCCACATAGAGAAAGTGATACTAAAATGACAAGCCACCAAGAGGTCAAATAACCAGTTGCCAGAAGTTAAAATAACTAGACTGTGGAGTAGCAATATCTGAGGAGCTGGCATGTGTCCCAGGACTGGTTGTCACACAAATGAAAGAAAAGACAGCTGGAATCTTTTTGGATTGACTGTTATTTTCTGTGAATATAATGTAAATCTACCACTCTGGTTTTTTTACCAGATGCCTGAACTGGGAGGTGAGAAACTGGTTCAGTAAAATATAAGGTCTCTTTATATCTCATTTTTCCATGTATGAGTTTCATCTACTTTGTTTAGTTTTATCCTTTGGGAACAGGGACTGTTCAGACTGTCTGAGCACAAAAAGTCTGATTACAGTTTGGGCTCTCCAGTAATCCAAGCAAATACATTGCATCCTCCCTTGCCAAAAGGTGCCTTCTCCCATCTGGGCAGCAACAAAGTCTCCACAAATGTATAACTGAGCAGGCACCTCTACCCACCGTGGGGTCAAACTCCCAGCCAGGCTGGGTAAGCCACAGTTGGATTTCCCTCTGCTCAATGCTTTTCCCTGGGCAGCTCTTGTTTTTCCATCACTTAAAGTTAAGCTGTTTGCTATACATTCGGTGCCATCTCTTTAACGGTGTACATCTCAATGGGCAAGAAAGTTAGGGATTAGCAATGGGCAGAGGTCAAGTCTGTCAAGTCTTTAAGCATGTTGTTGGTTGTAAAAAAGATTACGTTACTGGCAGCCCTTTGCCAGATCAGTGTTTCGATGCCAAATGTTAATCCTTGCAGGGGACAAGATGGCTTGTAAATGTTATGGGAGAACATAGCTTTTCCTGTAGAAAACAGGCATTTATGGTTAAAACATGGATTGTTTTCTCATGCTTATGTTTGCATTTCATGCCAATTCACTCTTGCTTGCTATGAGCTTCGCTTCAGTACTTACATTTAATCACTTAAGGTCTCTAGTTGTAGAGTTGAGGAGAGAATGGTTGAGCTTTTGGAGCACTGGGGAGCAGAAGAGCCAGAGCTCAGCCTCAAGTTTTGCCAAAGGACTTGCACTGTGAAACTGGGCAAAGGCAACGTGCCTGCTGAACTTTTCTCCGCTGCAAAATGGAGCTCCATGTAAAAAAGATCCTGTAAAATTTTATTTGTGATGTCAGAAGTTCAGGGTGTATTGGATTTATAAAGCAATCTACCTATTTTAGTGTGGCTAACTATATAGCTGTAACTTTCTAAGTAATGTCCTTTCCTACAGTCATAGAATCACTGAATGATTTGGGTTGGAACCTTCGAGATCATCTTGTTCCAACTCCCCTTCTGTGGGCAGGGAACTTTCCACTAGACCAAGTTGCTCCAAGCTTTGTCTAATCTGACATTGGGCACATCCACAATTAGACACTTTGGAAGACCTTAGGTTTCCAGGCCAGGTGCTTACACAAGGACAGCCAAGGCATAAGCCAGCACAAAATTTTAAAATAACAGAAGACTCAGATACCCCAAAGTTTATTCTGCTCTGGACCAAGAGCACAACTGAGTGCGAGCAGCAGCAGCAGCGGTTGTCAAATGTGTGCAGGACACTGCACATGGCTGAGCATAGTCAGGATAATGTTGTACCAGTAGATCTCAGCAGCTGACAATGCTCACAGAGCTGTACCAGTGCACAAACTCTAGGAAGTCCTACAGCTGTCTCACATGAAAGGGAAACAAGCAGATTTGGGTGCAAACTACACTCATTTTGGCATCTAGACAACCTCAGTGTTCCTGTGGCTCTGTTTTTCACCCTGTTTTGGGAGGTAATGAAACTCTAAGCTAAGGCAAAAATCAATAAAGCTTCACTTTAAAGGGTTTGATGAGGTCAGGAAAACACCGGTGCCTGAAGCACATGAGTAGAGGGGGCCATGTAAGTTCCCAGGTAGATTTGATAACAGAGTTCATAAAATAAGAAAAGCAAATTCAGTCTGGGGAAACCTGAGCTTCTAGGTTTCGTGCCGTGTACATTTAGTAGCTATAAAATTAGAATACTCTGGTAGAAGGGGATTCGACATTTTTTCTAGCAAGAAGTAAAAAATGATATGCAGCATCCTAAGTATTAAATTCTGTTAGTTCAGTTTTGTTATGCAGATGGATTTTTTTCCTTCTTGTCTACTCTTTAAAATGTTTTGAATTAAAATAGCTTACTCAAGGTCACCGAAGGCATATGGTCCTGCTCAAAATTTTAAACAAAACATTAGTTTTTACAACCTTTTGTAATTTGGTATTGTATACAACATGGTTATAGACGGAGTTTCTGTAATCTTTGCAGTGGGTGACAGAAATATGAGAGCCAAATTTATAAGCCATTTAGTGAAGCATTTAATCAATTTCATGCATAGGAAATAACTCCGATTGCTTTGCTTTATCAATCTTGCTTTCTCGGAGACCTGCAGTCACCCCAACCTCAAAACACTCCAGTGCATGCGGGGGGAACCATATGCAAAAATTGAATGCTGTACACATTGTCAGGAACTTCTGAGGGCTGTTTAAACTTGCCAGCATCAATAATCCCTCTTGAGGCTGCTAATATATTTCAGAAGGAAGGCAGAAAGCCTAATATTTATAGGAAGTTGCAAGGCCTCTTTTTAGAGTGATTTTCCTTAAACATCCTTTGTCTTGAATGAGTCTTTGACACTGTGTAGAGTTATGCAGATTGAGCTTGCCTCTAATACTAAAGTGTTTGTGAATGTTGCCTTTAATCACTTGCAAACACTTAAACACCCTCCCTGCACCATGTCCCTGTTTCCATAAACTATGACTGGCATATCATGTGCCAAATTCAGAGACACTGCTTGAGATGACACTGCTCACTAAGGTCATAGCAAGAAAGACAACACAAGGTCTGGTCTGTCTTGCAGCCCACTCAAAAGTCACACTTACCCATGACTGGGACTAGGGGATTTCGGGGAGACTGAGCTGAAGGATTACAAAAGTTCCTCTTCTGGTCTACAACCCATGGCTCTGGATGGACCACCTGACTTTTTGGCAGTGGGCAAGATGTTGGGAACAACGCTCCTCACCCCTTCCACAGGACAAAAGGTGAGCTGGAAGTTCCTGAGCCCTGTTCTGTATTCAGTTGCATCTGTACTCAGAAGGAGTTGGGAAAGATCTGCTCTACTGGTACATGACAGCACGAGGTACTGCTCTTTCTAAAGAAGGGAAAGGAAAACCTTGACCAAACCAACCTCATCCCCTTCTCCTACATCTAAAATCCCCATCTGGAGTAAGAGATGAGGCTTAAAAGACTATTTCAGAGCACACTTTCTTCTCACGTACTACAACAGCTTGTACAATACCCCAAGCAGAGTACTACGCAGTGATTTTTTTTCCTGAGTGAAAAATTCCTGAAGGAGCAAAAAGCCAATCTCTCTGATAATCATCAGCTGCTCAACTATATTAAATTTAGACAAGGCTACAATAGTGCCAGAGTTGTCCCCTGCCCTCTAAAATTAGAACTGAAAGAATGGTGGGCATAGTGCTAAATATATAACTCATTTAAAAATAATGTGCTCTCAGGCTTTCCTAATGCTTGAAAAACTGATCATCATAAATCCCTAAAGTTCTGTTTGCACAGCCAGCCTGCCTCCATCAGCCCCAAACCTGTTCCAGTAGGGTCTGTCCTTTCCTGAACATCCACTTTTTCTCAGAGTATATAAGGGAAAAAAAGCAGGAAAGGTTTGCTGCTGTAAAACGATAGTTAAACAGTAAACTTTCTAGTTATCTACCAGGACAGAAGCTTCACCTGGCCTCTGCTTTCTGTTTAGAAGCAAAAAAAGGAAAGAAAAAGGGTTAATATTAACTATCTCATAAGCACTAGTTCTGGAAGAGTTGGTAGGGACCATCCATTTGAAATGATCACAAGTGTGAGGTTCAGCACTTCAAGCCATAGAAAAACCATAACGATCCTCTACAGAATAAAAGAAGACCCACAATGAATAAAGAAATCTAATTCTTCTCCTGTTTCTCAGCTCTAGCAAAACCTAGTGCTAACAATTTCAGAATCAATAAAACCAGCAGGATGGATTAAGAGCAACTTTGCATAGAAAGAGGAGCATGGAAAACCTACATCTTTCCTTCCTTCAAGGTCAGAAAAACTTCTACCTAGATGCAAACCTCTTCTTTCCTTCCCAATTCCCTTCTAACAATGCACAGAACCCACCAAGGGAAGAAGTTGTATTAAGGAAATTTATAGAGAGTTGGGGCCTGCATATAAATTGGACTAAAGGAATTCTGGGACCTTGCAGGACTTAGAAATCTCCATCATGAGACAAGGGGTGTCTTGGAAAATGTAGGCTTTTATTTGCCAGTTTCTCTTTCTCTATTATTTTGGCTATCAGAGAATCTACAACAGACATCTTTGAGGAGAGTGACATGAGGGGAGGGGGAATATTTGTTTAGGAGGGTTTCATGGAAGTACTGAGAAAATGCTCTGCTGTCAGGCGTGGTTCTTCCTTGGGGTGAGGAAACAAATCTGGGGTCTATGAGAACCCAAAAACCACTTAGGCTGAAAAATTACAGGTGGAGACTGTGTGAAGTTGGGGGCCATGATTAAAAGAGAGAATGCTGCTTCACCACAATATTTGGTTAAAAAGGAGGGGTATAGGGTTTTTCCTTCTACTTCAGCTGCTCTTCGTCCCCCATGCTTGTGGGGTGCTGCAGAGGGCTCAGGTCTGTGCTCATGGTCTCCTGAAGGGCTGTGAGAGGTGCCTGTGCCACAAGAAGTGGGTCTGGACTTGATCTGCTGCAAATAGAAATGCTTGTTAGGGTAGCAAACAGGTCATATTACACTATTCTTGTACCTTAAATAAATCAAGGAAGGTGTAAATGTGCTAGTCATGAACTTATTTCTCCCTTGGGCTACTTCTATGAGATGTTTCATTCTCTTCCTTCCCCCCTCCTCATTCTACCTTTGCTCTTTTGGATGCCATCAGCTGATTGGAGGGGTTTGCTGAAAATAGAAATATTAAAAAGGCATGTTTTCTGTTTGCTCATCTGGAACATTTTGGGGGGGATTAACTCATTGAATTCTTCACCCCATAAATTTGGGGTTTCCCCTCTAGTTTTGCCTTGCAGAGATACTAAGGCAAGAGAAGTAGAAGTAAAAGAAACTGAAAAGTTTTTTTCTATGTAGACATGCTTTTGCAACCTTAATCTCCAGGAGACCTTCTTTCCTTTTAAATAGCAACTAGGATAAAAAATTCCATTCTTCTCTGCTGGAGGAAGCCAGATGCTACCTAGAAAAGTTTATCATAATATGAATGCAGTTTTTTGGGAGGGAAAAATAGTATTGGAATTCAAGGTTAATTTTTTACTTTAATTTTTTAAAAAGATATAGTGATTACCAAGCATGTGTCAATGGACAGTTTCTGGTGAAACTGGTGTTTTTAATGACCTTACTCTGAAAATGGTCACTTTGCCACCCCTAGGAGCTGTTTGTTCCTCTGTAGAATTCTCTGGACTTGGTCTAGAGCTGCTCAATTTTTACTAATGAAAGTAAATGAGAATTAAAATAAATGCGACTACCTGCTCACTTGCCAAAGGTGGTTTTCTTGAAGCAGAATAGACCCAAGCTGAAAACCTCAATCAAGTTTTTTACCAGCTAAAAACCACAGTATTTTATGGATGTAATTTATAAGCAGAAAAGAAGAGGGCTATTCCCAATATTATCTTTATCTTCTGGACATAAATAACAAACAACTCCAGTAATCAAAATTTACTGCAATTGTAATAGGTTTTGGCATCATTTATGTATGGCAGGGAATGTTAACATAATGTTGACTTTCAGGACTGAAGCCAATTTTTTTTATTTTATTTTTAAAATTTTTTTTTGGCTGGATTCATTATATATTTATATATATATATATAAAACCTCCCTTCCCCCCCAGTATATTTGTGACTTTTATGGCATTCGAGAGATTAATTCTCATACATAACGCTGTTTATATCTCCTAATCAGAAAGTTGAAATTATCTGTGACAATGTGAACACTAAAAAGTTGTATACTATGAAAATATTTCAATAATTAATGCATGCACTATCTAGAGCAATTGACAGTGAGGTCATAAACATAATGGGCCATCTGTGTTTGATTTGTATCTGAAAATGCTTAAAGGGAAAGGCAGGTAATTCAGGCTTCTCTTACAAATGTAAACAGGCAAGATTTTTCACCTTTTCAGAAGGTTGTTGAACCATTTCATTACTTTAAAGAAGAAGGAAAAAAAAAAGGTTTTTCCAGGCTAGAGGCTTTTAACATGCTTGCATTTTGTGCCTGTATCCTCTGACAAGCAGCACACACCAGTGGGGCATTTAGTCTTTTAGAGTACACGGAGGCTGTCATTCTCCTTTATTTACTTTATATTGTTTGCTCTATAAAAAAATGCCACTTCAGGCTCCCCAGCAATCCCACCAGCTCACTTTGCATTCTGAGACCTGGGTTTAAATAGTTTCCTTTGGACCTTTCCAAGTTCAGATCTGCACTGGGCTGTTGAAAGACAGCAAAAGGTTTATGCAGGGATCTGGCTCATTGCGCCTTTATGACCCTTCACTGGATTTGTCCCAACTTGTCTCCTGAACCTTTTCTCCCTTGTGAAAGTCGAGATTCAGGTTACCTGCATATCTGGGGTTGGATTTAGTTTAGCACTGGATTTCTGTACTGAGATGGGGAGAAATGGATTGTCCTGCTATTGTTAGGAATAACTTTTTATCTCTGAACTTATACTCAGTGGCATAAAGCCAATATCAAGTTGGAATGACTCAATAAATAAACAACCAAATGCCCCTCTTGTTTTCACTGGCTGATTCGATGACAGTCGGGCTCCTGCTCTTGGCACCGACCGAGGCTCTACTGAAGGAAATGCCATTATCTTTCCCGTGCCAGGCAGAGATTAATACATTCTTAGAAATTGAATCCAGACAGGACTTCTAAATGATTTCATGTGACCTCCAGTATATCAGGGCTATTAAATACTACAAATTACCTATGATAAGACCAGAGATTGCAACCTATTTAAAACTCTGTACATTTTTCCCCCTCTGGTCTGCCCTTTCTTGTTCCTCAAATATTAAGTGTCGGCACAGAATGGGTCGTAGCAAGGTAATACTAAAGTCCAGAGAAACTGGCTGAAATATATCTGGGTATTCCAGCACAGTAAGAATCCCCTCACTGTCCCTGATAATCTGATCTGGCCTAATTTCCTTCTCAGATCTGAAACTGGTGATCAGCGCAATCCTGAATATGACAAGAACAGACACCACCTATCACTGGTGAGACCTCTTCATTGCCCCCCCAGACTTTGATCACCTCTTCAGCATTTCATATCCAGCATTGCAAAACCCTGGATGTAGCCAAGGGAAAAAAATACTGCACTAAAGCAAGACCAGAAGCTGAGTTACACATCAAGGTGTGAGAATTATTCTTGACATTGCAAGTACCTGTCTAATGCTTGGGACACTGAAGCATAAATATTTTCCTAATGTTGGACTACAAGGTTAATAAAAGGGGACAAGGCAAAGCTCCAGATTCTCAGAGTGGTAAGAGAAAGGCTCTGGTTTATAGATGTTGAGCATTTGTATTTCTCTCACTTGCATAAGGATCCTCCTCCTTTCTCCATATCCTCTCAAGCAGGAGGGTGTATAAATGGCTGGATGTTCCAAGTCAGACGATGAAGAAGATAAATTCCATGTTGTCCAAGCCAAATGGTCTCAAAGTTTAGCAGTTTGCAGTACTGGGAAACTGCATCTTACTTCAAAGCTGAGTTTCTGTAATCCCTGTTTCCATTTTTGCACCTTGTCATATTGTTGGCAGCAAGGTCAAACGCCCCATGTTATCCGATATTCTCCCTACACACAGGTCCTATTGCTGAGAAATCAAGTCCTCTTCCTCCCTTTTTGTTCAACTGAAGAATTTGAGTTTACATGTTGCACAGCAGTGCTTGTTTCTAGTACCTAGATTATTTTGTTCTCCTATGGTCTTACTTTGTTATGGCTCCCTTTTGAAAGTAAAGTCAGACCCAGCTGTCAAATGATTTGAATTACCAGTTTTTGTCAGAGCAGATAATTTCCTTGTTTCTACTTGAATCTCTCTTTTTTTTTTTTCATTCTAGCTCTGGACTCCAGATAGTTTTGGCCTCGTTATGCTGAGTAGAGGTGGAGATTAAATACTTCAGGTTCAAATGTTTTGAGACAGTTTCCCAATCTATAAAAGTAGCCTTGTTCCCTGATTTTTGCTGTTTAGCTATATTGCAGTAAATACAGCATAGCAGACGGCCCTGAACCAGAACCTCATCCTCTCCCACTGCTTGCTGAAATAATAATTCTTCCTGTCATCTACAGATTTTATTAGCACAATTTTATGTACTATATGAAAATTTCATAATAAAGTTCATGATACTATTAACTGCAATTTGTGTCAAACCAAAGTAAAACCTGACCTAGCCATAGTCTGTGACAGATTAGGGAAAGATTATTGGAAAGACAACTCTGTACCTTCCTGATTTCAAAATCAGCAGTTAAAAGACATCCAAAGCTGATGTTTAATATTACTCAGTGAAGTTTCATGGTTTTTAAAATCCATATATTCTTTTGTTGTCTCCAAGATTTTTGAAAATGAGTTCCATCATTGAATTCACACTGAGGAGAAAAATACTTCCTTGTAGCAGGTGCCCTATATCATATTATGAAAAAGAGTGAATAATCATTCCCTACTTACCTTCTCTATTCCAGATTTTATAGGTCAGACATTGTGTTCTCTTTTTCTTTTTCAGATATCCTTTACTTAAAAGAAGCAGGAAGGTGTTATAATTTTCTGCATCTCTTTTGAGTCAGAGTGACCAGAACTACTGTGGATTTATACATGGCATGAGGATATTTTCTACATTTTCATTCTCTATTCATATTCTTCTATCTTATTTTCCCTTGTGCGGGGCACTGAATAGATGCTTTACAGTGAATTATTCACAATCACTGAGATCTTTCTGGCACAGGTGCATCTACAGCCTCTGTGTGTGTCTGTATTGCACTTTTATTACTCTCCCCCCAGTGATATTGAATTTCTCCTGTTTTTCTAGTACTCTGGCACTTAGTATGGTGAGATATTTTAGCTTGGATAGTGTTGGATAATTCTCTATCACTTACACGTATTTGATCAGCATAGTTGGTGACAGAATCCTGGGGGGCCCTGCTCAGTAACTTCCCCCACTCTGAAAACTGAGTATTTACTCTTGTAACCATCACATTTACATCAACTCAGTTTAAAGCATTGAAACCTTCTCAAAGCCTGTCTAAAAATCTGTGTGCCCTTGCTGGAGATGCACATGAAGTTACTGATTCCTTTGGCAGAACCTTGCTAAAAGGACTTTGTGCAGAGCAAGGAATGGTTCTGAATATCACTTGGCATTAAAAGCTGTGGTGGTTTTGCTTGGTTAAATTTAAAATAATTTCAAAAGGAGAATGTGTTTTTCTACTTAAGACTATGATCTGGCATTTGGGATATACAGGTTGTACTCCTTCTCTGCCAAAAATCTGTCTTACTGAGCAAGTTGTTTCATCTTCCTGCAGTGCAGTTGCTCAGAGGTGCAATCATTACTTATTTCTTCCATGTCCTCTCTTTAGCTTCTAAGCTTTCCAGCATAGGGGTAGCATATTTATAACTAGATTTTTCTTTAAACCATTTTGTTTGGTAACTCTGGATGATGTCATGATCCAAGCTGATAATGCATTTGTTAAGGTCAGATAGTCTGATAAGGGCGTTAAGTCACTCCTTTTAATCAAACTCCATTTCACTCTTTCAGTTAATACTTTTTTTCAATTTCAGTAATACATTGTCTCAATGAGAATATTTGTTTTGGCCACTATATCAACCAGCATGCCAAAATACAAAATCCTGTGTTATTTAGAGTAAAATTAATTTGCTTTTATTCTGCTGTTTTAAAGAAACTGGTTAATCTCTAGCAGTAGTAATAAGAGTAAAGGAAAAGTCATGAGAATCTAATTTCATGAGATTTCATTAAGGTGTGATAATTAAGAAACAGGAAGAGGACAAAAAATCACAGTGCCTCAGCACTGAAGATGTTGTGCCTTCAGAGTTTGAGTAATAACAGTTGGGTCAGTGACTATAAACCAGTCCTATAAATGCAGAATATAGGATCTGAACAGGGCATTTCCTCACAATGATTATGCCAGCAGCTAATGGTCACATCCAGTGGGTCACCTGTTCTTCCTCCCTCCCCTTTTGAAGAGACACCATCCCTGTTTTCACTCTGCATCTGTCATAAGGACACATTGATTTCCTTTCGGAGGGAAACACATATTTCTTCCCTCCTGCTAAGAAGATAAATCTGACAGATTTTAATCAAATGTAGTTGTTCACAACTATAGAAATGTTTCCAGTGGCACAGATGAAAACCTTTTTTTTTCTTTCTATTTTTTTTTTAAAGGGGGTTTCTGGAAGTCAAGTTTATTTGGAGAGTGCACCTGTGCTAAAAATTTTACTATATGCACCAGCAGTTAACATTTGGGAATGCCCTATGGGCAGGTTTAACTTTACTGCCCTCCAACATAATGCCTGTCTTGTAGTGGTAACCATGAATACTGCCATAGTTAAGGGTCTGTCAGTGGTTCTGTCATAAACTCCCCTGTTTCCAGGGTTTTTATAACTCAGCCATAAAAACTCTCACCAAGCTAAGGCGTAGCTTACCAAGGCAGACCTGATTCTGATCTTGGAAAGGCAGATGATACATATCCCTCTGTGTCTTCTGAAATTAGCTATGATCCCCCAGGAAGGGCTCTCACAAACCATGGGTGCCATACATGTCCAGCAATATATGATAGATGAAGGGGAAATAGTGTCTTAGAAAGGCTTTCATCCTCTTCAAATGGCAAGTAAATTGGCCTTTTTACTTTGAAGGAGGAGAAGTCAAACAACACAGTGCTTTCCAATTTAAATTGCATTTTTACTTTAGCCTTTTATTTCTTAAAGTAACATTAGGAGTTCATTATTGCTTAGCCTGGGCCATAGGAAAATATCTGATAGCATTTAGAGATGTGGAAAATCATTCACTATTTAAGTATTACTCTGGATTTAAATCTGTGGGAATGAATGTAGAAATGGAAATCCTGAAGAAAAAGGTCACTCAAGTCTGAGTAGAGCCAATGTTCAGCAACACAGAAACCATGGCTATTTTGACCTTGAAAGAAAGGGAATGGTGTTAAAAAAGTAAAATTGCAATTTAAATTTCTGTTAATTTGTCTGTAGATTTAACCCAGCTTGTAGGCAAGGCTGGCTGCAAAGAGCTCCAGGAGTAGAGCAAATATTGGTGCATAATAAAAGTATTCTAAAATGGCTGCTTGTATAGATTTGGAAATAGCTTATACATTCCTCAGTAAAATTAGAATGTGATAGATGGATGTTAGCTGAACGATGGTTCTGATGCTGTGTTAATGCCCACTAATTAAAAAAATACAGCAAACTTTGGATGCTGGATATATTAGGGTTGTGGAAGATTTTTTTTTTGGGAGCAGAAAGAATTGTTCAACTCTGCCAGGATATCCACAGGCTTTCCATTCTACACTGAATTCTATGCTTTCCATTTTCTCCTAATGGTTGAGGTGCTCCAGTCCTCCTTATTTCCTTCCTGAATGCTCCAAAGATGAACACTCACTTTTAAACACTATTTCTGCTGCTTTGTTATAGGGAACTTTCATGGTTTGTGCCCTGAATCAGATAATTCAGATCTTACTCCTCTTAAGAGGCCAACAAGATGATCTTTTGGTGACCAAGGTTTTGTCTAACATTTGTGTCTTTATGAGTCTCCTCTCTTCAAGATATGAAGGAAGTTTCTCCTTTTAAGGAGTCCAGTCTCCCAGTAATCTTGGGGTGGATTTGCACGTTTAAGTCTCATCAAATGCTAATAGGAATTCCTTGGTCAAATCCTCCACCCTGTCCCTCTTCATGCCTCACTGGGAGAAAAGAGCCATTAGTGTGTTCAAAAGTAAATTTCAAGGTTTCCTTTTTGTGTGTTCCAATGGCTGAGGTTTATTCCTCTCCTCCTTTTTATTTTATTGTGAGGCACCTTGAATTATTTGCATGATAAGAAACCCTGTAAATGGATTATATTGTAATGCATTGTGTAGGTTTAATGCTGACAACAGCTTGGTTTGGAAGTAAGATAGCAACTTAGATTTTTAGTTTCTGATGTGCCGTGCAGAGAAATGCCTTTTGAGAAGCATGAGGCAAAGCAGGAGGGATGAGGAGGAGGCAGCCAGAGTTGAGTTGTATGAATAACATGAGGGAAGGCCGGCGTTCAAGACAAGATGAATGCATTAATTTCTTGGCCCTCAAACTGGGGAGAATCAACAGCACAAATGCCAGTGGCTCCCTCTTCTATACTCTAACACTTAATGTGTTTTTCCCCTTCACTTTTTTCCAAGGATAGCAGAGAGATGGCAATGTTTTTTGGTAACAGCCTTTCACATGGGGTGGGTGTACCTTTGCAGACACTGTGCCTAGAATATTATGTCATTATATACTACCTACTTAGAGGATGAAGTCGGTCCCCTGGAGAAGCCCTATATTTCAGAAAAAATGGAGAAATGAGCAAAAGGTCTGTTTTTTGGGGAAAGTAGATTGCCCTTAAGTCTCACTGGACCATGTAATGAGTGCTGGTGCAGGAGGTTTGGCAGTCTGAGCATGGAAAACATACACTTCCCAGGAACAGTATGCTTAAATCCTGGCAGAAAGAGCTTGGCTTTTCCTCCCAAGGTAAGTATGGAGTTTGCATGGAGTGGGTATTTTAGATAACGCCATAAAAATATAAACTTGCTGTGGAGACTAAAGTGCTTTTCATCTCTGCTAAGTCCTGCACAAGGCTACATTTCACGTTACTTGCTTGAGATACTTTGTGCGAGTGGCAGAAATATTCCTCTTGCTCCCTTTCAGTTGCAATAAAGCTCTCCAATTTCTTAAACTTTGTTCCATATAACTCACAGCTTGAATAAAATGATAACAATTAAATCAAAGGTGATGACTTTGTTTCACTTGTATCTTGTTGCCTTGATTCTTCATGGTACCCAGCACCCTTGTGTTGGTTTAAAGTTCTTGGGCATTTTAAAGCTCTTGGGCATGTCTTCAGCTTTTGGCTTGTACATGGCATAATTTCACACTAATAAACTATTCACATATCCCACGTATTTTAAATAACTCTTTATTTTCTGTAGTGGTTGAATGGAGGAAGCTGAGCAGTCGTGCAAAATTTATGCAACACTTAAATTAAAATGAAATGCTGCTTGGAATCACTTTAGGTTTCATTTTTTAGCTCAAAGTAGTCATGAATAGCATTTTGAAAAGCACTTTGATCATTGCTCTGTTAAAAAAACAACAGAGGAGAGAGGGGAGTATCTTTAGGGGAGAAGCCTTTGAAATCATAAAGTGTAACTAAACTTAGTCAGCATACTGTGACCTGTCAGGAAAGAGCTGATCCTATTTAAGCTCTGCTGCATGCTGCCAAAATACTTTAAAGAGAATTCTGTAGATTTCTGTGTTTCCTGACATCAGTCTGGCACAAGAGGAAGATTGGCTGCTATTTTTTTTTTTTTTAAGAGAAAAAGAAATGCTTAGAAGTGCCACCAAAGCATTCCTTACTTAGGCCACTATGCTGGTGACGCTGCAGTTTCTAGGACATATTGTCACTCGATCCAGCTCTGAATCTGTGATTGAAAAAGGGAGAATTTTGGTTTACCAATCCATTCTTTTCAATTAAAATATGTAGAGCATCCTGTCTTCCCTGCAGCTGGGATTGACTCCATGGTTATGAGGAAAGAATTAGGCACTAACCATCCCTTACGGATGAGTGGCGTGTAAATCTGGATTAATTCTAGCAACTTGAGGGAAGCAATATAAGGATCTGTCTCACTCCAGTGCATGGTCTTTATGCCATTGAATTCCTACACTGATAAAGAGATGCTGTACAGTTGTACATCCAAAACCAGACTCGGGGCAAGAAACTTTTGATAATAGTTTAAATTAAAACAACTGGTGCTTTTAAAGAGAGGAAGAGGTTCTTTGTGACGTACAAATAAATTCTCCATCTCTCTCTGTGAAGACATCACTAACAGCTCATTTAAACTCTTCTTGTAAAAAGAGTGTTTGTGTTCTAATAAGAAGTTTTGCAATCTGGAACAAAATGTTACTGATTGGGGAATTTGGATCTCAGCTGCTCCTTAATGACTCCAGATTGAATTCCATTCCTGACGGTGCTATTATTCCAGACTTGTATAAGGGCAATAGACCATACATTAGGGAAATCAGTGTTACTGAATTATTATTTGATTAAAAAAAAGAAAGAACCTTCAGTTGTTACTAAAAGCAGTACTTTGATGGCTTTTTGCTGTTGAAATTGTCTGAAGCAGTCTGTGCAAATGGTATTGCTTTCCATAAAAATATCTGTCATGGAAAGTGTCCTTTCCTTTTGTGGGAACACCTGTTTGCGTGGTTTCTGCACTACGTGGGGTGAGAGCATTGGATCCAAGACACCCCAGGATGCAGTAGAATATTGCAAAATAAATCAGCCTGCCTTTGAAATCTGAAAGAAATTTTGCTTTTTATACAGGGACACAAAGCCTGATACAGCACTGCTGTTATCTAAAAGAAAAACAGAGTGATCAAAATTGGTAATAATTCTTCCATTAAGTGGCAGATAAAACTTTAATTAAGACAGCCTACTGGAAGCTCAGGATGCTTCAAGTGTGACTAATCCTGACTGGAAAAAATATTAATTTTAACAAACATTAATTAGCAAGTTTTTGTCTGCGGCTGAGAAGACAGCTGTTGCACGCAGTGTCCGCGCAGCAGTGTGTATGGATGTGCACATTGGAGCATGTGACACGTGCTGATGGAGGGGTCTCACGTGTCCCCCAGTACTTAATGCAAGGTGGATTGGTGTCTGAGCAATGCGTCCAAGGACGTGGACACATGAATTTCTCACTATGATGAATGTAGCACACATCAGCACCAGAAACCCAGTGGCCAGCATTGGTTGTTCGTACATGGGGCTGCACCAGCACCTTCCAGTGAGTCACCAGGTGGGCGCTGATTTGGAATGTCTCCATTTTTGTGTGCCAGGGTGAACTCTTGTGACACTCCACCAGGAGTTCTGCATCCAGCTGTGAGACCCCCAGGATAAGAAGGATGGGGACCTTTTGGAGTGAGTCCAGAGGAGGCCATGAAGATGAACCAAGAGCTGGAACACCTCCGCTATGGAGACAGGTTGAGAGAGCTGGGGTTGTTCAGCCTGGAGAGGAGAAGGCTCTGAGGAGACCTCACAGCACCTTTTGATGCCTAAAGGGACTCCATGAGAGCTGAGAGGGACTTTTGACACGAGCATGGAGTGACAGGACAAGGGGGAATGGCTTTAAACTGAAAGACAACAGGGTTAGATTAGATATATGGAAGAAAATCTTTACTGCGAGGGTAGAACAAGTCCCTGGAGGTGTTCAGGGAGAGGTTGGACTGGGCTTTGAGCAAGCTGGTCTCATGGAAGGTACCCTGACCATGACAGGGGTTGGAAGAAGATGATCTTTAAGGTCCCTTTGAACCCAAACCATCATGTGATTCTCTGAAAACCTGGCCCCACTAGTTCAGGCTCCTGGCGGCTGCAGGGAGCGGCTATACCTCTGATTGTCCCCTTCAGCTGAGGCATCTGGGGCTGTTTTCCTCTTCCAGAGCCCTGGAGTTTCCCCATGGCTCATAGCCTCAAGGGGCTGCACAGCTGCTTGTCCTAGAGCCAGATCAGACTGAGGTCAATGGCATAACTTGCCCTCCAATTTTTGGGGACTAAGGTTACACCGCTGATGTTACAGGAGAAGTGCCAGATGACAGAATCAGCTGGATGGAGTGGCTACTTTAGAGTATTTTGGCCTTGTGGCTTGAGCATTTGGGTTATATTTTAGCAAGTGAGATGACCATTCTTTACAGATATTAAGAATGCAGAGCCTTGTGAATAGCGGAAAATCTAACATTTCATGGATATCACAACTCATGCTCTTTTTTCCGCAATACTAGTGGGTTGTAATTCTTTTTTGCCCTCTATTATCCTTTTACACTGCCACAGAATGTACTTTCATCTTTTGGAAATGACCCTTTAATGCAGTGGCTAAAATTTAATTTAGGATCCTTTGTTTTAAAAAGTGTGTGCCTTGTTTCACAGGAATAACAATGGGGCTTCCACGGTTTTTATTGTGACTGTTAGAGTGAAAATGCATATTTGAAAGACATTTATGAGATTTTTTTTTTCCTGACTGCTCAATCTGCAAACTCTGCTCAACCTTGGAGACCAGGCTGTGTTCCTCCTGGTGTGAGCTCTTGTTACCAAGACAAATTCTTCCAGTGATGGCTTTGTTGCCTCCTTCGTGCTAAAACAAGCATAAAGTAATTAAAACTTAATTTTCTTTGCAAGACATGGAAAGAAACATGATTTTAAAACACCTTGGACAATTCTTTCAAGAACCAAACTGCTTTTTTGAAAAGAATTGTTTCTTTTTTTCCCAGTGTAAAACATAATTTTGAAAAAAAAATTGAATCTCTATTACCATCCTGTGTGGGCCTGAATATGAAAGTTGTTACAACTCTCAACTTTTAGAAGCTTTCAAACCATGTTTAAGTGGAACATCAGTGACAGTCCCTTCAGCTGGTCAGAATAATTTCAGTTCCAAATGTCTTCATGAAGAAATGCAAGAGCAGATGTTTGTATCTTCTTATCATCTCAGTGCCTAATTAACTCAACTGCAGTAGCTACAGAGGACTTTTGCCTCTATTACTATCACTTTTAAAAATTTTTCTGTGTAGTTATCAAAGTTTTCTTCCATTTCAGCTGCTGATTTTATTGCCTAATGCTGGCAATACTCCGTTATCTTTATCTCATCTTGATCTATGCTTTTTATTTGAGTTGCAAAAGACCACAGCCACAATTCAGCCTAAGAAGATAAACTAAAGTAATTCAAGCCCAGTGAATGGTTTTATTCTCTTGTGTTCGTACTTTCATAACTTACTACTCGTCTGATCCATTTTCAGCTGTAATGTACATATAATCAACCTTTTCAGAGTCCTCACAAGAAAAGCTTTTGTTCGCTGGCAGTAATCAGTATTAAAGGCCTTTAAAATGGTGAAAGTCAATGACACTGGTGCATTGTCCAGATACATTGTTGTTGATGAACAGAACAGATATTACTGTGAAAGACCAATTTCATCTCAAAGTTTCTTCATCTGCCATGATCACAACATTTTTCACATATTGTTCTTCACAATCATGTAACTTGGTGTCCACCTCTGATATTTCATTCTAGCTTGGGTAATTTTTTCCACCCAGAAAAACTACAGAATGATTTGATGTCTTAGAATAAAGTAGTGAATGGTCTCAGTCCATTAATGAAGCCTCTACAGACACCATTATATATGAGCTATATATATTACAGCATTTGAATCGGTGAGGAAAAAAATCTTACAGCAAGAAGACACTTGATCACAAATATAGTTGTGTCACTCGTAGATTTTAAACGTAAAAGAGCATCGCTTTAAAAAAGAATAAGAGGAGTGAAATCATCACATTTTTTCTAAGGGAGCACTGTACTACAGGCCTAATTGTAAACCTAAGACTGGTTCCAGAGATTTCAAATCCTTTACCATTAAGCTTGTGATTAGATGCTTTGATGTTTGCCACTGTTGCAGAGATAGACATGTATTCTCCCAATTTTTAAATGTTTATTTTTGACCCATTACAAACCAGATTTCTCTGTGAGGTGTCAGGTAGAAACAAGGGCCTTTAAGTTTTACAGTCCCCAGTTAAATGAGCAGCTTGCTGTGGTCTCCACTGCTTTACAGCCTGTTAACTCCAGTGACATTTGGATCTAACACGAAGGTGGGGAGCACCCTCACATCACCCAGACCTGTCCCATGGAGGAAGAAAACACTAACTGGAGTTTCTGGCTCTGATTGCTTTGTTTGCCTTAGGGTGTCCAGCCGCTGCAGTACAAACTTTTATTAGTTTTACAACTCCATGAAGCAGCTTTGAAGGTAGTTGATTTTGGGACACCTTCACTGGGGTACCAAGTGGAAGTCCTTACAAGAGCTGGCCTTCAAAATTAACTGTATCAGACACAGATTTATCCCTTGATACTGCCCTAAATCATATTTAGATGCAAACATTGCTACTTTTTAAACTAAGTGAAAGGCTGTTAGGTGCAATGGCTTTTGTTAGATCCCATAGTAAAGCTGGAAAAGCAAGTATTGGGCATTGGAAGCTTTCATTATGTCTGAAACACGGCAGCAGACTTGGCTAAATACAGCTGAAAATAGTTGCCACATGTTCACTGTATGAGTCAATTACACAGTTGCTGACAGGGAAATGGTTGGCATTCACAAGAAAAGACTAAAACAAAAGCTTCTTTTCAGATTTTCCTATTTCTTTTGTTTGGAACAAATATTAAACACCTATTTCCCAATTTTTCCTCTTTTTTCCCTCTAAGAATAAGCAGTAGTTTGGATTTTTTCCTTTAGTTTTCTTTTTCCCTCCTTTTGCACTCCTCATCCTTCTTCTCCTTATTTTTCCTATTTTCAGACTAATTCTTACGAATTGTTAATTCTGGAGAAGTTACAGAGGAGAACAAAGGAAAACTGAAACTCTCTAAAGTGGTTAAACTAGTTTCATTTTTCTTTCTGCTGTTATAGCTTTTCCAAACCAAACTGAAATTTTGGATATTATTCACTTATTCAACTAAAGCAACAAAAAGGAAAAATGAAAGGAAATGGACAGGGAACAAAAATAATTCAAGTGCTTACAAAAATATCATGTAAACAGTAGAAAAAAAAATTGTTACATTTTGTACCTTGTCAAGGGGAAAACAATGGAATTTTGAAATTTTTAATGAAAAAGTTCTTCCATTTTTCAGCTGTTCTGAGAAATCCAAAGACCTCAGCTATTTTCATCACCAGTGTTACTGCATTTCTACTTGTCTTGGATCTTGCTTTTACAAGATGCTATCACAGCTCTGCTGTGTCTCTTCTGAATTAACTGAGCATTTCAGCTGCATATTTTAAGTCTACATGAGTCAAACGTTCATTGGACTCATCAGTCATCAGCCCCATATATCACTAATGCCAACTTTGATACTAAGATGACTCATGTCCTAATCATTTTGAATAACAAGCATGCTCTTGTGGTAGGACAATATGATTTTGCTTGCTACAAAGTGGATCAGCAGAAAGTCGCCATATAATTCAGGTTAGTAAAGCGATCGTGAAAATGCATGTTGGTACAAAATTGTTCATTCTTCATTATTTTCACAAGGATGATTTCCCCCCTCCCATTAAGCAATTCCTGGCTTTGTAGATAACAGGTAGTTGAAATTTTAAACATGACAATAAAGTACATTATTTTAAGTTACTTTTATGCTGTAAAATTATTTCACCTGTAGACTACTACGAAAAACACCTAGGCAAATGATCCACCAGAGAGGCTGTGGCTATGTGACCATAATTTCCTTTTTGATTGTTCAACATCTGTAATTCAATAGAACATTGACAGCACTACTTTGTGTGGCTGCTGAGCTATGCCGGGCTGTAGATCACAGTGCCCTCAGTGGTGGCACATCCTGTTCCGAGTGTGCCATAGGCCAATGAATGGAATGAAATTTTTGGATTGTAACTGCCTTTCCTGTCCCAGATTTATGTAATACCTCAATGGTTTAACACTCCAAGAATTTGCCAAGAAACAGCTGGTGCTGAAATTTCAAATAGTCTCATACCAATACCTGAGCAAGCTGGTTTAGTCTCTCTGTGCTGCTCTTTGGCTCACTGAAGACCTTATCTCTACTTACATCAAACACAGCAAGGCATCTCTTATTTGCAATCTTTAGATGTTATCAGAGTGGTTGCTATGTTATAACGTCTTTCAGATCCATGTGACCAGGAAGGGCATTGTGCAGTTGTTGTCCCCACCTCTATATCCTGTAGCTACATGTTAATAGGTGGAATTATTCAGCAGTTTTACAACTGCTTTTACCATCAATTATATTGCTACTTCAGTGAGCAAAGTTTCACTTCTGAGTTAGCGTCTTTGGAAGTTTTTCTTTCCTTCTTTGAGATGTGAAGTTGTCCAGACTATCCATGTTGCAGGCTGGAAACAGCAAAATGCTTGGCAAAGTTGTGTCCCAAATCCCTCTCAAAGGAAAATAAATTGTTTCTGAGATGGAGCTGCCTCTCCTCTTTTAGCTCAGATGGAAAACTGGAGAAGGTAAAACATAGAGGAGCATGTGGACCACACAAAAAGTAAACAGCCAGCTGATCTTTGGCCTGATCCAAACAAATGCTGTTGAAATAATTGAAAATATGCCAATTGACTTCTGTGGGATTTGCAGCAGGTTCTAAGCTGGCAACTACCCTTTCTAGCAAACAAATCTTGTCTACTTTTACATCTCAGGCTTATAGTTAATCAAGTTACTGAGACAGAAATGTCCTTGGCATGAACATGTTTCTCTGTTTCTCTTCCCTGCAACTAATAATGTTTCTCCAGGAATCGCTTCCAAAAAACTCAAAGGCCAGTATTTAGATAAGCAATATCAAAATGCTTCAGCATTAAGCTGTGGTAAGTATTTCCTCCTGTTTGTTATAAGAAAGAAGGTTTTACACAAGCCATGTAGTCTTAACTTTCACCAAGCTAAATAAAGGTTTAGTAAAAGGATTTTGTGCCCTTTTAACCCCCAATAACCAGAGTGCATCCTGTGTGACCATTCATTACATATGAAATGGCTGTAATTTATACCAAATGGGGTAGGTGAATTCAAACAGAAAGATACCATCGATGATAAAAAGATAACACTTCCCTGTAACAGATGCTTCATTTTATGATGGAAATGGGGAAGCTGAATGCTGCAGGTGCTGGGCTGACACCAGGCCTGTGGAGAATCATTAGAGCCTCCTCAGAGATCTAGGTTTACTCTGTGTTTAATCAGCCACAGTCAGAAGAAATGGCTTCATTTCAGCTTGATGAGAGCCAGATTACAAAAGGAAGATAGATGGCCAATAAGGTTCATCACTGTAAGCATATTGTCTTAATTTGAAGAAACAAGCTGGCATTCTGTGCTGAGGAAAAGTGAAGTGCAATATGGCTAGTATCAAACCCTAGTTATTTCAAGTGTCTGTGCTCTCCACAATGAAAGTATTCTGGCTGCTCTTCCTTTGACTAAAATATTGAAAAAAAATACTGCAAACCCTGCAAATGACCACATTTACTCATGAGATGTCACTGATTTGGGTTCCAGAATGCTTAAACCTCTTGAAGTAGTTTTGCTCATCTTAACAATTCTCCAGCCACTTATTTATACGTACATATATATCATAAACATAAATGTATTTCTGTGTCTCCACAAGTGAAAAGGTTCAAAATGGCTATTGATGAAAAAAATGTCTCTGAGCATAACATGAACATGCACCTTCTAAAAGGGTCGGGGTGCAACCATCTGTCATGACTTCCCACGACAGCCATGGGGACAATGAGGCTGTCAGCTGGGGACTGATGGGGGATGGGGCTTTCAAAAAAGATAGGGACCCAGACCAGGGAACTTGTCCACACAAAAGATAAACAAAACTAGAGCTCTCTGCTTCCCAGATGAAACACGTGATTCATTGCTATTGCTTAGCTTAGCCTTGGTGCTGGTTTTCTCTCCCTGGGCATAGACAGACTTTTCATATAATCTATTTCTTCAGTGCTCTTCAGAAGAAAGAGAGAGCCTGGGAGCTCTCAGGATAAGAGTATGGGAGCCTAACATTTTGATGGGAGCAGTACAGCTTTTACTGTATATTTTACAGTAGAATCCGGATGGTTTTATTAAAGTCAGAACCTTTTAGTACCAGGAAATCTACAAATATCTAAACTGTGATTTTTCAACTCATTTTGAATTATGAACCCACAGCATTTTTGTCTTCTATGGCAGATTTAAACACTCTAAGAATCAGGTTTACATATATAAATTGCCTCCCATGGATCTCTAAAAAGATATTCCTTGCCTCAAGACTAAACAAAAAATTAATGCAGAACTTGAGGTGCAAAAGTGCTCAGTCTTATAATTAAGGTAAATTTTGAGTGGTAGTAAATGAATCCCTACCCCAAAAGGAATTGTTAGCTCGTGGAGTTTGAAAAAATTTTGAGACTGCACATGCTTGGGGGAGACATGCACAGTCAAGTTTGATTTTTTGGGGACAAAAACAGCTGAGAAGAGTGTTGTGGAGGATTTCACTCGTATACATCTTTGAATAAAAGAAGAATTTGCCTTAATGCAGTGGATGAAGAGGAGGCACTGATGGAAAACATGAAGCAAAGGCGTGGTAAAGCCAAAATTGGGCCTGAAGTTGGTCTTAAACAGTATTTTAACCAAGTCCCAGAAGATATTATGCTTTGTCTGAGGCATGCACAGCCCAGAAGGGTCCCCACAGCAGAAGAAATGGAAAAAAGATGAGCAGAGGACTTCTCAGAATCCAGGATCTGAATAAGTATTATGAGATAAAAGTATGTTATGCAGAATTGTAATTTGCTTTTGTCTTTGTCCTTACACTGAGAACATTGCTGCTTCTTTTTTCCTTAAACTCACTTTATTAAAAACCAACGTATTTATTTTTTTCCACCTTCCTTTGTTCTAACTTCACCCCTCTTTACATGTTAAGATGAAAGTGAAGCAACTCCCGCTGACTTTACAGGTCTGAAGGGAATTTGGAATTTGACTCAACAAAATTATCTCTCCTCCCACGCTTTTTCCCCCTGAAACACTGATGGAACACACTCCTTTGTCCCTCACACATTCTCCTAAAGTCTATTTGGACCCAAAGCAGAGAGCTCACAAGCAGGCAGCCACTTTTGATGAGCTCAGCCCCAGCACATCTGTGTTTCTGCAGGACCTGCTACGCTGCCAGCCTGAGACAGCTTGAACGGCCGCCTTATTTTATGGCTGTACTGACACAATCCTGCAGTGAACCATGCGACCCCCAAAGTGTTTAGAATGGTGCATTTGTGTAAGGAAGACTTTTTTCCTCTGGAGGAAATCAGAGCCTCCAAGATAATCTGCACAAACACGTTATTGACTCGTCCCTTTCCCTAGGCAAGGAGAGCTGGGTTTTTCAGAAACCGATCTGCTGAAGTATTTGCAAAGTGGAGACTTAGGAAGCTTAACAATTGGTAGAAATATTATCATCAACTATCAGGGTAACATTATCCAGTCATTCCCACCCACAGATACACACACACACTGGATTTCGGCTCAGAAAGCCCTGCAAATAACGCACTGTAGGTGTGTGGTCCTCAAAGTGTTTAAATGTTTGAAGATGAAGTGAGCAGGAACATCTTGCGTGCACCAGCTGAAAGAGGGTTGGGAGGAGTGGGGGGTGGATTTCCCTGGACAGATGATAATTCTCCATCCTTCTATGTGCTGCCAAACTACCTCAACTGGTGGGGGTTTATAAACTTTTTTCTGGTCTCTGAAGAGTAGCTTTTTTAGTGTTTTTTGGAACACATCAAATGCAGTACAATTAAACAGGAGAAAAAAAATATTCCCAGGGCCCTTCATTCCCTTCCTTTCCCCTGTCAAGATATTACTTAATTTAAATGCTGCCAAAGTTAATAATGAAAGACAACATCCTCTGGTGTGTCAGAGCTCAGTGCCCAAGAAGAAAAGCAAGAGTGCCTTTTTGCACTCCCATCTTTGCTAAATTCAACCTGGAAAAAAACTAGAGCAGATTCAGGGATACTGTAATTAGCAGGATTTAAAATGATCTCTGCAGGTCACTTTTCTTGGCCCAGAATTGCCCAAGAACTCGACACCTGAACCGAATATCTGAGGTGCCTGTGCCATCATATGGTGCCTACAGTGTAAGGCTGGAGGTGCCACCAAGGCAGTTAACCTGGGTATGTGCCACCCACAGGTACTCCAGAAAAACAAACTGCCTTGGGACAACAGCTTTCCCTTCCAAAAAGGATGGAAAGTGGGCAGAGCACGGTCCAAAGATTCATACCAGGATTTTGTGAGTAAAACCACAGGGCTTTTTGAGGGGGTGGAAGGAAAGGATTTGGTGCTTGTTGAGGACCTGGGAGTTTTGGGGTGAAGGAGGTGACAGGAGTGAAGGGACTCCACATTTTCTCCCTCCTCCACATTCCCACAAACCTAATACACTACTGAGGCACTGAACAGAGCAGATGAGCAGTGCCAGACTTCACTTCATTGCTTTTTCTTAAACCACCCCCCCGAAACCTTTTTCTCTTTTCTAAAAATAATTTGTATGTGAATCAAAGGGGGAAAAGAAAGGTAATGCACAAAGATACAGAGCGGCTTATTAATTAGTGTGAGGTGCTCTCAGTGCTCCTGTATATACAGAAGGGCTGAAAACGTAAAACACTGAGGTGACATTTTAGCTGGTGCTGGGCCTGTGGAGTGTTACTGTGATGTGCAGAGCCCCCTTGCTTGGGTAACTCACTCTCAGTGTCATCCCAGCTGCTGTCTTACAAAAACAAACAAAAGTTGCACAGAAGGATTTGAGGTTTTGGCACTGAAGCCAGGGATTGGGATTTGGGCTAGATTTATACAAGAAGGAATATTCTCCCACAACTTATCCATTGTGTGCATGTGGTATTTGGTGGGTTTGCACTCCCCTGTCCTTGTCCTCAGCAAAACCCTATGCCAAAGCCTTCTTGCAGGGAGTTCTCCATGTTCCCTAACAGCAGCCTTTGGAGGTTTGCTGGTACAAAATGAATATTCTTTCCAGGGAAGACCTCCCCAAGGTGGCCTGGTTCTCTCTGCTCTCTAGCAAGGCAATCACAGACCCTACTCCAGACAGCACAGGAGGAGCGCTGCAAACCATGGTATTCACCTGTTAAAGGTCAAGGTCAGAGCCTGCCTGGCTGCAGCCCAACACACCTTAATCACAGCAGCCTAATGGCCTCGCTCTGCAGCCGATGGAGCAGAACATCATGTGATGTCTATCACCGACTTCCCGGTACCACCTACGGCTCAGTCCTGGCTTTAAAGCAAAGCTTTTGCTCCTCTCTCTGGGCCTGCAGGAAGGCATCGTTACCACCTCGACCTTGTGCCTCTGTCACCAAAACATGGAGCAAGGGGAGCCCCTGGTACCCTAAACTGCATGGAGGTGGGGACCCACCGAAGGGTGGGAACCCCAAAAGGGAACTGCAACAGTGTTTTAACCCAGTGACTGCTCTGCAGGAGATACTGCCTGGGGGAAAGGTTTTTTCTCTCTTCCATCTCTGGCTGGAATCTCTCTTCTTTCACCTTTAGCTGTGTGAGCTTACAGTTTAAAAGAAGAAGAGCGGAATAATAACCCAATGCCTAAGTTGTTAATGAAATCAACTGGGGAGCACCTCATATATGCAATGAAACAGAAAAGTTGCCCTTGTCTTCCACAGCTAGTGCCAAGAACAGGTTAAACTTTTCTCTTCAATGCAGTCAATGACATTATACCAAGGATACTTCAACTTCTATCTGTCTATAACCATTCTTCCATAAATAACTACTGTTTATCAGCTACAAGTTTTAGGGAGTTTGTGAATGGTTGGTTTGGTAAGAGATCAGGACATGTATGATACCTAAAAGCACCAAAACGAAGGGAAAGTTATTACTAGTTTTGAATGATTTCTGAAACTAGTCACTTGCTTAAATGAGATTAAATTGTGCAAATCTAGGAAACAGTGAAAGGCCATGCCTGGATCCATCACCCAACTGCCATGTACCTGTTTTCCTGCTCTATGTCCCCTCATTTCCCTGCTAGATAGTGGGTGGAAAAAAGGCTGGTAATTTATGACTCCTGTTAATACTGTAGGCTGGACGTGTTGACAATATATCAATAATTATTTCTGGTGAGACCTGACCAGTGTAGTATGGGTCTCTGTAGGATGACTCATTTTACCAGAAGACAGATATATGTGACCTGAGTTTTATGACAGATGTCAAATATATCGAAAGGTGGTGTGAAGAAGATCATCTTATTGGCAAAGTAATGAGAATCTTGTGGGAAGATTAATGTTAAAACTGAATTGTGTGGTGCCTCCTTCACTCTGTGTTTTTGATAAGTGGTGCTGGGGCAGAAGGGAAAGGGTTATCCTCAGCTTGGTGTGGGCCAAAAGTGGGAAATTTTGGAGGAACAATAGTATTAATCAATGTGATACCTTAACTTTCATGAGGAGATCAAAAAACAAACGTCTTTTTGAATGGGAAGGAATTGTTGGGGGGGTTGGTGAATGTGGCAGAGTGAGGGGAGCAACCAACTAACCAGACAGCGTGGCCTAAATCTTTCAAGGTGACTGCTGTCTTGACAACTTATATGGGTCTTATTTTCAGCGAGTGTTAAGCCTCCCACCTTCTGAAAATCAAGCCCTCATGTTTCGCGCTGGCTGCCACTGAGCGGAGGTCAGCTGCCACCTTGGGAAGCGTAGGCTCCAAAAGCCTCTTCTCCTGCAAAGCCAGCACAGGGAGGGTCCCTTTGCAGAGATGGGCTCTTTGCTGCTGGAAAGCAGTTCCCTGTCTCAGGCTCCCCCACTGGTTCACCTCTCCGATGTCTTTGGAGGCCTGGGGTGGGCCAGCATGGTATTCTGGTGCCATCAGAGAAGTGGCTAGAAAATAGCCACCATCACACTGTTCTGCTGGTGAGCCCTCCCTCCACATCCCTGGGCTCCTGGTCATCCTCAAGATAAAGGAGTTCCAATGGAATGTCAGATGAGAGCTCAGGATGCCAGCCTTGCCCTGGGCACGTGGCCCCGTTTTGCTGTTGCAAAGACCACCTCTTATATAGAGAAGTCCAAAGGATCAATTATCATAAAATCATCGAGTCAAAGAATGGTTTGGGTTGGAAGAGATCTTACAGATCATCTTGCTCCACCCCCTGCCCTGGGCAGAGATGCCATCCACTATCCCAGGTTGCTCCAAGCCCCATCCAACCTGGCTTGGAACACTTCCAGGGACGGGGCATCCACAGATTCTCTGGGCAACCTGTGCCAGGGCATCAATACCCTCACAGAAAGGAATTTCTTCCAAATATCCAATCTAAAGTTACCCTTGTTCAGCTTAAAATCATTACCCCTTGTTCTATCAAATTATTGTCCCTCCTTCCTTGCTCCTGATGGAAAGACGGTAAGGAGCTGCCTCCTCTGGCAGTAAGGAAGAAAGTCTGATTTGTGGAGGCAGGAAAAGAGACCCTCTCTGTGTCTTGATCATATTTGGTTGTGCAAAACCACTGCTAACATTTCACAGGGAGGGAGTTTTCTGTTACCCAAAAGTGCAACTTTCTCCATGGAGGAAAAATGTGGGGAAAGCCTGCAATATTATTTGAGGAGAAAGGTTTTGGGAAAAGCCTGCATTGCAATGCATAGATGTTTTTTTCTTGTTTGTGCAAGAAGGGCGCCTTTCGAGTGACACAGGTGCTTCAATGTAATAACAAAGTCAAGCTTGAAAAAAAAATTATATACTTTGAATAATTGAGCTGTATTTTTAGCCCTCATTTTGTGATCTGTGTCACATATATATATGTGTGTGTGGCTCATTTCCCTGTTCACCAGAGACACTTTTGCCATATTCAGGTTTGCTACCTAGAGAAGAGGCACATGGGCACTTGGTGAGCTAAAGGCACCTTTTGACTTCTTTCAGCACAAAAAGAGTTGCAGGATTTTTCTTGCTTTCCCTTTTTCTTAGAAAGGTCATGATTATAATTTCACCACAAATAGGACAATTTTCTTTCATTCAGCTCTAATAGTGGCACAAATTTAACTATATTGTGCTAGCAGGCACTGATATATTAATTAAAATATAGACTAATTATTTACCCTAGTTAGTTCATACAAATCTCAGTAGTATAATCAGTGGACTCCCTTAAGAATTTTTGTCATATTCAGCAATTGAAATGGTTTCTCTTTTTCATTCTATTCAGGATCAGATTTAGTTTGGGGTTTTTACTTTCAGGTCGGTGCTTCAGTGGCCTCCACAACCCTGATCTATGCAAATCGATTGTGCAGCCACAGCCACAATGACTGGTGCTAATAGGTGAATAAAACCTGTAAAAAAGTTATCCTAGTAACTGTGGCATTGTGGCTAAGTGACTCTTCCCACTCTCAACTTTGAGGAAATTCCTGACCTCGTGCTCGTTCCTCTGCGGTACATTTGGTCACACATAGCCAGAATGGTTTCTGGGAAGTGGTGCTCTGATGTTCTTCAGCATGAACAGATGTGGAACAATGTTTACATGGGGAAAATGTTCAGCCTGTTTCGTAAGGAAGAGAAAGGAATGCCTCCTGGCAGAACAGAGGCAGAGCACTAAGACGGTGCGGATCTGAGCCTTTATTAAAAGGACAAGTGAATCTGACATCCAGAGCTGCAACACAACTTGGGATGCCCAACTTGTGTATACTTAGGGCTTATTTGATGCCAGGTGTTTATTTTAAACACAGGTGGTGTGAAAGTTGCAGATGGCCTCGTTGAAAGGGAAGAAAAAACCTTTCAAAGCAAAGGGGTGAAGGAGAGGAAGGATGAGGTGAGTCTGAGTAGGAGGGAGACTGACCCAACCTGCAACTCGCAGATGTGGCAACCTCATAAACACCTTTTGTTCCTCCAGCATACAGCCATCGGTCCTCAAACGCTGTCTCCAGAGCATAGAAAATTGAAAAGAGCAGATCAAGATTTCCTAGTTTTTCTCGCTTTGTGCTTTTCTTTCAGTGCCAATCCCTACTTTCTCATCTTCCCTCCACTTTTCTCTTTTTCTCAAGAAGACTGAGCAGCATTGAAGAGAAGAAACTGCATCATCTAACTGCTGGAAGAGACAGTGATGAAACTATGTACAGCCCTTCATATTTACAGCCCTTCCTATGTACACTGTAATTAAAAGTTGTGTCTTTCCCCTTGCTGAAGAGAGGGCCTTGACCAATTTGGGGTATGGAACACCAAACCCAAGCTGACTGTTGCTGGTATCAGTAGTGTGGGTGGCACCTGTGAACCAAGTTCTCTATAACCCTAGGAGTTATAGCCTTCTTTAAATATATACTTCCAGCAAACAAGCGCTGAAAAGATCAAGCAGAAATTAACACACAGGCTGAGAATGAGACTTTCCCAGTGAGACAGCGCAAGACTATTTAAAAACCTGCCCTAAACAGCAGAGTCATCAGCGTTCCTGGTAGTGCAGCTGTGTATCTTTGAAAATCAGGCACCCTTTAAGCACATTTTCATCATAATATAACTAATATACATTTTATTATATTTCCTTTCCCTGTTCTACTTCTGCTTTAACCATGTGTGAACCAAGCCTACATGATTAGACACCTTGTTTTTCACCAGTCATTTCTGTTTGCAGTCTGCCATAAAGTGTTTCAAGTGAATTTTAATATGTTGATGGTACTTACTGGAGAGATTAATATTCATAATAAATACCCCTTAGAAATAATCTTCAGCAAATCCTTTTGACAGAGGAGTTAGGGCTGCTAACGACAATAACTACTACAAAATGCAATTTGGTCAATTACTTTAATTAAATTTCACTCTGTAATGTCCTCTCGTTTATATAGTAAACTAATAGGGAAAAAGTACATCATCCTTATTTGCCTTCACTTAAATGCCCAAAACTGTTTCCTTATGTTTTTCTTTACCATTTGCAGCTCTCTCAGCTTCTAGAAACATTTGAGATAATTATGGGTTTTACAAATAAAGCTTATTCTTCACCAAGAAAGGTTGAGACTTTCTTTTGAGTACGTTTTCCTAGAATAAAAACCTTGACTACACAGATCCTAATCTCGTATTTACAGGCTGGCTGATTTTGGATGGTGCCAGCATTCCAGTGTAAATGGTAAAAGTGTCTACATTTCATCAAATGCTTTTTTAATTATATTGTTTGAAATTGGAGTAAAAAGGAACACAGCTGTCTGGAGATTTTGGTAGCATACAGGTTATAATGAACTCATGAGAAATAACATAGCAGTCTTTTTAATGCACTTTACTGCACTGAACAAGGAATTTTACACTGTGGGCTACATTCTCAGCTGGGGTAAATTGCCGTATCTCTGATTTCCTCGCTGTACAACAGCCTGGTTCTGAGCCCCTTGCTTAAAAAAAATGTAACTCTCATTGTCAACAGTTCATAACAGGAGAGGATTTGGCCTGGGTTTATTATGGTGCAATTGTGTGTAAATATTAAGGTCATCTGTTATCTGGAAAAATGCATGAATTAAGTTAAAATCAGTAACTCTGAGCCCACTGTATCAGTAAAATCAATAAAGCTGTTTCCATGAGCGCTGTGAATATTCATGTCAACAATCATAATAAGACATATGGGAATGTAAAACATGCATGTATGACAATTTAGTGATAATTTTAGGGCCAGCATTGTTTTGGGGAGCTGGTGCTGTAATTCCTCTGCTACAGACTAGCAGCAAGTAAAGCTTCAAGAGGGAGAAACAATTCATTTTTATTATGGGGCGAACTGGGGAGGGGCTGTGGAGGGAACTCTTCTAAGATGCTGAAGTAGAAACCACAATTTTTTCCCCCGTGGTTTCACAGAACTCCTGTAAACTGCAGCAGTTTCTTCAGCAGGCTTCCAGTTTCTCTGCCAATGCTATAAATTTTGTTGGGAAGATGAAGTCCTACAGTGCAATTAACTCCAAAAGTGGTACAAAGCAACAGCGCTCAGATACCGGGCTGCAGTACTTAGCACTTAACTCTGAAATTCTGATAAGCCCTATCAACTCAGGGTTGTGTTTAATGTTCACTCCTGCTTATATACTGAAGGTACAACCTAGCGGTCACAGTGTTAACACTCCCCAATATCTATTACAATTAGTTTTTGATTAAGAAGCCTAGCATGGCTTTTGAAGCCTTTTATGTTGTGTCAAATGGCTAGTGATGGAGTGAGATGCACAGACACCTCCCAGTAACAAAGCATCTTGTAAAAGGTTTCAAGTGAACTATTTTATCATCCTAATGGAAACCAGATGACTCTAACTCCCCCTTTAATTTCAACTATTTACTGAAGAGTCCTTGTTTTGAATTACTTAAAGATTTATTCCAAACCACTATCTCATGCATTAAGAATCACTAATAACAAAGCTCCGAATGGAGCAGAGCAAAGCTTTTAAAGAATGTGACTATGCTATTGCATTTATTCTTAAGCTTAAACCACGTTTTTTAATGGCTTTCACGTTTTTATTTCTCAGTTTATTTTCTTAGTGTGTTTTTTTATTTTTATTTCTATTTTTTTCCCTTGAAATCCCAAACACATTTTTCTACAGCCATTTCCAGCTCAACCTGCAGCTGAGCACTGCAGGCTGGAGCTTGGATGGTGGAGCAGAACCTGTGCATGTGCTCCTTCCTCCCGTCTTCCAGACAGCCTCTATTTTGGACCTCCTCTGTATGTTTAGCTCAGGAAGGGCTGCCAAATTAGGGCCTTGGGGGAAAATTCTGTCCACCATGCACAGCTTCATTATTTCCGCTGAGCAGTAAAATTTTCAGGGGACGAAAGTGTCGCTTCGTGTTAGCTGTTGTGGCCTGATGGCCGGAGACACCCTGGCTTGCCTGCTCTCCCTTGGAAAAAACGGGAGGGCCAGGGGGAATCTGCTGCTTTGTCCTTGCCCACTATCTCTTTCGGGCTCATCCCTTCCTCCCAGGCACATCTCTCCCTGCATTGCTGCAGAGGGAACCCTGAAATCACCGGGATTAGCTGGATTAGCCGTGCAAAGCGAGTCTCCTCTCTCTGCGGCTGCAGTATCTGCTGCCTGGGGTGCAGACCTCCCCATTTCCGTGGAGCCTTGCAGAGACACAGAAATTTCTCTTAATGAGCACAACCATGAACTGGTTTTCATCCCAAAATGTGACACTGTTATTTACATCTGTCAGTATTTTACTGAGCTCTCCTTCTCCCTGTGGACACTATCTTCTAAGATGTTTCAGGCAACACAGCTGCAATATTCTTTTGCCAAAATACCCTTTTGACTCAGACTGTAAAGTTCTTCAGGATACATTTTAGTGGCATGAAAAGGATTATAAAACGACATATTTAATTATAGATCGATTTTTTTAAGGTAAATTTATGAGAAAAAGATACATGTAAAGGAAAAAGGGGGAGAAATATGGCTGTCCAAGGATAAGAATAGGTTGTATATTAAAGTGTAGCCATTAAATGTCTTGAAAACCTTAGCTGTATTGAATAAGGAATTTGAACAAATAGGAGATGGTCTATTTCTAAAAACATTAAACAGAATTTTGTTGCAATGAACATCAATAACTATTGACCTTTTGCTATCATGAGTCTCCTGAGCCACAGAAACAAGCAGTTGACAAATCAGACATCCACACCAAATGGACAGCTCTTCATCCTTCACAGAGATTTCTGCTGTGTGAAGACGTATTTTCAAATCTAGATTAAATCTAAAGGCCTTTAGTAACTCTAGACCTGTGCTGGTCTTTGGACAGAACTAGAGTTCATAGGATGAGTGGAGGGAGAGAGTGAAGTGTTTTAGGTGGGATTGAACCTCAGGTCATACAAGGGCGTGCAGTGATAGGGCAAAGGGGAATGGCTTTAAACTCAGAAGGCTGGCTTAGATTAGATATTAGAAAAAACCTCTTCACTGTGAGAGTAGAGAGGCACTGGCACAGGCTGCCCAGAGGAGCAGTGAATGCCCCATCCCTGGAAATGTTTGAGGCCTCGTTGGATGGGACTCCAAGTAACCTGATCTAGTGGAAAGTGTCCCTGCCCATGGCAGAGGGTTGGAACCAGATGATCTCTGTGGTCCCTTCCAAACCAAACCAGTCTGTGTTTCTATGACACCAAACAGGGTGCCAAAAGGCAAGGCATGTTAAAAACATCGAGAGTAAAAACCTCTTCAGCTGCCCTCCTCTTATTCTGCTGTAACAAGATATATTTTTAAAAATATTTTTAATATTTTATTTAATTTGGTGGGTAAAACAGATATTAATTAATAGCTCTCTATCATTAACTCGTTTTCAGAATCATGAACTAGATTTCATTTGTCAAACAGGGAACAGGAACCACAAAATAAAATGGTCACATGTTCATGAGAAGATAGAAATGTTAATTCTCTGTTCTTCAGCCAAGTTATTAGTCTGAGTTGCATTTTTAGCCTGAGACTGCCTATAAACTATATAAAAACATAAATACTTCTGCATTTGTAAAATCCATATGCTGGCACACAGAGAGGGTGACTTCTGCATATCATTAAGGAAACTTTAATAAATTACATTTTGGTAGAACTCAGGGTGAGTTCCAGCATAGCATGAATTGTGCATTACATCTCCAGGCCCACAGCAGACTCTTGGCTCTCAGTCCATAAACGGAAACCCTTTCAGTTGCACCACAAAATGGGCCATCTACCTTTCTTTTGGCACTCCTAAAATGCCCTCTGCTTTCTGGCTGTACATTTTAGATGATCTTAGATGCTTCTCCAATTTTACTCAATGTTCAGATAACACGGCTTTGCTTATATTCTAAAGCAGCACTTTTCTAAACACTAGAAAATTATAATGTTTATCCAGAGAAATATTCTTCCACATTTTCCCACAGCATGAGGACCATGATGATTATTGTTGAAAAACTGGAAGTTCCACTCCCTTCTAAAGTAAGGTTCCATACGTTTTGTATAATTTTTAGTTGAAATAATAATTAAAGGTAAAAACCAACTGATTTGTGTCCACTGAAGTTTGCATGATGAAAACATGGCAGGAGAGATGCAATTAGTCTCAGATCTGGCTGCCTTCATTTCCCAACCTGAAAAACCAGGGACCTATTTAGAGCCAAGTCAACTAGGACTAATTGTGGACCTAAGAGTGAGGCCTGGCTTCACGGTGAGTTTGATATTCATCTGGAATAAACAGATAGGACTGCACAGGAAAACTGCCGCTGAGCTGACAAGCCTAGAGGAACTGAGAAAAAAAAAAATCTCAGCTTTTAGGATGTGGGGGAGAAATGCTGAGAATTTATATTTTAGAAAAAAAAAGGTGTTGGTAAAACTTTTACCATTGGCAACTTAAACTACGGTTAGAATATATTTAGAATTAATAAGCAGTTCTAGTGGTTGCTGATGGAATGTTAAATCCAAATATTCATATATTTTAATATCTTTCCTGTAATGAAAAAAGGGACTAATGATATGTTTGGGGGTGAAACCAATTCTTTAAATATTTTATATTCTGCAGGGTTGTCAACAGGACAGCATCAGTCTGAGAATCAATTGCAGAATGAACATCTGTGAAGTACTTTTTTCAGGGATTCAAATAAATTTGTTCTCCATGAATTAAAAAATAATTTGTTCATAAGATGAGAGAGAGTAGAAAAAATGAGAAATGAATGTCTTAAAATTCAGGCTCCTCTAGGTTTGACTTTCTGATGCTTTTAAAATATTGGTCCTTGCCCTTTCCAAAGTTATTTCTATTAGCTACTTTCCTAAGCTTGCTATAAACTGCCAGTTTTCCTCTCTGTTAATTATTAATATGACCTGTTTATGTACCAGTTATCCAGCTAACCATTAATGTCTCTTTACTCATTGATGACCTTTGCAACTACATGCCAGGCACTTGGCCAGTAAATGTCAACATTTTTTAATAACCTAAAAAATACTCTTCATAGCTTATCTACCTAAATTTTTTTTAAGTGAAAACCAAAATTTAAATATTACTTATAATTCACATACATCTGTGTAAGGGTTTTTCAGTCAAATGGAACAGTGAATGTAAAAGGAAAAAAAAATCTTTGCTTAAATTCCTTACTTATGGTTTTGTTTTAAAATACATTACAGCAGGAAAAAGTGTAGGTCCAGCATGCAGGCATAATAAAATGCTTCACAAAAAGAATTACTGTGGGCAAATCCTCATTTTTTTTCCTCATAATTTCAGTATTAACCTGAACACAAGTAAGATGTCTCTTCCATGTGTTCTACTATTAGTTAAAAACTACATGATGGACACAACGGGATTAAGTCTGAAAGTGGTGACACTAATTTTTACCCATAATAGCAAATTTTATGTATATTTTTTTCACACGAAATGGGCCTAATTTAAAAAGACAAGCAGTAGCCCAGGATCATAAAGAATATGAGGGCACTTCCCACCCAAATTGATGTAGGTGTAGGATGCCCTCCTCCAGTCTGCTATGGAGATAAGTGGAATAGGCAGGTTTCTTTTTCCTTGGTCCACTAACATCCTTTCCTAAGAAAAGCCTTGAAATATTGTCTTTGTGATTACAATTTGCAGGTTGGAAATTGGCTTCCTATTGAAATATTTTCAAATATTAACATCATCCCAGCCATAAGTAATGGTGATGGCATTTACAGAGATTGCAGCTTTGATATATACATTGGTATATGTTCACATTTTCACGTTCACTGGAGTTCTAACTTCAGTAAAAATTAGGTTTCTTTTTTTCTTAGTTACAGCCTTGAACACTTGCTGTGACTGTCACTTTATGTGGAATTTATGGTACAGCATATGAGTTGTAAGGCTGAGGAGCAATCTGTCATAAGCCATTGTATCAATAATCTCTGAAAGGGTTTGTTTTGGTCCTGGCTGGGAGGTAAGCTTTCTAGATTTGTACCCTCGGTTACAGAGACAATTTGGGATCAATAGTATTGTTTCAAAGGGGTTTGTCTGTGCTGTAACACATTTACTTAAGCCCTGTGCTTCTGTACAGGGTGGTTATACAGTACTTCAAGCATATGAATGCCTTTCAGGTTTTTTGTACTGAATGATAACTCACCTTGTCTTTCTCGGTGAGGTAGGTAATAAATAGAAATCTGGACTGTAACTGAGACATTCTGACTTAGTTAGATCTTCTGGTGTCCTGAAAAAGACAAGTAGACTCAATTACCATGCCAGCAACTACATAAAGATTGTCAAATTAAATCCAAAAACCTATGTTTAAATAACGGTATGACAAAACCAGAAAAAAGGCAAGAATATCAAGCTCTTCTGACATTTTGACCTGGAGATACAGCACTGTGGAGACAAAGAAAAATATTTTTTAAAACATGCATTACTATCATGAAGGACTGAGGGGCAGGACTTGGTCAAATCCATCTTAGCCTGGAGGTATGGACAAGTAGTGCTGCAGCCATTAATCCATGCTGTGTTCCTGCTTTTTGCTGTGATAACCACAAGGTTTATTTGTTAAACATGTAAATATACGACTAAAAGAGAAAGAAAAAAATATATATACTATACTTTCTTGAGAGTGTTTTTAACCAGCACCTTAATTAAGTCAGCAAAAACTTTGTGAGTTGGATGAGTGTTACATGGAATTAGCATCACCCACTGCTGATAGGGAGTTATCCCAAGGTTCAAGCACAACAGCTGTCTAATGGTGTACGGTGACACTGCACACCAGGGTAGGATGCGAGGAAGCATTCCACATCCGATTGGAACTGCAGGGAGACCTGAGTGGGAATTTAATTACTTCTGCTGGAACTTCTTCAGAACATTGGCTTTGGCACCCCGGCCTCTCAAAGCGCGCCGTGGAAACTTTAATGAGTTGCAGTTGTGGAAGGGAGGCTTTTTTTTTAGACATATTGAAAGGCAACAACTCAGCACACCTCAGCATCGTCAGGCCAGAAAAGGAATCCAGTGCTGACTCAGAGGACAGTGCATGAACTGGAATTGTCAGCACCATTCCTTGCAATAGCCAGGGCTTCCTCGGAGGTGCCTCATCTAAGACTGACCTAACTCGACACATCTTAGCCTGTGAGACATGGGACAAGGCTCAAATATAATATTCTTGAGGGAAGGGATGTTCTCTGTTCATCTGCTTTTATGTGCAAAGCAATGACATATTTAATCAGGGCTTCCACCTTCCCCCCCTCCAATGCTTATTATTTATAGGGAGCTGTTTAAATTTTCCAGATAAATATGTATTCAGAGTCTTTCCAAACCATATAATGTGCTCTATAGATCAGAGCAACTCCATTTAAAATTGTTTTTTAAAAACGCAAGGTATAATTTGATAGACGGGAATAGCTCTATTGGTTTCATAGATAGCTGAGCATTTATTTTCCACTATAAAGATCATAATATTTACCCAATGGACCAGAACAGCTCCTTCTTAGCCTTTACTCCCTCTATTATGCCACAATTATTTAAATACAGATTCTGCTTGCATTACTTATTTTGTACCCAAGTGGATGGGGATCACCTGGGTGAGTGAGTAAAAGGGGCAAGGGTTGTCTCATACAGCCCAGCATCTTCTGAAAGTCTGGTTGCAGATCTAGAGATAATAGGGAGAGATTAAGGACCAACTACTTCCATGGCTATTTTTATTTATAACGTATCGCTCATTTCTCCCTCCAGTTCAGTTTGAGAGCAGGTTATTCAGCCATGTGTTCTGTGCAGTGCAGGTGGGAGATATTTTAAATGCCAATATGCTGACAAGGTGAGTGGTTAGGGCATGATTTTGTTATATACATGTATAGGTGTGTGTGTATATAAGGAAGCACGAGAGTAATTTCCATGTGATTATTACTTTCCTGCTTTATTTTTGTGTGACCTCAGAAGGCCGGAGCATAAATCCATACTGCAGGGATAGACACTGTCTTGTTATTTATTTTTGGAGAGCCAGCAGGGTGCTTGATACCATAAGGACTGCAGCAGAGGAGATACATGTTCAGAAGCACTTACTAATGGTATAATTAGAAGTACTTCCTAGTGGTATAAAGGAGATATTTCTGCTGCAGTGGTTTCCTCATGTGTGGGCAATGCTGCCTCAGACTTTCAAAAACCTTGGGATTGATTCACCAAGCAAGGAAAATTAGCAACTAAAACTATCAGTGTCATCAGTGAGCATTGGCTTGGGGCTCCCTGATGTTAAATGATGGCCTTTACATACATTTTACATGTCCTTTTAGATCTCTTAATTCCTATCATTAATTCCCATATTTAAATACACATTTTATCTGCATCATATTCCCTTATTTTTGGTCAGGCCTTATTCTTCCTTTCTTTTCTTTTAACAATTTTGTTTTATAATTAATTAATACAGAGAATCAAATGTGGTCACTACAGAACTAAGAACAAAACATACCCAAACCATTTTCTCTCGTGCTGAAATATATGATCCATCAGGCAACACCCTTCTCTAACTTATTTTTCCAGACTTTGTGTCTCCCTTAGCCAGTATGTTAATATGCAGCCGTAGAAGCAGACGGAGACACCAGTTTTGGTGTATACAACTTTCTTCATTTAAGAGGTTAACCAAAGATGCTGCATGGTATGGTTGTATTTTTCACCTACATGTGATGATGGCTGAACTGCAGGACGACTAAACTGTTTAATTTCTTTTTTTTCACATTGTGCATTTCGTCCGGCTCTGTGACTCCTTTCTCTCACAGCCCCTTTCTTCAAAGAAACTGCCCTGTCAGCAAGTTCTCTGTCCTCTGTCATGTTCTCCTCATGCCTCCCCATAGTCAGCTGGTTCAGTTCCAGCTCCACTACAGGCCTCTAAAAACACAAAATATTTTCTTTCTTCCAGAAACCTAATTTTGATTTATATCCCAGATGAGCAATTCAAAAAGCATTTGAACAGTGAAACATAGTTTGGGTTTTGAAGTTATGCTGAGTTACAAGAACTGAAATCTCCTGAAGTTCTGGAACTGTCTAGTGTGGGGTTAGAGCCAAAGGTATTCTCTGAACAAAACCACTTAAAGAAACTTTTTTCCTGGTTGAAAAAGGAATGGATAAATATCAAATGTTTAAGCTGCAGAGGTGTGTAGATACAGGAGTGGTTACATGGTCAATCTAGCCACAGGTTGACAATAGAAGGCAGTTCTGGCCTTAGTTACATGCTATTGCAATTTAATTCACATCTACACCCAATATCTATCCAGGTGAACCTGGCTGACAGCTTCTGTGTCTTTGACCCCTCAGTAAGGTTGGTTTTCAGCCTGTTCAATGACCTGACCCAGCTGCGTGTGCATCCACACAACTGCCAGTACCCATGCAATGGACACGTCAGGGACGTGCAGCCCACAGAGAAGATGAAGACGAGATTGGCAGCAGCTTGGGCACCAGCAAAAACCTCTGCCAGGGCTGTTTTGACCAAGACAGCACTACAGACATGGAGGTTAGGCCCATCCATTAATGTCTGTCTAAACAGGGTCATTGCAGGGTCTGTTGGAGGGATCTAATTAGAGGTCTGTTTTTTCTTTAAGAGTCCTTGCCTAGTATTTCCCTTACTTTTCCAAACACCCTAAAGTAGACAATACATCACAATGAGGTCAAAGTGGAGGAAAGGGAAAAAAAAAAATATTCCCAGCAGCCTCAGAACAATGACAGTTTTAATTTATTATCTAGATGTCATGTGGGTTTTTAAGTCACCAATCATCATCAAGAGAAGAATGGAGATACACGCTTGACAAGAAAGATGCTGTCTGTGGCACCATAATATTCAATTTACTGCCAAGGCTACTGACTTCTGAAGCAATAGGAGAATAAGTGAAATAGTTGATTTCATACCTCAAAGGTAACATGGCATAAGACTTACACTACCTATTTCCATCATCTCTTTTTAAGCAACTTTCTGGATTCTGTATTAGTCCTCTGTAAAAGCAGAAGTTCTTAAGGCTGTCTTGGAGCCATACTATGAAAAAACCCTCTTTCTTAGTATGTTAGGGGTGCAAAGAAAAATCTGAAATACATGCCTACCAAAACCCAGGTTATTTTGACTGCCTGAGATTGCAAACATCCTGCAACAAAACCTAAACTGCCCCTTTGCCATGCATTGTATTCTGCCCCGAAAGCAACATGTTCGTGTTGGAGCTTTGGGTGGAGGTCCTTGCAGAATGAGCAGAGGGCATCGGATTTCCTTAACATGACCCTGCCCCATTCCTATGCCTATATATTGTCTATTTAGGGAAACATTCCACTGTCCTTGCTCATGCTGAGCAGCCCTGTAGATATAAATCATCCCGCTGTGGAAGCAGGCACAATTCAGCGTGACTAACGGACCCCTCTGTGCTGATGAACATTAATGGATGTGGCATCCTACATCCTTGTGGAGTTGAAAGCAGTGGTACTGCTCATGGAGTAAACTGCTACTCACTGTGAGTAAATGCAGCAACACGTCAGCTATGGATAAGTAAACTACCTGGTGGGAATCTGCCAAGTGACAGAAAAGCATTTTACTGAGCTGGATGGTTTAATTAAGTCTTAAATTATATGTTTATACCAATAATTACACTTCACAGCTGAAAGGAGCTGTAAGAATGCTGTAAGCCACCAAAATACACAGGGGCAGTAGTGTGGTCTTAGAGTGTGGGACTGATGCAGTTGTCAAAAGTGTTCAATAAAGGGTAGTTTTTAAATGCTCAGCAAGGGGTTAAATTCGACAAACTTAAATATTTTCCAAAACAATTTATATTTATTAATGGCTACTACAAAATCCATTTGCCCATAATCAAGTGAAACTTGAAGGTGCTGCCTTTCTTAAGTGCCGACAGTCAACAATATTAAAGTAAATAGTGGAGGACATTCCAAGATAGTATTAACACAATTGATTTATTGATGATTGCACAATGGGAGGTTATCTTTTGTTAATTGACTCTGTAAATAAGCTCATAGGCGTCTCAAGCGAAGGAAAAAAAATCTATTGCTACTAGAAAGTCAACAGGGTGAGCTGGCTATGCCACTCCGTAAAGTGTCTGCTCTGCTGTAAAACTCATGGGGTTGGGTAATGGCTGAGAGGCATTTTTAGCAACAAAACTCATGCATACATGGGAAAGGACAGTCCAAATATTGTTAGATTGGACTATCCTGCATGGAAAAAGCAGGAACCATCCCTGGAGCTCACAGACACATTTAGGTGGAGTCCATACGGCATAATTAGGTGGAGTCTATAGGGCAGCCAGGTCTGATCTTATACAGTTTGGTCTTTCCAGGTGATATATGGAAATATATCTGTTTCTTCACTGTGACCCACCTCTATCCCCTCAGACCTAAGGCCAAATCATTGCTGGTTTATCCAAGCTTTGCTGGTAGGTACCTCCCCGTGGCATGCTTTATAGATGCTCAGATCTTATCATTGCTTCCTTTTGAAGTTCTTTATCTGCACCCGGTTCTCTTCTGGTTTGAGCAGGGCATTGCCCAAGTTGTGTAACACTTTTACCATGTCCTTTTCTTTTTATGGCATCAGGACATTTATGGTGACTAGCAGGGACACTGCTTACCCAACAGCTAAGGACTATCTTGTTCAATAACATCTGACCTTCTTGCCTCAACAGCCCAGTGGAGACATTTGGTAGAGACTTGGTAGCCTGATTTTTCCACTTTGGTTTCCATTTTCCTCCCAGCTTTATTTCTTTCTTTCCTTCTGATCCCCTTCTGTTCTTGTCCCCTCCAGTAATCTCATTTTCATCCCACTCTGACCCTGCCTTGACATTTGGAAAGAACTTTAATCAGTCTAAATGTCCTACTTCACTTGGCATAAAATCCAACAGGAAAAGTTCTTTGCTCCTAATTTAACAGCCCTGAAATGTGAGCAAACATGATTTGTAGTTTTGGCAGACAACAGCAGATAGATGGGTGGAATAGGAGCTCTGTTGCCACAGAGCTACTGTGCAGGGACAACCCAGAAGAACATTTTTATTCCTGATCTGTGAAATGTCATGAGATTCCAAAGAAGCTGGCTTCTAGTCTGTGATTCTTATGAATCACCTTCACTGAGTCATGATCCTTTCCCTGTCCTATCAACAACCTCAGTATACAAAAACCAAACAACTTCTGCCACTCCTCCAGAAGAGCACTCAGATTGTCAGAACAAAGACCCTGCTCTTTCCTAATCTCAAAAACAATTGAGAAATCAGATTAATAAAATCTTTAAATGCTTTGGTGGATGCAGGGGGAATTCTCGCTGTTTGCAGGACTATACAGCCTATCAGTTCCCCTGGCATTGAAGGGCACAAGGGAACATGAAGTATCAGGGTTGCTAACAAGACCAAGCGTGAAGTCTTGCACTAAACAAATTAAAAAACCAGCATGTGTCAGTTGTTGTATGTCTTGTTTCTGAAGCTTCTAGATGTCTCCAAAGCCCAAAGTTTACCTCTGAGAGGACAGGGAATTCCCTTCCCTCATGAGATGTAGTTTCCTTTTTTATCTCCTTCCCCTTGTTCCTCAACACAAAATTGCATTCAGCGCTTCACTTAATGACTGTAATGCCCTTGGTTAATAGGATTTCACTGCAATTTCCTATCCTTTAGCTTGACACGGGAGCTCGGTGTGCATCTAGTGTTAGCTGGGTATTGTAAAGCGCTGTCTGCCTGGAAACAGCACGACAGTCGATTCTCCCAATATTCGGAGTAACAATCTTTGGAATTACGCTGGATCAGGTAGTAGTGAAGATTTCATCTAGAGGACTCAGATTTCTCTGCTGGGATCACAGCTCATGCAAAGATTAAAGGCCATATCCACAAAGATATTTAGGCACTTCAGTAGGAGCAAGGTGCCTCAATAGCTCTTGTGGGACTGGCCTTAGCCTCATTTAGCTCACCTACCTGACAGCCAGGAGTCAGAGCTCTGACCTTCAAAACTTATGGGAAATGCCCACTGATTCCTGTTAAAAACAGCTGCAGGATTTTTTGTGGTGATTCTAATATTCTGAAAAGAAGTCCTGGCTAAAAGGAAGCCCTTTTGGATCCTTCAGTTGAGAGAGAGAATGGTGAACTTTCTTTTTTTTCCCCATTTTTTACAGTTCAGGAGAAGGTGAATTTCATATTTTCCTTTTCAATCGTTTGATCTGTCGTGACCCCTCCTGTGCACTTTGTGACACCAAAGTGCTTTTCCATTCTTTGTTGCATTGCTTTGGGATCTATAAAAAGAGCAACAGTGTTGAGGGATTTCTGTTTCATTCCTGTCACTGTCCCAGGAGGATTAGAGTTGTGGAAGCTTGGAGTTAGGCTCATACTTCCCTCTATCCAAATGCCTGGCTCAGAGATAATGGCCTTTGTTTAGGAGGCCTCAATATTCCTGAGGCAGCACTCATCATGATGTGTTTACCCATTTCCTCTCTCCCTCATGTTTGGTGCCCCTGTCCCTGTATGGATTCAGTAATCCAAGCCATTCTCTGGAAGCAACAGTGACTCCCGTTTACGTCTTTGCCACCTTTTCTGAGAATGTGTTCATTTCATTGATCCCGTATTTCAACGCAGCAGTTGTCCCTGCCATTATCCTTGACCTACTCATAGCATTTCAGGATCCGCGTGTCCCGTGGCCATGGATGAGCACATGGACAGAAACTGCTGCACAGGCCTGCCCATATAGCTTGCTTTAGATCCATGAGAATGGTGTGCGAAATTCCTGCTAGGTCCAGTTTCTTCTGAGCAGCGAGTGCCTAGATAGTTGTACTTCATAATCTGCTGGAATGCTTCTTAGCTGGCTTGGCATAGCCAGTCCTGCAGAGAGAAGAGGGGGGAGAGGATGTGCTCCAGCCCTAAGATCAGATGTCGGGCACAGGTGCTGGCAGCGGAGCAGCGCCACAGCTCCGGAATGAAATCGCAAGCTGGACCTTCTGAAAGCAGCCCAAGATTGTGTATCATGAGTTATGAGGGCAATATAAAACGGAAAGCTTGACTGCATCTGTTAGTTAAAAATTGCTGTGAGAGCTTGGGAGGCTGCGAGCTCAGTGTATCAGTGAATCTCAAACAGGGTGGCTGTACTTTACCTTCCTAATTAAACACTCTCTTAGTTTTTGTTGCCCAGGTTAATTTTTATTTTCCCTTTCTCTCACTGACACAGATTAGCACCATCCATGGAGACATCTATTCACCACATAAACTCTGAATCTGGATTTGTATTTTACTCTCTCTCTCAACTGTTGTAATGTCCTTTGACATGGAGCCGCCGTTTGCTGTCCCAAGGGTCATATGTTTGGGGAAGAAAAGAGATCTCCTCTCACAGTGAGCAAAGTTTTAGTTGACTGGAGACATATGCTGAAAGAGAGTTGGTGTTTTATTCTCAATTACGCCAAGAGCCTACGTAAATACTGGTCCTGCACATCCAGTTGAGCACTTTGCAATTGAAGAAGGAGCTTTGCACACAGATACAGAGCACATGCAGTCTTTAGCACTTTCATTTTGATAGATGTAAATGTTTGGGTTTTTTTCCTCAGGGTCTGTCTCGCCACAGAGATTCTGCTGTGTGTTATTTTCTCATCTTGTATCACAAGCGAGGTATCTGGTCCTGTTCCCAAGCAAATGAATGTTAGACATCTCCTTGGCTTTGAAAGGGCAATGTCAGACCTAAATGAGGGAGAGGTAGGATGGTGCTGGGATGAGACACTCCTAAAAGCCTCTTGAGTGACCCAGGAAGGAGCATTTGTAAGGGCTCCTCTTCCCTCTAAGACACTAATGAGTCAGTCCTTAATCACAAACTGCCTATGCAGAGCACTGCCCTCCTGACACAAGGACAAGCTTCACCTCTGCAGACCTCTAAAATGAGCCCTCTAGGCTTTCCTTCTTTTACAGGAGATAGCTGACCCCAGTGACCTTGCTCCTCTCCAAATCATGAGCTCATCCTGTAGAAGTGAGGGTATATAGCATTCCTTCCACTTCCTGTCTTAAACTCTGGCTTCAGCCTTAGCACGGGCTGTCCGGGAGGTGGCTGTTTGTCCCGTCCCTCTCCCAGCACCAGCACTGCTCCTGTCATGGCTGAAACAATACTTTTACATAGATTCCACATGATTTTTTGGGTATGTGGAGAACTAGGGGTCATTTTGAGATAAAGTAATTTGGACTATATAAATGGAATTCCTTATTATTAAATCAATAAATAATATCAGAGTTGGTTCCTTGCTGTCAGACACGCTGATTTTCACCTTGGTTGCCACATGCACAGCATGGCCTGAATTTCCCACTTCTGTTATGTTCTCGGTGGCTGAACACACTTTCAAAAATGATTCTTGTAGAAATTTTTACGTTGGACAAATGTTTTCAGCACAGGAGGGGCCTTGCAGAGTTGAAAAGGGAAACTTGCCTTCCTAATAACTCATGGCTGTTGTGGCTACTATGCAAATCTCTTTATCCAATCAATCAGACATGAAATAAAATACACTGACCTGATGCTTGGCTAGCATGTAAATTCCAAGTCATATGAGGCTTGGGGAGCTACAGTGCAGAAGAAGGAGTTTTCATTCCCCATTTGTAAGATGATATCTGCTGGGCTCATTAAATGAAAATATTTTGGGGCCTGTGTCTTGCAAGGTAAACTTGCTCTATTGTGCAGAAGAACATTCACTGAAATAGCTAACATGGATCATCTGATGACATTAGCTTTGTAAGTAATTTCCATGATGTCAAGGGTACACTGGAGATTAAAGGGGGATTAAGGCCTACTTGCACAGTCAAAGCATCACAGTAAATTGACTTGACTTGGCAGGCAGCACCTAAAGTTGGCAAGTTTTCACTGACTAATCATATAAAATCCAGGTTTGTGGTGTTAGTTGGACTACACTTTCACAGAGGCCAGGAAACGTTAAGCTTTCAAGGTGGGAGGTTTTAGGAGGAAAAGGGAGGGGAGAGTGACGAGGAGAATTTTGCAATGTCAAGGTGCCAAAGTAAAATAACAACCCGGTTTTACTGGAGAAGGCTCTGCCTTCCAAAAGCAAGCTGGTTGGATTTCTACCCAAAGGGCTTTTCCTCCAGCAAAGTTTATTTTTTCCCTCCCACTTGCTGTCACAAAATGCAATCTCCTCTTAAAGGATCAGACCCTGCACAGGAACTTCACTGAATAAAGATGAGTTTATATTTTAAAAAGGAAACAGCTGGATTGCAAAAGCAAGGGAGGTAGGCAGCTCTAGTTTCATTAGCTAAGGGAAACTCAGGGCCCCAGAGGAGAACAACTGGGAGAGCAGCCATGACAGGAAAAAAAAAAAAAAAAGGAAACAGAAGATCATAAAGAACTAATAATGAAAAATGGAAAGTGAGAATGAACCAAGAAAAACATGCAATAAATAGATTAAAAAAAAAAAAGTTGTGGAGGGAACAGAAATGTAAAGCAACCAAGCAGGAAAAGAGCAGGGCAGAGAGTATGGATTTTCTGGAAATAAAATAAATAATTCTGAGAACTCTAAAGAATCTGATGAAAAATTGGAAGTGTCTCATGTTTGATCTTTGATCTCCAAACTGGTGGCCCTTTCAATATGAAAATGAAGGCAGACCACTGTGTATAATTGGCCAGCAATTTGTTTGCTGCCTCTGCTGGGAAAAACAGCAATTTTGGCTGGGCAAGAGAGTCTGAACTCTATCCATGCTGATGAATTAGGGCCCTCTAAGAGCAGCTCATAAAAAAATGTATCTCATGATTGTTTAGAAGGATCCAGTCAACTGTTTATCTGTGCAGTAATCACTGGATGATGAGTTGGAGGTAACCTGGGTGTGGGACTGTGCATAGCAGGAGTCTGAATGGTTTCAGATGAAGAAAGAGTAGAGATTGAAGGAAGAGAGGGCTAGGAAGAAAAACAGATACTAGTCTGTCCTTCGTCTTGAAATCTGTGCATTGTGATAAAATATATAAACATGGCCAGGACTTCATAGTCCAAGAGAGAACAGATTTTTTTTCAGCTGCCCTTCAATTAGATCCGTAATAATCCTGCAGCTTTATATGGTTTACAGACGACACTTTGCCCAACAGAAATGGTGCTGTTCTTTAAATTGTGCTGTGCTCATTAGGTTTTAATAGGAGCAGTTGTTTAAGGGGTGGGTGGGGGCGGGAGGGGGAATGCACTTGGTGATGCATAGTGGAATGTACATTAATCTTGTTAATGACAACACAGTTAATGGCTGGCAAAACATTACTTTTGAATTAACCTTTCTCTTGTGCAGGCTCTACTTGAGAAACAGAGCCAGGACACCGAAGATACAAGGAAAGTGCATGAAGACAGGGATACAGGATTTCCTATGATTTTATGTTGTTCTTAATTAGGAAGCATATTGGCAGCAAATGCTAACATGTGTTGGGATGTTTAGCTGTAGCCAAATAAATGTTTTCTATTACAACTCTGAATACTTTGCCTAGCCAGAGCCCATGCTGTTCTGTTCATGTCTTACAAAATCCCTTTATAAGTCATTTTGGGGGCCAATTTTCTGTTGGCTTATGCAGCAGAGTTACTTTGAACATATGTATACTCAGACTCCAGAAGGGTCGTTGTCCTCACTTTTTTTTTTTTTTAAATTTCTAATTTTTTTGAGTGATAAATGGGGAAGCCCTTCTTATGAAATGCTTCTGTAATCCAACTAAACAATAGCCTATACTGAGCATGCTCATTTAAAGCAAAAATCCAGGGAATGGATATAACTGGTTTTCTCTGGTCACGTGTTCACACATAGGCTGAATGAAAAATCCATAATGAATCATTTATCTGATATATAATCTCTTTCTCCTGCTTATGAATGGTCTGCAAATAATCTGCTGCTATTTTTTTTTTGTTGTGTTTATAATTTCAAATTATTAGTTAAATATTTTCTGATCTGGCTTGCAGGTTATTTGAGAACACTTTGCTTTGAGTATGCACAATTTATAACTCCTGTTACTTCACTGATGTAAACACAGAACTAGAGTCTGACTTGAGTAGTGCAAGTCATTTTTGTGCAAGTGAAAACAGGGTTTTATCTTTCCAAATGTACTGCTACTTTTACTTTAATTATTATTAATTTTTCCTGATGATATAGCCACCTCTAGGTAGGAAATCTGATTTGTGTCTCCCTCCCACCTCTGAGTTTCTGTCTTGTATAATCAACCTATTCTAGTTGTGGTAGAAACTTGCTGAAACCCCTTTCAGCTAGAGGGGGAAAGAAGGTGCTCAGGGGCTGCCCATAAAGTGTCATGTATGAAAGACAATGAACAATGGAGCTAAAAATATCTCCCAAACTTAAAACTATAGCAGTTGTTCTGGGTTGCTGCAAATATCAATTTATGGTCAAAAAGAAGGAAGACAAGTTGCAGTATTTAATTACTTGTCAATGTGATTAGCTGCCTGAAAGCGTAAGGATCGTATCCTATCAAAAATCCATAGCATAAAAAAACCCCCTTCATCTTAAATTTCTTCTCAAATTGGACCCCATTAATCACTGTAAAAGTTTCAAAACCACTTGGCTGAAGATCTGGGATAACAGGAGGTTTTCAGGAGGTCATGCTCTCTGATTGCCATCCTTGGCCCTCTGCTGTCTGAGTTTCTGATCTTCTGGCTTCACTCTGGCTGTGGTAACCTGGCTGTCTCTGGGCTGAGCTGTGGTTACCACTGTGAAATCGTCCCTGGGCTCATGTCCCTGGGGACTGGGCTGCTCAGGAGAGCACAGAAGGGAGAGAAGTGGCACCAGTGGCTCAGCCCTGCCTTAAGAGTTCAGCTTCAGAAAAGGTAGGGCTGCAGTGGGGTGGTTGTGAACCAGCAGAGATTATAACTAGCCCTTTGGAGTCCAGGCTGACATTTAAAGGCTTGAGGCCTGCTGGAGAGCAAAGAAATGTCAATCTTTAAAAGAGCGGACTGGGCTGGTTAGTACGAAGGAATGTCAAAAGAGAGTTTATAGGAATCTCTTAAAGTTGAAGCAAATGTATTTCATTCCTTTGATATGAGCACGTTTCTTCTTGATTTACCTGTGAATTAATGTCACAAGAGCTAGAGCTGGTTAACAGATGCTTGAAAGGACAGGAGGGAAGCACAGAGACTGGGGGACTGGTTAACATTTGACTGAGGGCACATAATGTGTAAGCCTGCCTTATACTGGAACTAAATCATCCCCTCTCGTGTGCTGGGAGCTGGATCTCTGCACTCATTCTTGTGGCTCAGAGAACCATTGAGTGGTTATTCACACCTAGCCCTTTTTAGGATCACCCATTACTCTTATTAACAACAGTGAGCACTACCAAGGAGAAGGAAAAAAATAATATTCTTTCCACAAAAAGGTAAAAACATAATAGTGAATTAAAGTTCTAAATGATAGGACTGTTAACATAATGCCTTTTGTCTAGAATGAACTATAAAACACACATATATACAATGGAGAAAACCCTGTAAATGTGTAATGGACAAAAAAATATATATATAATAAAACTGTTGAAAGAATGCATTTTCTCAGCACCAAGGCTATCCATAAAATTTTTACAGTTTTCCACTATATAACATTATCCTTCATAAAAAATGATATTTTAAAGCAAAAAGGTTGGCAAAAGAAACAATTGGTAGTTAACGGAAGGACGAGATTACAGCACTGTGCCTTTGCTGTGAACGGTGGAATAGAAAATGAAAAACATTTGGGGCATTATATGAAGCCCAGCAGTCATGCTCCATATGGTTTGAAGAGTTGAGCAATGCTTGACAAAGATTTTATGACTTCATTTTCTTAACATTGAATATTATTCCTTCAATCTAGTCCTCCCACCCCATTCCTTGTCTTAAATTTCTCCTGTTTTTCAGACAAAGAAATCTGGTTTATTAGTATGTCCCATTTATATTGAGTTTAATCACATCTGGTTCAATACACTCTTTTGTTACCAGCAAGGCCTAAAGCCCTGTAACAAGGTATTGGGGAAAAATTGAGATAATTTGGTCCCCAGACCCTCTAATACAACTTCCTATGTGACTTGGTTTTAGGATAAGTAGCCAGAGTCCTCTGTATAAGAGGACAGGTCAATATTTGTGGATAATTGGATTTGGAGCACAGAACTTCCTGCCCCCCAAACCTATACTCAGACAGATCAGGTTAAAGTTTTATGTCTCTTAGCCCACATCATGACTTTCAAAAACAAATACTGCTCCCCTTTAGTCATAAAATACACACAAAAATTAGTTAGTCATTCTTCAGTCTACAGTCGACTGCTATGTGTGCTGCCAGCAGTGGAAGTGCACAGCCTTCCCCAGAAACACCTATGGATTACCCTTATTTTGGTTTGACATTGAAATCATTAGGCACAGCTGGGGATTGGGCCAAGTTGTGCATTTGTAATCATAAGATGAAAATTCCTGCTGCAAAATGCACACCATAAAAAGAAAAGATGTTTGTGTCTTCCCTTCAAAAATACTTAGGAGGTTCATGGAGGTCTCAACACTGGCACACAATCTTCTATAGAAAGGCAAACAGCACGTTTACTGTTGCTACAGCTGACCTAAACTGAAAAATTCAAACCTGGAACCAAACTTTTTGAAAATCTGAGCATTTGGATCTGCAGCCTTAGCTTGGATGAATCTCTAAAAAGGAATTACTGTTGTCATTTATTACATCAATTCACGTACTGTGCTACACAAATAGATCTTTCTTGAAACATCACTTTTCATTTCATTTATTTTACTTCACAGTGAAAGGCAGAGTTCCTCTAACCCTTCTCCTGCCGTAGAGAGTGCATGCCCTCACATGTGGATCTCACATGCCGTGGTATTTCAGATGGCATGTTGTGAATTAGGTGGATAGAGTATCACTGGTGGTGTGTTTTATCCCGTGGACTCAGTCCACTGGAGAGCACTCAGCTGGTTAATATTTCATATGGATTCTTTTTTCTTTTCTTTCCAACCATCTATGTAAACTCTAAGACAGCCGGTCTGGTTTTAGGAGGTGATTTCCTAGCTGTGGATTAAGGATCCATTTGTGAGTCACTCTTCAGACACTTCAGAAGAGGAGATTTCAGACCTGAAAGAATGTATTGTAAACAGAATAATGTGCTTTCAAAATTAGCTCCTGTACCAAATTATGTATTTACTTAATACACCTTAATGGCTTTTGAAGCAGCCATTAGGCTCCATTGCGTAAATAGTATATATACCAAAATATGTATTTAACCTAGATAGGGCAGTGCCCCATTGTTGGTTTTCCTTCCTTCTTTACTAAGTTTTATCTTCATGGCCTTTTGAAAGTCTATTATTCCTGAAGAATTTATCCTCCAGGAGATTGTTTTGGACAGCGGCAGCTGAGGGGGCAGGGAGGAGAGGGGGTTCCTGAGTTTTAATGTGTAGGAAGGAGGAATAGCATTCAGGAGGGCTATAAGACTCTTCAGACTTTGGAGTGGGGAAGGGAGAAGTTCAAATATTATTGAGCAAACCAATTCTCTCAAAGGGCAGGATCCTACAGGGCTGATCCTAACTTAGAGAATAGGAGTGGGTTCATGCATCAGTCAGCTTTGTTTTCACATTGGGCTGGATGTGAATAGTCCTACATGTCCATGAAAAAGATGGGTAGAAAAGAAAGAGCCTCCTCTCTGCTCCCACCACTGAGGTGAAGGACCTGCCCATGCTGGAGGCACTCTGCCATGGTGGGACTCTCATGGGACTCCTTGGGAAGCTCCTTGAGGTCCCCTTAGGGTCAGGACACTGTCAGCCTGGTATTTCAAACAGGCCTTATATGCTGGGAATTCATACAAAATACCTAATCTTTCCGTTGGTTCTCCATCTGTATATAAATACAGAGAGGTAGGATAATAATCCTTGACAGTGGCTTTTTAAGGATAACTTAATGGAACAGATTTCATTGTAGGAATGTTAAATGTGAGAGGGGCACTACACCAGTTGGGACTGGTGGAAAATAAGTGGGGAAATAAGTACAAAGAAGCTGAACCTGCTGTGTTTCGCTGTTTACCTGCTACCTTCTGTAACTGGCACAGCAAGTAAACCATATATCTGGTAATGTTGCAGGTGTACTCTCAGCTAGCTCATAATGGAAAAAATATCTGTAAATAACAGCTCAGTTACAGCAAATGCCAAAAATTACAGTCCATGCTATCCGCAGGTGATTCCACCAATCCCAGACAGGCTCATCAGTTCGGAAATAATAACAAATGCGAAAACTCCAGAAAATGATGTTATCTTGCTCAGAAAATGAGATGAGAAGGAGCAGTTAAGGGCTGAAAATAGAAGTGTTGTATGAGGCCTTGTAACTTTGGCACAGAGTCACAAAGTGCAGAGTGAGAGAGGGTGTGGAAGGCACTGCCAGCACTGGGCAAGAAAGAAATGTATGATGGGCACACAGGGATAGCCAGGATAAGGGGAGAAGAAAAGTTTCTCAAGTTTTAACGGAATTTGCTATAGACTTGTGTGTTTTCTAGGGCTCTGGAAAGTTCCTGTCTATATTAATCAGTCTATTAAACAAACACTTCTGCAAACAGTCTGTGCAAACTCCTCGAGTTGGTTCACCTGGGTCAACCTGCAGGATGGAAGGGGGCAAGACTTATTGGTCTTCTTAAGAAATGAGTTAACTGTAAGTACAATCAACATAATGAAAATGAAAATTAATTCAGCCTGAATCTCTGAGAGGAGTTGCTCTCCTCCTAAAATCTGTTTTTAACAATCCTCTTGCCTATATGGCTTGAGACAGGTATCTCCAGGTAAAGTAGGTTTTGGATACACTCGAAATTATCCTGGCTTGATTTCTGAAAGGAACCAAATGAATCTGAATTTAAATTAGGAAAGATGATAATAATATTAATAATAATAATAATAAACAACTGGACTATTGCTGGTAGGTCTCTTAATGATGCAGTTTCTCATCAATAACTTGAATCTGAGTATGACCATAGAAGTATAGCAGAAATAATTTTGTGCAAATATATTCAAACAATGTTATCAACTGCAGGCCAAAAATGCACTTGGAGCTGTATTGTTCTTTTTCATTGACTTTTTGTTGACCACAGGAAAAACAGGTTTTAAAGTTCAACACAGTAGCCCAGTCTAAAGCAGTGGAAAACTCGTAGAGCCAGTTTGAGTTGTTAGGGTGTGCTAACTTGTGACCCAGACAGGATGGTGGTTTTAAAATAAAATTGAAACAAAAAAGTTCTGTTGTGCTGTTTCCATATCCTTTGTAGGAAATCGTACTCCATCTCCTCCACTCTTGTCCCACACATCTTCTTCCCATCTCTCTCATTTACTGTGCCCTGCTTTCTCATATCCAAGATCTTGTACTTTGTTGCTTCCCTGACCCTCCCATCCCTTCTGAAATACCTCAGGCTGTCTATTTTTTCCCATTTTGTTTATTCTTACTCGGTTTAATAAAAATGTAATTTTTTTCCTGCTTAGTGATTGACTTTAACAAATATTTAGGATGTTTTTGGTGCCAAATTACATTTTTATCCTTGGTAAAAAGGATGAAAAACTGCCCTAGAGAGGCTGACTTTACACATTTAAAATATTTTCTGATTTATATGATTATCATCATGATAGATTTTTAAACATATTTCTTGATGATATAAGATTTCTAAATAACATGTTGAAAGACTTTTTTTTTGCAAGTGAAGTTAAAAATATTTCCTGAACTTATTTGCAAAGTTTGACCAGAACTAAAAATATTGCTATTCCCCTTTCGTCCTCTGTGAAATAGTATTTTTATTTTCAGTGTTGGGGGAAGGAAGAGAAAACTGAGCTGCTCCATGGTTAAGATGAGACACCATTTATAGGGTAAAATTTTGGTATTTCATAAAGTTTCCATCACAATGACATATTTATTAATCTGTAGCTGCTCCCTTAAAAATAGGTCCTTTGCATATAATTTTTTTCCTCAGGTACTGGGAAATTGTTCATTCCTGGTGTTCCATCAGGCATGTCAAAGACAAATATTTCTATGTGCATCTGTATTTGGGCCACCCATCCTGAATATGTAGCTCAGCTTTTCATGCCAAAAGTCCTCTGCACTAAATTTCATGCTGCATTTTCTGTGGGTTACTTAAAGGTGTTATTTTTCTTGTTTTTATTAAAAAGCTGAAACTGAATTGTATTCTAAATCAAAAGCATTTTTTTTTAGAACCTGTGGGTTACTCTAAGTTCATCACGTGAGAGAAGTGCTGTTTTACCTTCACTAAAGGACTGTGGTTTCAACAGTAAGAAATTTGCCCCCAGAGCTTCTAGCAGCTTATTGATTGCTAACTTATATTTGTATGTTACAGATTTCTACAAATTCTGCTCAGATAAATGTTTAGAGACACCACCAAAGACCTCTTTTCATACATGTTTAAAGATGTTAGATGGCTTCCAATTCTATACATGTGGATATGCACAATTTAAGAAAAAACTGGATACTGTTTGGAATTACTGTTCCTCAAAAATTCATAAAGATGTCGTGAAATGCTTAGACTGTATAACTTTAATTGAAAGTATTTATCCAGCTCTGATTTCAACAGATGTCTGGACAACAGGGGAAAAATAACACCCACCCTGTAACAAAACATCATCTGCTTCCAGATTTCCCAGGCTAAAGGTTTTATGGCGGTCAGTGGTAACACACATGTACTTTTCTCTCATGCTTTTATAAAAACTACTTATTTTTTTAAAAAGTCTTATTTTTCCCTTATGCAGATATGCCCTCTGTGTATTTTTACTTGAAGGTTGAAGACATTTTCACACTGGGGACACCTGTTTTTGAACCCCCATGTTTAAGGGAACTGGGGAAAAAAATACAGTGAAACATTTGGATCCATCTGGTTAGATATGGGAATGTTATGATCATCTGAACATCTGGATAAGATGGTAACTGCCACCAAACAGTTTGGCAAATAGTAGATTTGTCCCTGCTCAAGCCTTCTATGGATAGTTTAGAGAGATTTTTTGCCTGATGATGTGCTTGGCCATACTTCTGTTCTTTCTGTCCCCACTCTTCTTCACCACCAGTGGGGATATTCCCCTCCTCCAGCGACAGAAACAGCTCCCCTGCTCTCCCTGCTCCCTGTGCTCTCCTCAGATAATGTTTTTCCATAGGGCATGCACAAAGGCTGTTGTTTTACATCATATTGTCATTGCAGCCACAGGCATGTGTCTGCACTTGTCCCCGAGCAAGAGAGGGAGACGTGTTTCCTCGTGCCTGTGCTTGCAGCGCGTGTGACCCGCTCTGCTCCCCCAGCCTCTCCCAGCACACATCCTGCCTGCTGGAACTCCAACCAGAGCTGTTTCCACCTCAGCAGTCCATGTGGAGAGGAGATGGGATTGTGCAAGTGGGGAGCTGAGCTGCCCTGGGAGGGCTCAGTGTGGTTGCCTCTGTATCCAAATTGATGCTGCTTTGGAGCAGAGCATGGCTCGGTGTGAAAATACACCCTGAGCAAAGGGACTGGGCTGTGTCTGTGGCCACTGGCACTGAAAATGCCGTTGTATTAGGTTTATAACAAAAATATTGCCTTAGGCTCTATTTCCTAGTCAAAACTTATTTAATAGAGCATTGAGAGCAGCCCATGGCAAGAGGAAGGTCAGTGTGTTGTACCCCGCGTCTGCTGGGCAATGGCTGGAAACCTCCTCAATGCCACTGTGTCATTTGATGCTCCATGTGCCCGTATCCGGCCCATGAGCCCATGCTGAAATTCCTGAGCATGTGCGTAAAGTTAAGTACTTAAATGCTTTGCTGAATAGGAATTGACTGAACATGTGCTTAAGTATCCTGCTGAATTGCAGCATTAATCATTTTTACAGCTGACAAAATCACTGCCCCAGAAAAATATTCTCCAATTAGAATGAGCGGGATTATTTCTTTCATTTGTGTGAAATAAGTGTGTTCCCAGTTGTACTGAACGTGTTCTGTTTTCTGTGATATTAGAAATCATTTTCCATAAGATTTCATATTGCTCAAGAGAAAACTTGTGAAACTTTGGAGTTGATCAGGTCCCTAGATTTGGATTTATATTAAGAAAACATTGTAAGAAAAGGCATAATGGGCCAAAAATACACACTTTTCTCCACTGACTTCACCTAAGGGCAGAACTTGGGCCACTGTGCTTGTTCATTAATTCTCTCTTGTGGAAGCTACTTTTTCCATATGTGATTTTAATTTGTTTGTAGATGCTGAATGTAGTTTTTCATATGGTAGAGTGCTCCTTTTTTTCCTTATTTCTTTCACAGTGTTCTCATAATAGAGTTTAAACCCAGAAAAAAACAACAAAACAAACCCAAATCAACAAACCAAATCCCTTTGTATGTGCAGCCAGTTAAGTAGATAATAATGGTAATTTTTCTGCTCTACTAATGATGATAATATTGATATTTATCAATAACAAATAGCATGCAAGTGCCTGGGTGAATAGAGTATTTTGCACAGTGGGGTTTTATATCTATTCATGAAACATGGAGTGATGGAGGCTGCTAGAGGCAGGTGAGGGAAGCTGAGCAGAGACTTGCCTCACAGCAGAGAGCCCATGAACAGCAGAGGGGGAATTTAGTCCTAGCCAAGAGCAGAAATAATCCCTGCAGTAAAAAAGCTGCAGAATCTGTAATCTCAATATCCAGCCCAACAAAGACCATGCACCTTGGGGCTCAGCTAAGTGAGCCCTTACTGGAAACGACGTGGGGCTCATGTGGGGTAATTTGGGAGTGGGAAGCTCTGCTGGTTGGCAGAGCTAAGCCCAAGCAGCCTGGATATTTCCAACCTGCTCCTTAGACTGCTTCACAGTCCCTTTGGTACTCAGGTCTGTTTTATTTTATTAAGTCTGCAAAGGGGACTTTGAGAGGCATTATCTTCAGGAGATAAATTTACAGCTGCTTTGCTTCCTATATTATGTTTACATTTTGAACCTGTGAGTCTGAATATTACCTGTTGGTAAAGCTGACTCTTTAATTATTGATTTTGAGGCTTATGATTGTTCTATAGACCAGGGGAAGGGGGAGAGGCTAGGGTGGTCACAGAACAACCAGCTATTCCAAGACCTTCAAAGGTGACTTGAACAAAAGCTCACAGCCCAAATAATCTGCTGGAGCAAAATATTGAACCTTCTCATTTCCTGGGGCCAATTTAGGACGTGACCTTTGAGTTTTGTTGGAGCAAATGACTTGGGGTATAGCTAGAAATGTTTGTAAGGTGTGTCATGTTCATTTTCAGAGGCCCTGGCTGGAAAAGGGACCTGGTTGTGGATTGTCTGAATGCATTGAGTGCTAAATCTTGGCATGAGGGTGACTGGAGAGAGCTTAGCTGCTTGCTCTTGGAATTGTCTGTGGTTCTCACTTGGAGCATGGCCCCAAAGCAGCTCTGAATACGTACAAGTTCAGGGTTGCCCCTCCCTGGATGCCACATACATCTAGCTCCACTGCTCTGCTCACAGGTTCACAATCTGTTATGCTCATAGCCACTACCAGATCCAAGGAGACAAGATTACCTTTTTAAACAAAACAATAAAGCAATAAACAAACCATAAACCCAACACTCCAGATGTCTTTCCTATGTTAGATAACATAAAACCAGAGAACAGCCGCAAACACACACATTTTTCTATTTATTATTTTATTATCAGCTAGAAAATATTTCTATAGGAGTGTCCACTCTGGAAAAATCCCATCTGTTTGAATCACAACCATGTGGATATTTTATCTTCCTGGGGCTGAATGTATTTCCTAAATAACTCAAAAATTTTGAAGTTTGCATTACTTTTCACTTGAATCTTCAGCAGCAGCACCAACATGTGCAATCCCCTCCCCAGTTGTTCCTCTTGACATGTTTCATGTTACAGAGTCTGTGTGAGAGACTTTGAGAGGCGTTATCTTTGATAGAGGAATTTATGGCCATTTTCCTATCTACCGTATGTTTACATTTGGAACCTGTGTTGAACATTTGTTATACTCACATGTTGTGTCTTGTCTTTAATTAGATCATAAACATTTTGAGGCAGGGACCATGTCTTCCTGTGTATTGCTGCTCTATTTAGGCCCTACTGACGTGGAACTGACTGGGAGTGATTGTAACAATAAAAATCTGCTAGGAATTCTTTTGTCCTGATAAAGAAATGTGCAACTCTTGTTATCAGAACATATCAGAGAGTAGGGTGCTTAAAAGTGGTTGTAGAGTAGTAATCACCTTTGCAAATGCTTTGAACCTTGATGTTGAGAAAAGGGAAAGGATAAAAGTTATATTTTGATTTATAGAGAGTCCTGACAAAACCACTCCCAAAGTTGCCAGTATCCAAATATTACCCATAGGCTTGCATGTGCATCTAACAAAGGTTTTGAACAATTAGCCCTAATTGCCCTTTTCTAATATTCTGGTTAACAGAAAAATCTTCATTATGAGAACACACGGCTTGTAAATGAAAGGGATGAAAGCTCATGAAAGGACGGAGGCAGACCATACGTCATCCCACACCTAGGCACAACGGGATGCATTAAGGAAGCATTTATGGAGAGGCATTCCATCAAGCCAGGGTGTCAGAGGACATATGGTCTCTTTCACCATTAACTCTGTGAATTTCCATAACTTTCCACTGGTCCGTATTAATCTCACTTTGTGTGATGCTCCGTTTTTTTTGATATAGTTTGGGTTTTGCTCTGAAAATGTCCAATTACACACGTGAAATTCACAGAAGTACATAACAAAAAATCACCTTTTTTGAGCTTGCTTTTTGCAAAAGATAAATTAAAAAAAGAAAATTTGGGTCAAGCTGAAAAAAATTCGGTAGTCAAGACAAAGATTAATAAATATAGACATGAATACTTAATTTTATCTGTATGGATACATACTTGACCCTGTTTCCTGACTAGAAAATATTGTTAGTATGTCTTTGAAATATAGTGTAGCATATTGGTGCCAATTTGTTTGGCATGTGAAGATCCATCTGAGTCACTAGCTGTGATCCCAAAGATATCACTGGGATGCTGGTAATTGCTGAGAAAATACAGGTGTAGAGAGGCTTATGACGAATATCAAGGTGGGAGATCATAGAGCCAGGTAAGGGTGACAAAATGAAATCTTACTTTTAGTCCTTCTAAACTCAGAGTATCACAGAATATCCTGACTTGAAAGGGACCCACAAGAATCATCAAATCCAGCTCTTGATCCGGGTCCAACAAGATACACTTCCATGTTTTAACTCCTCAGATGGTTTTGGGGACCTGCTGGAGTACCTAAAGTACCTTCCTTCTTTTTTGGGGCTTTTCTGCACTCTCCTGTGCAGATCTATCTGTAGGGTTTCTAAATTTGGTAGAGGAGTGTGTGCTAATCCTCTGTGTGGATTCATTGTCATCTCAGAAGATATCACACAGACACCATCAAAAAGATGTTGAAAAATAGTTCCCACATATAAGATCAGACTAACTAGAAGTTAACATTATTATTTTTTAAGATGTACTATTTTTCTTTTTTTTTTTTTATTTTTGGCATTTCTTAATTAAGCAGTGATTGTAGCCCTAAATCTCTGTGAGGGAAAACTTGAATATAATGACGTTGTGTTTTTCTTACAAATAATTGAAAAAATACTAAAAATTCCAAGAAGCCCTAATGCTGGGGAGGGGGAGAGGGAAGGAATTTGTGAAAGTGCTAGGTGGGAATAAGAAAGCTTTTAAGACAATCATTATAATAATACCATCATAATAATAGCTTTATCTTGAGGAAAAAAAATGATCAACCAAGCAACCACCATTGAATCTGGGACTAAAATAATCTCTCTGAATTTTCAATTGTCTTAAAGCACTGGTGTTTTCTAAGGTTAAAAAAAAAAATCTAACAAGAATATGTCTTGGTTTTATCATATTATCACAACACCTTGTTTTTCATGTTACTTCTCTCCTGTCTTAGACCCTTTACTTAGACTCCCTGAAAAGTCTCACTCCTCTGACAAAGTAAGTTGAAGACACATTTAGGTTGAACAAAATATTGGCATTGTTAGGAGTTTAAAATCAGGGGCCTTTTCATTAATGCTCAGAAGCATTGATGTAGAAGAACAGGAAAACTCCCTGTGTACATCTATTCCACTACATTTTCCTGGCAGAGAAAATGTTTGGGAGTATTCTTCTGTATACTCACATGTACCACTTCCGTGTTTAATACATGGAAAATCCCTAAAATGTTTGCACAAAGAATATTGTTATTCCCTGTATGTTTCAGCTGATGCTTACTGGGAGGAAAAAAACCCAAAACAACCAATGGGCTGAAATTTGGAACGAGAAGTCAAACGACTTCAGATGCTTCACTTAGGCTAGATCCTCACAACATGTTGTCCAGTGATTTAGAGTATGTGCATTCAGAGGATCAAGCTATTAGAGAAAAATTCTCCATCCTGAAAAACAGGCTTATCACTGAATCAGGAATTGCCAGTAATGTCTCCTCTGGGATGCTTGTTTTTAAATTGCCTTTTGGGAGGCTTTTATGACTGCATCCACATCAGTGCTGTGATTCAGAGCAGTGATGCTGTTTTGAAGCACATCCCCCAGACTGTCCCATTTACTGTGCAGTAGTTCACTTCCCAAAGTGGTTTTGCAGCACATAATCTGGATTCTGTTTGGAGAAAACTAAACTGGGGGCTTTGATCCAGGCAAGTGCCAAATGTTCTCCAACTCCTATTACAGGAATAAGAGGCCAAACCAATGACTAGACCTCCTGAAATCTTGGAATCACACTATGGTATATTTCAGTTTGGGGATTTGGGCTAAATCAAGTTTAAAGCAACCCTGTCTCTATCTCCCTCATCGTGCAGATAAAGAACCCTCAGCTCCAACTGCTCCAATCTATTGATCTGCCCCTGTGGCCACAGCTGCCTTGAGAAAGTAGATGTAGCCTATGACATCTTGAAAGTATTCCAGATTTTGGAAATGTTTTCTGTGTTAGTTGTTTTTCACTTCCCTTTTCCTTGGATCTGGTGCAAATATTCTTAAATGAATTTTAAATGATCTGAGCTTGTGCCTGTTTCTTTTGTTGCAAAATTTAAGAACAACCTAGGTGCTTTCCCCCCAAAGATCATGCTGCCCTGTGAAACTATTTGGGCAATTTCCCCCCCTCATTTTCATTGAAATTGCTGTTTATGGAGATATTTAAGAAGATGATATACAGTCCTGCTCTCAAAAAGGATGAAAGGAAATTGCAAGAACTATAAGAAGTTTATCACAACACTTTTGTCCTTGGGTTTTCAAAGCTGTCTAATATTGCCTTACAACTGAAAACATCCAGCTCCTAAGTCCACTTATACCAGTGGGCACCAAAGTTTATGATAAGTATAAGCAACTTGTGATATTTCTATCTCTTGGTAGAACATGTTTGCACTATAGGTTATTTAAATTACAATTTTTAATTTAGACATCCATCTCTCTTGTATGTTTTTCCTAACGTGCTCAGCCTCATTAACCCATCCAGTTGACCTGCATCATTCTCGTGTTGACAAAGATAGGCATTATGAACCTTAGGATGTCATAAACACCTCTAAAATGTGACCCTACTTGCATGCAGTGGGGAAGGTTTGACAGCATTACACCAGTCATCTGATAAGCTCGGGTCAAAAGTCTCCCAATTGCTTGCCTTTTGTTTGGGTGTCAAGGAGGCAAAAGCTTTTCATGTTTTTAATAAGCAAATTAATGAAATACTTACAGTACACTGCATACATTAACTCTTAGGTAGCTGGTTTTCCTCTGGGGCCATCTTTCCAAAGGTCAGAGGCCATAAATGGAGTTTCAGTTTTCCAGGAAACAAAGGGGACAGTATATTTCAGCAATCTTTTCCCGCATGTAGTTAAGATTCCTCTTTTTTTTTTTTTTTTTTTCATTTTGGCTTACTTTCTAGAGGCATAGTAACACTTGCCAGCTAAGCCAGATGTAGCATTTCAACCAAAAAAATGCACCGGATGCACGTTCCAAGTTTGCCAATGGCTATGCATGAGGCTGGAATGTCAGAGCAGGAGCGGCGGATTAGGAAGATTGTGTTCGTGTTACTCAAAGCAGAAGGAGCACAGAAAATGTCTCTGCAAGTTCACTGTTTCAGCCACTTTTTCTTCTTAGGTTTAGCACATTTGTTTGGTAACATTTTCAGGCTCCTTACAATCACTATTTATAGAGTTTCTTACGTTTTCAGGATATTAACCAATTAGTCCTCATTTGTAAGCTCCAGGGTACTTTAGAAAGTCTGACATTAATTTCTCTAATAAACAGAAAATAAAGAAAAGGGACTTTTGCTTACCTAAAAGTATATTAAAACAACGGCAAACTATCTTGACAGTATCTCCTGTTATTCTCTCTTCCCCAGACAAATCTACAATTTCTTAATTTTTCTGAGCAAAAACTGATTTAATATATACTTGATATTAATGATACACCTGTGTCTGGATTGATCACCTACTTTTCTGTTCAGATGACCCGGTATAACTGTGTGATGGAAGAAGTTAAACTCCATCTCAGTTTCTATGACTATGTGGTGGCTTTCCTAACTTGTATTTTATACTTATTTAAGCCATGATGTGGTATCTGCCATCTAACAGTTCCCATTTTTGATCCTCAACCCCACAAGCAGGTGTGACAAGTGGGTCAGCACCTGCTGATTCCCTTTGCAGACACAAAAACCAAGGATGAGAAGTGAATTGAAACAGGAGGGAAATACACATCCTACTGGGAGCTTTAGCAGAGGGGCTTTCATTGACTTCCAGACTAGACATGGACACCTTCTGTTTCCTAAGGCAATTCCCAGTCTCCGTGTTTTCAGAACATTAGTAGCTGTTACTTTTACCAGACACTTCCTCAATCAGGTACTTTGAGTGGACAAACAAGCCCTTGTTGTTTTAAGTGTGGGTTTTTGCCTGTCTGAAAATGCTTCTGGTGTTTTAAATCCAGAATCAGATTGTGGCGAGCTATAAATGCAGTTCAAGGTGTGCTTTACTGAAACTCACTGGATGCTGTGAATTTCCAGGAGGAAGGTTGCTGGTAGTAATCAAAGCTACTGAAACAAATTGACTTCTCAGACCTGTGGTTGGATGAAAAATCAGCTCTTCTATGAAGCACGATGCTGACTAGGAGAAAAAGGGCTAAGTGAATAGAATATTCAAAGAGAAGGGGAAACATACTCTTCCTTTCATGCAACTGAAAGCCTGTAAGCATCTTTAAGTGATGCTCATAATCTCATTTCATACAGGTTTCACTCTTGACATCTAAACCAGTGGCCACAGACTGTTTCTCTTGCAGACTTAAGTAACTGGTGTCTGGAACATGAAACATTCAGCAAAACCCCATAAAATGAGACAAAAAGTTGTAAAACACTGGCTAGAATAAGCTCTCCCTGCTACAGGCCATGCAATCCAGGCTAAACTGAAGCCTGTGTTTTGGGAAGCACCTTCCTTTAGCCCAGGTCAGGCTAAAGCACTTCACTCTCTAAGGTTCCATCTACAGCTCCATGCACAAGTGCTCCACAATTTACTACTTAACAGATATCTAAGTTACATAAAAGACATAAGAGATACAACCACGAGATGATTTTATCCCCTCTCCACTGGTTGGACTGCTTTCACTCTAAAATGAAATAAAAAATGCAGGGAAAACTGCCTTATTAACAAAAGCTATTAAAGTAATCTAAGCATCACATTAAGCTTTGCTTGCGCAGCAGTAGACACAATAAGAAAGACGTATTATGGTCATTTAGATGCAAGATAATTTACTATTTTTAAGATCTTATAGCATCCTTGCTCCAAAGTTTTATCTTTCACTCTTTTCTGTATCTGAATATTTCGCCCCTTCCCCAGCTCTAATTGCTGAGAAGCGTAACCACTTTAAGCCGGAAAACCTTCCTCGGAGTACGTGTCGATTCTTTGCTATCAAACTGGGTGGTTGTGCCGTTAGGGATCCTACAAGGGTTTATCCTAAGCCTGGTTTGTTCAATATTCACCAGCCTCTAGGACTGTGCAATAGAGCATGGCCTTATCAAGTTTGCAGGTGGCACTGAGCTGCCAGGGCGCAAGCGCCTCTGGAACAGGATTAGAATCCGGAATGATTCTATTAAATTTCAGAAGTGACCTGCAATTCAATAAAGATGTCTTGAAAGTACTGCAATAAAAAGGGGGAAATTTAAAGGTATAACTGGTGTTCTGCAGAAGTAAATTGGAAGGTTAGAGCTGGACCACAGACTGTAAGTCAGTAGTAGGATGCTACGTCATCCCAGGGTGAAATAGAAGTGTGGCACGTATTCCTGAGCCTCTGGTGAGATTTTGGCTGCAATTTTGAGTCCAGCATTCAGGACCTCACTTCAAGGCACAGACAAATCTGAGAGAGTCCGCAGGACAGCAACCAAAATGATGAGAGGTTTAGAAAAAGTGACCTATGAGGAAAGGTTGAAAGAACTTGGTTTGTTTAGTCTAGAAAAGAGAAGACTGAGGAGGTACATGATAACAGACTTCAAGTATTTAAACGGTTGTTATAAAGAGGAAGGAGATCAATTATTCATGTCCACTAAGAACTGGACAAGAAATTAGGAATGTCTTTAATTTGCAAGAGGAGGATTCCAGTTAGAAAGATTTCTGATGGCACTGGAGCACATTAGCAATTTCCACAGCCTCCCTGGGTGCTAAAGGTTTTTAAGAATGAGTTGAACAAACTTTGTAAGGGATGTTTTAGATCTGCTTCTGCTTCAAAGCAGTGCTTAGTACAAACAACTTCTTAAAGCCTCTTCTGGCCTTATTCCTATAGTGTGTAATACAGATTTGTAATTTACATATCCCTGTGTAATTATAGAAGTGTTAAATTAGTATCTGAAAACACGCTCCTTCTTTACTTACAGATACAGATTTGTGATGGAGTGATAGTGGGGAAATATCTGGACTTTGCTGTTTGCTAAAAGAGAATTGCTCAAGAGTTTTAAAAACTATTTCTCAAAATGCAGCAGTGGAAAATCAGAACTCATGCCTGACCTCATCTGACAGCTGCTATGGCCCTTATAAAGGGATTAACAACCTGGACATAAAACAAAGGTTATTGCCGGTCATTAAGGTGTGATATCGCTCAGCACAATTAGGACATGTCACAAGTCTGCATGGGGCTATGCCTGAGTGGAGAATTACAGAGAAAAATGGTGATTTGCTGGTCTCTGTGAAGTAGGCCTGACACTGTGATGAAGGGAAGGCTGAGCAGGGCTTGGAAATGTCCTGAGAGAAGCTGGAGGCCATTGATGCTCTGCTCCTAGACATTCAGCTGACACCATGCTTCCTTGTTTTTTTTACTATCTACGTTATATATATATATATATATATATATATATATATATATAACCTCATGGGATCCTTTATATCTGAAAAATGTGTCTGTAGGATGCTGTGCAGCAATCAATAGGAAAAGCTGAGTCCTGATGCTGGCAGAGTTTCTTGCTCTGAATGTTTCAGATGACATCTCTCAGCCCAGAAAAAATCTGCTTCTCAGCTGAGTAAGGAGGCATTTTGATAGCTTGATTCTCCAAATCTGTATTAAGCAACTTCCACTCTTCAGAGACACACGTGAAGAAGATTATGCCCCATGATAGGTCTAAAGAAATAAACCATTATTGGTTATTTTTCATAGCAATTTAGAGGCAAGCCCATGTGTTTCAATTATAAAAAAATGAGTTAGCTTATAATATGCTGTTCTTTTTACTAGTTGATTAATTTTTCACTTAAATTCTAAAAAAGTCATTATTTCTTCAAGTTTAAGCTTTCACTTCTACTGCCTTCTATTGTAGTGCTTTTCTTAATTACCTGCAGCAATTTGCATCAGCAAGAAGCTGAGAATGCTTTGCATGTCTTTAGTGCCTTCCCTCCTCCTTAGCTATTGATGTAGCTACACAGAGAGAACTCAGCACTGTAGCATCTGGCATCTTGAATCAGCATTATAAACACTAATTAAATAAACCTCTCAATGCTTCTGACAGGTGATGAGAGCTCCTGACCTCTGATGAGAGCTCGGGTGCCCATTTTACAGGTCGAAGAACTAAGGGTGTATTTGAATTGTGAGATTTGCAGATACTTCCCGGCATCCAGGTTCCAGGTGCATGCCCTGGCTGCATCCCAAATCTGTGCTGGGGCAAAAGCCAGGCTCTTTCTCCCTGAGGACCTTGGTTTCCGTAGGAAGGAGTCCTGAGTGCTCGTGTGGGGAGGGCTGGCAATCACGGCTGGGTGTTGTCAGGCTGTGGGCTGCACTGCAAAGCCTTATCCCCACAGTCTAGACAAAACCAAGGCAACATAATGGATTTGAAGGAGGCTCGTGGTGATTCTGCATTAAAGGTGGGAGTAGAGAAAAATATTTTCTTGCTTCCTCCTCACGCAATTCCTCCCATTATTTAACTATCAAGATGACCACACTGGTTTTGCACATTTAACAAGTCCAATGCAAACAAGGTTCTTTCCCCCTTTTTCATCAACTTCAAGATGTTTTATTTTCAGGGGTCTACAAAGGCAAATGTACAATTCAAATAAAACCACAGCAGTGACTGCACAAAATAATAGCCTCACTTCATTTTGGAGCAGAGCTTGGAAAATGCGGATACAACCTAAACTAGTAGAAAAGTGCAGCACACTCTCTCCTTCTTCCTGGCAGCTTTAAGCAAAGGCCACAGGCAGCAGAGTCTTCTCAAACCCATCTACTCTAGGAACAAGCTGGAAGATGGCTTGCAAAACACCAGCACCTCAATGTTGCCAGATGTATGTTCTTGCTTTACAATTTCCAGCATGTTTTGGCAATTAAATCCTGTTTTTCCTGGATTAAATGTCAGTTTTTCAGCCTGTGGACAATTACAATAGATAGTCATGGGGCACTGTACCAATTAATGCACTTCAGACATAATAAAAGGGCCTTTACCTTTCAAATTAAAAGTTACATTGCCAGTAACAGCCATTCTTCCTTTGACAGCACACTTGCCTTTCCACACTCCTATTTAATGTTTTTCCCATTTTTCCAGTATCATATTTTAGCACCAGGCTATTGATTGAGTGGAGTGGTCAGACAAGGTCCAGTGAAATCAAAGAGCATCATTTCACTGGCCTCTTCAGAAGTGCCGGATTAGCCCCGTTGCCTAAGATTTAAGAATGGATCCCTATCCAGAAAAGCACTTTAACACGTGATAACAGTTAAGCGTGTGCTTAAGTGCTTTTCTGAATCAGGGCCCATATAAGGCAGCATGTCTACCAAACACTTCCAGCAAGTTCAAATATTTTTTACAGGAGTTAGATTTCCTTTAAAATATATAAGCAGAATTTCTTCCAATATTGAAAAACTTACTGAATTCTTTCCTTCAAACAATTGTTTGGAGGTTTGCTTTGTTATTGATATAAAGATTAATTCAAGTTGCAAGGGGAAAAATGTGTTTATGCAAATATTAAGTGCCTGAAAACTACACCACAGCTGTTTCGTTTTGGATGAAAGTCTTGGCTTGTTGGATAAGATGCATCACCATCTATGAGATTTAGGAAACATCTTTTGTTACACGGTTATTTCAGTGAAATGCATTCTCCAAAACCTTATTTTCCAGAACAAATTCACATTTCTTCACATTTAACATTGTAAAAATATGAAAAGCTTCTTGGCGTGTGCATTCCTTGTCAAAATGAATCTAGAATGAGATAGTGACAATGAGGAACAAAAGTTTTGGGATAACTTATGCCCTTAAAATTTTGCAGCAGGGGCTTTTGTGTTCTGATTAGAGGAGAGCTGTGGCCACAGTGAGAGGGTTCAATATGCCCATAAGAGGTGGCCATTGAGTGCAACAAGTGCAACAGGATGATTTAATTTCGTATGTAAGCAATAGCTGTAAGAAAGAGAAGCTTCCTCTGCTGCTTTTTGTCTTTTGTTTCGTTAACTTCAGACCATGCATCATCTCTAATGAGCTTGATAAAGCATAGTAAGGAAAATGGGCCATAATTCATCATGATTTCCATTTCAAAAGTGACAGCCAGCTTCACAAAATAGTCCATTTTGCAACAAAAGAAAACCAACAAATGATAATGGAAACAATATCCTAAAATAAAAACTTAAAGTCCCCTCAGATCTGACTTCCATTAAAGAAAAGTGGGATAGGTTTTGTTAACAATACCCACAGATCCTCTCTGGTTCATCTTGTAAATTAAATATTTGATTTTTTTTGTGTTGTCCACCTCAGAAGAAACAGCACCCCAAAATTTTATTGAGTAATAAGAGCTGATATATGGAGAAAAGCAGGATCAGCATTTTAAATTGTTGGAAAATATAACATTAAATTTAATTCTTTCCCATAAAAGAGCTATGGCCCATGCTGCAATGGAAGGTATAAATAAACTTCATTCAATAACAATAAAGGAGCAATCTGTATGTTTTGGGGAGCTTCTGAGGAGTTTTTACTTCTGTGTGCAAATATCCAAACTGTTTTAGCTCATTTTCTGGCTGAAATCCTCTTTTAGAAATCAGTCTATATTCTTTCTGGTACCTCTGAGTGCTTTAGATATCACACCCTTCATCTTTTAAAGCTTACCTCTAATCTTTAGACTTTGAAATAATTTAGTTTCATGGTAGGGGTAAGGCTTGGCTTGGAAATGGAAATGGTAGTTTGGAAAAAGAGGGAAAGGAGAGGTGAAGAGTGACAGAGCAAGGCTAAGCACTGGAGCCCAGCACCCTGAACTCCTTCACTTCCCAAAACCTGACCAGTGTCTTAAATATTTGTCCCATGGCATCAGATCTACTGTATACGATGTTGATAGACCTTTAATCTTTTATTTCAGGATATGTCATCTCCTTTCAGAGGTGTGATGGATGGAGAACCTTATATTGCTACTTGGAGGTGAATGATCACTGCCAGAACAGGGTGTTCTAGTTTGAGGTTGTGCAGGAGATATCCTTTACAGGGCAGAAGACTGGTTAACAGCCTGTCCAGGCCGGTCTCCTGGGCTGAGATGTTGTATCCCAAATTGGAAACAAAACTTGCCAAGGAACTGGGAGATTCTGCCCTTCAAAAAGGCAGGATGTCCCCTCTCCTGGGGCACCATATGCCAAGTGTCTGGGAAGTCACACCCCACCTGAATTGGGCTCACAGGTCGTGTTTCTGCTTCAGTGCATGAAGCAGATAAGAAAAAAATCCTGTCTCTGATGATATCTCTGCTGAAGACAGAGCAGGCATCCATTTTCTGTGAGTACTTTAAAATACTCAATTAAAATCAACTGTTTGGAAAACACCAGTTTTTTACTGGTTGATTGAAGGACTGGGGTATCATTACTGAAACAGAAGGAACAGCAAAGTTGGGTGTCAAAGTGAATTTATGTGAACCTTCTAAGAAAAAATTATCCAAAAATTATACTTAGGATCATTCTTTTATAGTAGTTAATTAACATGTGGAACTCACTGCCTCAAAATACAGTATCTTTGAGGCATGAGTTTAGCGGGATTAAAGGGATTTATTAAACACTTATATGGATAATGAGACCATCCGCAGCTACATTACACAGGATGAAACCATACATTAGGGATATAAACAATTATGCTTCAGGATAGAAGCCAACTACTGACTAATAGAGTTAAGGAGGAAATTCACTCCATAATTATCCAGGATTTTATGCACCTTTTCTAAAAGTTCTACTGTGAGCACTGTCATGAGTGGGATACTGCCCTACAGGAAATGTTGGAACACATGAAATACAGGAAAAATAATGAAATTATGATTTCTTTTATGTTTAAAGATAATGTCTTATTTTCCCCACCTAATAGTAATTGTTACAGTCTTTTATTAAAAAAAAATTGAGAATGAGAAATGAAAAATTAATCTAAGACTTATTGAGACTTCTGAAGCAGGTCCCTGCCTCCTTCAATATAAGAACTGAATATCATCTGTTGTTCATATATTTTCTTTTAAAATTAGAATGAGGAACTAAGGACATGGCTTTAGCTGATGTTACACCTATTTGCATAAAGACTTTATATGATCAGCTCCAGATTCCTAAGATTTTCTTGTTCCTTCTTCTCCCAGCCAAAGCGGAGGATCTTGTAGTATCATATAAGATAGGGCACAGCCTACAGAAGTGGAAAGAATGCATTGGATGGGATTGAATTGCCCTTGACCTATTTCAGAACCAAAGTATTTTCAGCATCATATTGTCTTTAGAACAGGAAAACAAATAAACAAACAATATTTGGGGTTTTTTTCCTGTGGTAGTGGTTCCTTCATCAAGAACATATGCAATAAGTCCTCTGAATTCTCTGTGGAGCTCTGGGTATGACAGCAGGGCACGTGTCATGTCCCTTTCTGAGCCTACCTACTAGTTGGAAAGGGGAAAAGAAGGGGAAAGGGGAAAAGAAGTCCACATCCTCTTATATTTTGTCATCTTACTTCTTTTGGCTGTAGCCTCTTGAGAAGCAATTGTTTGTAGATTCCTTCACCCTTGCTGTCAGAAGACTAGAATGTATATTAAATCCTAAGTAAGCATCCAAGGCTCTCACATTTTGCACAGTCAAAAGTTTTAAATGGAAAAGAAGACATTTGTGGTGAAACCCAGCCTCACAGTAACAGGTTGATACTTTTCAACAGCTCCCTTCAGCATCTTTTGTTCCTCCAGGAGAGGAGTCATGGGCTCTAGATCACCCCTGCTTGTGTTACAGGAGAAACTGTACTGTCTGAAATGGCATTTTGGAACATACTGGCAGAGGGCTGTGCAAAGGATACCCAGCTTTTTAAAAAAGCCTATGCACCTATACCTCTGGGACCAGCATCAAAATCACCAAAGTCAGTGGAAACACTCCAGAGAGCTCTTCTATCCACCAGAAAGCACAACTATGACTTGAATTAAAGACAAAGAAGCAATAATAAGTAGGGATACAATGAGAGGAGCAGGTGTTCAGCATATTTGAAAGGCAGAAATGCAAACTTTTATGTTCTAGCAATGATGCTCTGCAATGAAGCTGAAGTCTGTCAACATCCAGATATGTTTCACACTGTATGTTTGGCATCACAACAGGTGGTTACTGCCAGATATACCAATGAAGAATATTCCAGATTTGTCAGCTATTGCACAAAGTCTTTCCACCAGATGAATTGGGTGTATTTGGCAGCAGTCAGTTAGTAAATAAAGAATGATCTGGAGTTCATAACTATTGTAGCATTAAAAAGCCAGCTAAATAACACTGTTTTTCAGCAGTGACTCACCCAGAATGGAAGTCCTAGAGAAAACAGAAAAGGAAGAAAGCTCTGACAGTCAATAAATCTGGGCAATGTTGAATGAAATGGTTAAATAAGTAGGGGACTCATTATCAAAAATGTCCTTTAACAGGCTCTTTACATTTAAAGAAGAAAACTGAGAAATGAGGTAAAGCTTCTGTACAAAGATAAATCTGGTAAGACTGTGATGTTAATGTCCAGGGATGGTGTGTGTGTATTCTAGGGCTGATTTTTTTGTACTCTGCTTGGTCTTTAACCTTCTGATTTTCCACTATGTTGCACAGTCCCAGTGGAAAACTTCAGGCAGTTTTTACCTACAAGCACAGCTTTGGCTAAGAACAAGGTTTCAAATTGTAGTCTGCTGGGATTTTATTTTTAAAGAAAATTCCTTATTCACTAGAAATTTGCTGACTGCTTGAAAATGGAAACTGTTTAAGGAACGATCAGTTTGGACGATTTTCCCACTTCGATAAGAATCTGGGAAGAAAAAATTTGAAATTGCCAGCACATTCCTTTCTGCCATTTTCAAAAGAAAAGCAGCCCAGCGCTAGTACCTACACAAACAGTTCAAAATGGTCAAAACAGCTGTTTCAGTGGCTGACTTCCTCTTAATTTCTTATTGCAAACCCATGCTTTACTTTTGTGTTTTAGATTTTCAGTCCCATTTCCCTCCTAACGGCCTTACCTGTGTTTCATAACCAAAAATAAAGCTTAGTGTTATGTAAATTTAGGCTAATTTGCCTCATAGTTTTGCCCTTGGATCAACAATTTTGTTGCTTTCAACAAAATGTTTAAATACGCTGGGCTGAGCTAATGATTCTAATTTGATGTAACTTATTCATAAAGCTGTTACATTCCATTAAAAGTAGTATTACACGATATCAATTGATGCTGATAAATTCCCAGCTGTACAAACCTGAGGAAGAAGCAGTAGTGTGTTACATATGACACATATGTTTTTGCCATTGTAAGGCCCAGTTTTATGGGAAACTGTGTTTTCCAAGACCACAGCTTCCCCCTTTGCTACAGCCGATGGCATTGCACCAGTGGAGCCTTATTGGTGTTTGTTTCAAGCATTAAGTAACCTTGGGGAAGCCTTTTTCTTCCTTCTGCCGTCCTTTCGTCCGCTCACAAAGCAGATTTCAGGTTTGGGCCTGCTGGTTGAGGGGAATGCTTAGCTTGCCTATTTAAAACACAACTGGATTTTGCTATTCAAATGTAGGAAACCTAATTACACATTGGTAAATTCTCTTCAGTCTACCAAACACAGAAAAAAAACAGTGACAGAAACTGAAAGGCCAAAAAAGAGAAAAGAGTCCCTAAGACCTAATGAATCCAAACTAAACACCTCTCCACAGAAATGTCAAACATTTCTCTTAGCACAAAACAAGGCTTAAAGAATTCCCTGCTTTTGTCTCTGGGCTAATTCCTTAAGCAGAGAGGGGGATTTTCTTCTGGGAGTGTTATTTCACAAAGAACTAAACAGCAAATAAACAAAAGACTCTCAAAGAGTGAGAGAGTATAAATAAAATTCATGACTCCTTAAAGAGTTTACACTGAAAGAATGTGGGGGATTATTTACAATTAAAGCATAGTCTGTGAAATACAGTTATTATTACAAAAATGAATAAGAGGGTATTTCATTTAGCTCACAATAAGAGTGCACCTGGGTCTTCTCCATTTGTTAAAACTGGAGAAAACTCACTTGCCCTCAGAATCATCTGTTTGGTCACTTTTAGCAAACTCTTTCTCAAGTTCCAGTCTGGGTAATCCAGTTGAAAAACCTTGTTTATGAAGTTGCAAATTATCTATTTTGTAGCTACAGAAGGTGGAGAAGGAAAGGACAAAAACAGGGAGAGAAAAACAGGCAAGTTGAGAACTTCCTTCCTTTAAAAGACGAAAAACTTCTCCAAAGTAACAGTTTCTTCTGCTTTTTAGTGAAAAATACTCTTCACATCCCCACCCCTTCAGCCAATCCTACAGAAATGGAAAAAACCCTTGTCAATAAAAAGAAGATTTTAAATTCTTCAAACCTAGCAAGTTTTTAGTAAAGTGAAAAATAACAAGAAAGAAAGAAAAACTTGGGGCTACTCTTCCTTCTCCCTTGCCAAGTGGAACACGAAACAAAGGAGCAGGTTAATAATGGAGACAAGGTTGGCTGCAGGAAAAAATACAAGATTTCTCTTCCAATAAATTAGGCAAATAACAAATGAATGGTTATTAAGATAAAAAAGCATAAGTTGAAGAAGTCACTTGATTATAAATTATAGACCAATTAGTCCTCTTTCCTTGCTTCTTTTTTTTTGACTAGGCATTTTGTATTCTACAGCAAATGTGTCATAAAACAATGCTGATAATGATATTGAAAGCCAAGACATAGTGGCCAAATCTAATATATATATGTATATATATATGTGCTTATTAATAGGGTTGTGGGTGGCATACAGGGTGTGTACCCATACGTGTGTATATATATCTATCTATGTGTGCACATTCTTGTGGGTGTTCATGGATGTCTGACTACAACATAAATATCACAAGGCACATCCATGTGCAGTCCTATTAATTCCTTATTGAAGCAATATATTAGCACAAATTAAAAATGAAATCTATATGAGTGTCGTGGACTGTACTATATCTATCTATCCGACTACATTATGTCTCTCTGTCGTGTTAAAAAGAAAGCCTTGTAACAGAGGTTAGGCCGTGGAGGCTTATTTCATGTGCCTGAGGGACAGAGACAGAATTTAAAGGTTTGCTGAATTTGCAGCAAAAGTTTTGATTGAGTCTTACCTTGCCATGCCTGTCTCGGCAAAGTATCCGAAACATTTGGCTGCACGCGATTAAATGAACAGTATTTATTTTTAGCATCTGCTGCCCCTGACTCAAACTTTGCTACTAAGAAAATTCAGCTCTATGGAAAAGAATTTGAATTCCAGCTGGGCAGTTTTCAAAATAAGATGAAAAGTTAAGCAGGCAATTGGTGTGTATTTAGGGCTCAAAACACCTTGCCTCCTAAGAAGTCTTGAAGGAGTTAATCCCTTCTCAAGATAATCCACTAAAGAGCATCCTTCATTATGATGTTAAAAGCAAGGATCAGTGCTGGGGGAGTCTAACAATAGGACAGGGGTGCTTTTCAATCCCCATCACATTCTTCCCAGGTTAGAAACAGAAACTGCTGTTATTCCAGCTGAAAAACAGGACGGGTTTCTCTCCTGGTGTTAAATATTCAAATTTAAAAAGGGAGGGGAAGGAAAAGAAAAAAACCAAAAAGCAATGGCTAATCCACTGCATTAACTAAACTTCTCCCTTATTGGGTGTTTTTCTGCCAATCCTTCTAACTTTTATGACAAGGTGGTAAATGTGGAAGGGCTGTGTCAACATAATTCACAACTCTCTTGTGTGTCAAAAGAACTTTTGATAAGAGGCTTGTAAATAACTTCCTGGTGCTAACATAAGAGTGGAGAAAACCTGAAGCAAGTTGGTCAGACTTCACTGAAGGAAAGGAAGCTACAACATCCCTTTGCTCTGGACAGGGGAAAAGGACATGTGTGTTTCATGCTACTTATGTGGCTAATATTCTCAAAACTTGTTTTTTTACATTTTTTAATATGGAGTATCCTGGTTTTAATTAATGAAAGGATAAGAGGTATGTACAAATACAAGTTTTTTTGAGACCTTACAAACATATTTGAGGATGACCTACACGTGCACACACATGTACTCAATCACTCTATACTATAGAAATGATTAAATTTTGCTAATTTACCCAAGTAGAAAAAAAAAAAAAGTGTAAAAACATTCATAAAATGAGAGGCTTTATCTGTATTTTTAAGACAGTAAAGGTAAAATATTCAACCTTTAAAGAACCTAGTCAGAGATGAAAAGAAAAAAGCTATTACTTTGATAGCTGGCTATAGTGTTGATTTAGGATATGATCCAAGTCCTGTGGATCTCCAATAACCACAATTGGTGTTTGGATCATGTCCTTGGAGTACAGTAACAAGTTTTTGTAGCATGCATAATTGATGGGTTTTAAGGAATCTCATGTAAAACATGTCTCATTGTGCCTTGAAAATGTCACCTTAAGGAATTCTAGCCCCATGTCAGGGCCAAGAGAGACAACAATAATATTTCAGCCATGGTAATTAAATGCTGTAAGCACCGTTATTTTCCCATTTGTTGTAATTCCAGCTAAGAAGGGCTCTGATTGAGACCTGGCAAGAAGTGGTTGAAAAATTGCTCTTCCAAAGGGGGAAGCTAAGAGAGCACATGACTCAGCTGTAGATAGTAATTTTGCTTCTTTTGTCCAATATAATCAGCAAACGGATGGTAGCTCCAATTCACTGCTGAAGTCTGCAGCAACAGCAGCTGAAGACTTCCAGACACAAGGCCTCAGCTTCTCCTTAGTGTAACAAAGCTCTTTGCAGGAGTAAGATCACATCTGGATAGGAGAAGAGCAGACCCTGCCTCTAGGTTGAGGTCTGTGCTCAGTGCAGAGGGGTTGGACTGGATGACTTTTGAAGATCCCTTCCATTTCAGGATTATAGGCTTTCCATCACTCCACAAAACTAGAGCACAGGCCAGCTCTCTTCTTTTCATCAGCTACATGAAAGAAATTGAGTTGGCCCCAGACTTAGCTAGTTTGGAGGAGATGATACTTAAGGGGAAGCATATTTGAGTCCACAGGACCATTTATGGTGATTTACTCTTGAGTCTGTGTCCTTGATCCAGACCTACCTGGAAGTACAGGAAACTCCTGTATGAAGAGGCAGAAAATATTAATGATGCAGATGTCTGTTAACTCTTTAAATGTTGCAAAGCCTTCTGGACATCGAACAGTGAAGTCTTGCCTATTTACAGTGCAGGCAGAGAAAGTTCTTGTGTTTGTAGACTCATGATTTTGCTCGGACAATGAGTCTGGAAAACGTTTCATCAAGCAAGCCTTCCAGAGAGGGAGCTCACAGCTGCCCTGCTCCCTCCCTGTTGATCATCACATGAAGAAGGGAAATGCTGCTATTTCCTTACTTTCTCAATTTTGAGCTCTCTGCATAGGTAGGTGTCGTCATAGGAATCAAGGCCATGGTTCTGCCGTCCGCAGCCATATTTTACACTTATGTAAGGAATGTAAGGAAACATCATTTGAAGTACCCTTACCAAATCAATGGCCAGGAGTGGCCCTGCTTACAAATCTTTAGAGGAGGGGATGCGCCTTGCCTTTTATAAGTATCTTTTTTAAATTTTAACTGTCCCAAATAAGTCATGGTTATTGGAAAGGTTTCAGCTCTCAGAAGTCCGGGGATGATAACTTATATACTTTGGCCTTCTGACCAAAGCAGATGATTTTGACACACTGAACATTTATAAAGATTTTTAAAGCCCAAAAGCTTTGACCAAGATGAGTTCTTTGGTTAAAACCAGGCACTAAATAAACAGAGGGAAGGACACAACCTGAGCCCTTACAGGAGCTGGCTTTTGAGGTGGAGTCCATTTCAATGTAATAGGAATGACTGATCCAATTCTTACCTGTCAACTGCTTTCAGTTTCTGGAATTAATTTATCAAGCTATGTTTAAGGATTAAAAGATGGCGCCTGACATTTTAGAGCAAACCAGAAAAACCCCAAAAACCCAAACAAAAAAACCTGTCACAATTCAGCAGAATTTGCAAAAGAAAAGAGGCTGTATGGGATAAAGGAAGCCAGCCCAAAGTCCTCTTAGGTTGATGATCTCTTCAGGTCACGGTTCAAGTTATCTTGATTTTCAATTGTACCCACCCATGTCTGTACTCTTTCTCCCTAGCTATTTTTTTTAAGACTTTAAGTCGCTGCCTAAATGCTCTTCTCCTTAATGAGAATGAAAACGACTGGCTTTTATTAATGAACCCCATCTTTTGTGCATAGGTTTTAGTTTCTCTTTAACATCTTGAAAAGTCATTAATTTATTGCTAATTTAAAAGAAAAAGAGAGAGCGATCCTGTTGGTTCGAATGAATACTTTTCCTTTGGTTGAACCAATAATTCAAGCTCCTGATTATACCAATTAAAGACCAATTTGAGGAAAGGCCTCCAGCACTGAGCTGCAGCTGCCATTTAGCCACAAATTATGGGCCTTATATGTGGGTGGACATGAAACTCTTTCAGAGAGAAATAGATTGAGAAATAGGGAAACTATTGTAGGGATTTTAGCAGAAGGGGGACCTTAATTGGATACATTGCTTGAAGTCAATCAGAGATTCAGCTACTCTGTGGGCCTTTTGACTTCGAGACCCTTCTCTTTTTGTTCATGTACCTTCAGCTAGATTAATCACACTGACTAAACAAGCAGAGATATTTTTCAGGGCCTTTTTTTTCATGTGGCTCTGAAGTAGGGGCAGCCTATTCTACAGTGCAATAAATGCTGAAGATGGTGAAAATAAGTGTGATGGGTTCAATCTCACAATTAGTTCATTAGATGTTTTAAGAATACATGAAAGTGATCCTAGAATGGAAGTTTTATTTGTTAATTTGATATCAGAGGCCACATTTAAGTTATTAAATGTATTGATTAACAATGCAATGAAAGTCTAAGCTTTTGGTATGGTTTTTTCCCAACAGGGAAAGAAAATGCTCTCACGGAAATGTTTCTCAAAATTTGGACCTGAAGTAACCTAAAAGTGTAAAACATAAGAGCATCAGAACACAGTGAGTGATTCATAAAATATATAGAGTCAATGCTCATAATGGAAATGTTTTTAAAGTACTGTGTAATAGTTGCCATTAGACTCTATGACTGTATGTTACCCGAGTTTTATTGTTCTGGATTCCATTTTTCCAGTCATAAAGAAAATTGGTGGTACTAGTGGGATGAGACCTGCTCTGTACCCAGTGTCTAGTCCTGTGGTAGATTTTTAAATTATTTTGAAATGTTGGAAGTAGAGTGCAAATAAAAACATGAGATAGAGGTTTTGATAAAGAAATGTAATAACAATACACATCTCCATGTTTGCGCATATATATATATATATATACATATACATATATATGTGTGTAAAGGTGCTTACTTCTGAAGCTGCAGTGGTCTAAAAGAAACCTCCCTGCTTGTGATTTCTTGTAATCAAATTTAAGGTTTCACTGCTGGAAACCCAGAAAAGTTTCTTGTAGTTCAGCTTGTGCATAAACACTGCTTGTGTGAACTCCATGATGTGGCTTCCTTGATATTTAGGAGCAGGTTTTTCCATAATATTAGCAGCCTTGATTAGGCGCTTATTTATTTATTTATTGTAATCCCATTGTTATAGCTCACCTCGATCAAGCCAATTAAAATTTTCAAAGTAGTCACCCGATCAAGAAACCAAATCCATTTCTCAGTAATTTCCTGAGAGCCGCAACAAATTCCTCTCAACTCTTTTGTTGTTAAACTGAGATTTGCAACCTAAATGAATCAAGGGCATGATGTAGTGACTGCAAGCAGACACTGAAGAAGACCACTTGCTTCTGAACTTCTTCAGTTGCTTTTCACATAAGTACATTTTTGGACACTTGTTTTGAATAGAATTAAGAACTGAGCTGTGTTTGGTATTTTAAGTTAATGAGAGCTCAAACAATCTTCAGTGCTTTCTCTGGCTTAAAATTCAGTTTAAAAGAAAAGGAAAGACTTCTGTTCTGAATTTCCATATTTCATTCACACTTGCTAATTTTATCCTGGTTAGGAAGTGGGATTAATAAAAGCTACTTTTGATCCACCCATAGGAGGAAGTTGTGGAAATGCTGTAGGAGAGTTTTGTACTTTTAGAGGAAGAATTTGCTTTGTACAAATATGCTGCCCCAACTTCTTGGTCTTTAGAGGCCTGTACAGCACAGATGTTACTCTGGTGATTTTACAGTTATTCTGGTGATAATTCGCTATGAAAGCAACCACGAGTTTTCACCTCCACACGAACTAAATTCCATTTTTGTTCATCCATCTAATCTCTGTTCTTAGGTCCAGGTTCATATTGTGCAAGAGAGTTTCCTTTTGCTTCCTAGCTTTTATACAAGTAGTCTCTCATAATTTTGGCTGATGGAACACCAGATATTAAAGAAACTGTGTGTTTAGTTTTTTAAAAAAAATAATTATTTGTCTTCTTGATACCCTAGAGTCCCCAGATGAGACAGAACTGGTAAAACTGAAAATATCTTCAGTCCAACAGGTGAATCAGAAGCCTGAGAGTGTCAACTCTCCAAAGCACCCAGCTCTCAGCTTTTGACCTGAGATCAGCATCTTCTCCCCAGCATGGAGAGGTGGTTTGGTGCTGGGCTGGCCGTGTACCTGACACATCTGCAGGTAAGGGCAGCAAAGCAGGTTAAGATATCTTGTTCTAGGTAGGTAATCTCCTGTTGCAATATCCAAAGTAACCCTTTGAAGCAAATGCCTCAAAAATGAGTATTTTTCCCTGAGAAAATATAGTTTGCCCATGGTGGAGGGACAACATTTCAAGCATCTTATTCTATACTAATTAATCTCTAAGCCTTAACATTTATCTCTCCAGTACACAGCATACATATCACTGTGAGTTTCAGTTCTGAAGTCTGATAAAACTAATAAACCAAAACTGCCAGAGGTGGCACATTAAACTGGTAAAATGGTTTTCATCTTAATTGGATATGAGCAGTGTTATCTCTAATAACCCCAGGATACTTCTAATTGGAGTTTTCTTTTTCCTTTCTTCCCCCTGCCCTTTCTTTTTCCTTCCTTTTCTAGCACTTGTGTCATTGACCAGTGTTAATATTTGAGTGCCCCCTCCTCCAAACCCCCTATGTGATGTTTTCTGAAGCAAGAGCCAGTCTGATTTCAGCAACTGCATTTGTATTCCATTAACAAAGGTGATTTCATGTGTGCTATCATTGGAGATTTTAATAAGATAGAGTTATTGATGTCAGCTAATAATGTTTTGAAAGTTGGTTGTCTTCACTGCCCTGAGATTCACCTCAGGCCAGCAACTTCTCCATTTTCAGATGTTATTGCAAGACAATGCCTGTCATTGTTTTGACTGAGATTGTCATTTTAGTGTGAATCTGTGCTCAGTTTTTTTAGGGTGGCAAAATCATTCTTATAGCTTCCTGCACATTTTTTTTAGATTTCTGTGAGAAGAATGCATATTAATTGGCAACACTAAAATACCATGTAAAATTAAAAGGGATCAAAGCTTTTTGCAGCAAGTATCCCTTTGTTTTATTTCACCAGGGTTACCAAGAAATCCTGATGTGGATGAGGAAATATTCACAACAGCAAAGCTCACACTTCATAGCAGAGGGCAGAGAGATGCATAGGTTGCAGGGGAGATTGCACAGGACTGCTGGGAAAAAACACATTTGAGAAACTTGAGTTCACTATTTTTCATTATTCTCTTTCTCTTTTTGCTCTTTTACACATGTAGCCTAAATTAGCTATTCCACTACGTCAATTTTATATTAAGTTTTTGTAATAGAAAATCAATTTCTCTTTTAGCTACACTTGCCTGGCAATACAGGGATGATATTGACTCCAAACTAAATAAGATGACAAAGAATTAAAAGGACTAAAAGGACAGAAATCCTAAGAAAAAGAATTGTACCAATAGCATAAACTACCTCATTTTTCAACAGGGATTAAAAGTTTGAAGCCTGCATATGTTTTAAATGTGAAAAATTTTACTCCTGAGACATATTCAGGAAGATATAATTCATTTTCCTGCAGAACACACATGCATATATACACATAGAACACGTGATAAAGTCAGAACTGTTACCTCCATCATGTGTGTTTCTGAGCAAATATTATCAAATTCACAATAGTAATTATTTTTTCTATATAGCTACAAGTATCTATGCAGAGCTCATTAAAATAATATAGAAATTCTACAAGAACACTTCAGAGTGCAAAAACGTATTAAAAATACAACTGCAATAAATAAAATTAGCACAAAGACATCTTCAGCAATTTATATTTACATTCCAGACAATTAAATCAGCAATACCTGGCGTGTGGATTAGAAGGGATCAAAGGCCTTTCACAAAAAGAACCTTCTATAGTATCAAAGGCCCTGTGACATCATGTTTGCCTTTTATGCTGAATTAGATAATTGCAAATAATTGTAACTCTGAAAGACATTAATTTTATGGGAGTTTTTTTTTCCCTTCACAGGTCAGTATGCAATCCTTTGACCCAACATTGTAGGACTAACACCTTTGTTAGGAAGACAAAGAATATTACTTTCTCAACCAACAACATGCAGGATTACTTTTGTCAATAGTCAGAGAGAGCAGAAGTATCACGATACACCAACCCTTAGAATAAAATATTTCAGAATTTTTTGTTGTGAGGAAAATAACCAAATGGGGTGGGGGTTATTTATTTGCTTATTCTATCTATCTATCTATCTATCTATCATCTATCTATCTATTTTCATGATTAGCTTTCCATGGGATTTACCAAATCAAATAGAAACAAAAAATAGAATTAGAAATATATTAGACAAGACAACCTGCTTCTCATTCCTGTGCAGTTCTTCCTCACCTTTACATCCTCATATTGCATCTGAGATCATGGCAGCAGGCTAATCTAGGGGGTTTCGGGAGAGCAAATAAGCTTGCTGTAAATCTTCAGTGTTAAGTGGAAAATTCAATAATACATTTCAGCAACAGACATCTGCATCTCCCAGCCCAAACACTGGAGACAGCATGGTGTGACACACTCACCCTGCTCAACTGGCCCAGGAGCCTTCATCACACAAGACATTTGGAGGGGTAATAGCTAATTTAAGGAGCTGTTGTGGGACTCTATGATGTTTTACCATTCTGGACAAAACAGGACCAACATGAATTAATCTTCTGCCACGCAATAAAAGTGAAAGAAAATATCTGGGCTGTGGACATTTAACCATCAGCCTTGCTGAGCCGGGAATTTCTGCCAAGGTATAGTGAAAAAAGGGCAGTAAGTATCCAGTGACCCTGATGAATACAAAAATCTCTGTTGTTCATTGTGCTAATGAATTGCTCCTGAATTTTTTGCTGTCAAAAGGCCTGATTATTTCACCTGTTCTAGGAAGCAGCTGACATTGTCCCTGTTTCCATGGGTAGGGTGGAGATCCGGTGTGGGAGCTTTGGTGTCAGCCTGTAGGAGTGGTGCAAGGTTGGGGGAAAGCTTGGGAGCTGTCACTCAGTGCTACAGCTGTGGGGTCTGTGGAAGCCAAATCTTTCCCTGTGCGTTATCCTTACCCTGAAAAAATGACTTACAAAACGCATATAAAATTTGGTGTTTGCTGAGGACAAGGAGAAAGAGGGAAGCGACACAAATAAGGGAACAAAGCTGCGAGCAGAATCAGTTGATGGTAACCTCCCAAATTGTTGCTGCACGTCAGTGCTGCCACAAGTTACAGCCTGCCAAGGGGGTAGGAGACCAAACCAAGATATATTTCTTAGATGGCTCAACTGTCTCAGGCTTGGAGGTTCATTAGGATGTGAAATCATCCCAGGAATACCAAAACACCAGGAGGCAATAAAGATGATATAGGTAATGCATTCTGATTTCTTCTAGCATTAACTCATTTAAAAAGCAGTATTAGGTAGAAAAAGAGACTTTTATAAGGTTGTAAAACAGCAAATAAAAATACCAAAAGGCATACCAATACTGAGTATTTTTGCCTACAAAAAAAGCCAAAGGGACAGTAGTTTGCTTTGTTTGCTGTGTGACTTTGGGGTAAATAGGAATAGACATTTAGGTAGGAGTGTACTGGTCAGTGAGTGTGGACAGAACATGAGAAAGAACTGCATTAAATACTGCCCAGGTCAATGATTAATATATTCCCATAAACTTGGTAACCTCGCAGCCTCCCCCTCCTCTGCATTTTTCGCTTTAATTGAAATTTATGTGCTAGTTTTAAGCAGCTATATAAACAGCCAGAATTATTATACGTTTGACAGCAGATAACTAAAAGATTGCATTAGCAGAACAAAAATGTAGCTCCTTCCTTAAACAGAAGCTGCTTCCAGCAAAATGGCATTGGAAGCTTTAATAAACCCTGTGCCTACATACTGCACATACCCAGGCAGGTGCAGCAGCTTGGTGCTTTGTGTCTAACTTAGAAGCTGGACCAGTCTGGAGTGGGAGGGTTGGAGCCATATGACTCCAGAGACCCTTTCTAAATGAAGTTATTCTGAGATTTTCTATTGGTAATGAAACAAAACAGTCCTTTTGGAATTGAGAGTTTGGGGCTGGCCAGGCCAGTGCTTCTGACAGCTCACTGTGACTACAGGGGGGAGAAATGCCACAGACACCTATTCAGGACGTAAAGACATAATTGCTTTGCTTGTACTGGCTGTCTTTCACTACAGCCCCCAAACTATCTTTATATGCCTGTTATTCCTGTCTGGAGCAGCACCACAGCATGAGGGGAGGCTGCTCAGACTGCTTGGGATGGGAAACTCAAAATACAGCTTTTTTTCCTCTAGCCACTTGTTGTGGTGTCTCATGACCATCAAAGGTGCTGCTATTTCAGGATCTTCCATTGCACCTCCTGGGTGGTTTTGGTGATCATGGTATTCTCACTGGCCTTTTAAATTTTGGGTGTTCAAAATAAAGTAAGTGGATACATCTCTTGTTTAATTATTTCTTTTTAAAGAATCTAGTAAATGGGATAAACCTTACTTTTTGCAAATGCCACCATCACCAAGGAGGCACATGAAAGCAGGTCCCAGGAGGATTTAAATTTCCATCAACTTAAAGAGCAGGTAGGCACCTAGGTAAGAATTACGTTCCTAAATACCTTTATGTAGCTGCCACTTTCTGTTTAGGCAATGTCACTAAACCAATCTCCCCTGGGCCTTATAGTCCCATACATGAAATACACTGATTGGTTTTCCCCTTCTTCACTTCCTCACAGAAGAGTTTTTTAGAATTTTTTCTTTGGCATTAATATAAGTTCTTTGGCCTTTGTCGTTAGGAAGGCTTTTTGCATGCAGCTGTAGTCAGAAGACTGCTGCAAAAGGATCTGTTTTATTTAGAGGATATTTGTATTGCAATGTAAACACAGAAATGTTCAGAACAGGATTGCTGCTGCTGCTGCTGCTTCTGCACCAACTAAAAATCTGAAGGCATCTATTTTCCATGCTGAAAGTCAGCACTGGTCTATTTACCGTGATAACCTGCTTCCAATAATGCTCAGCTTTTCACTGGAACTTGTCAAGCTCTAAAATATTGTGATAATTTTCGAATGTTATACCGTCGGGTGCAGTAGAATTTCTCCTGGGCTGCAATTAGCCAACAGCTTATGTTAATTTTAATTAATTAATTTAGGTGGATAGTAATGCCATGTAATAAAACATTTTGCTCAGTGTGAAACTTGTCCGTCACATTTGTTTGTGACCTAAGTTAGTAATTATGTGTGCTTAAGTCAGTGGTAAATGGAAATAAAATGATGGTCAGAGGCAAAATGAGGTAATTTGTGTCAACTGAGTTGGTTGATAGTGTTATAAAGGTAAAAGACACAGGAGTGCTGGTTAGAAACTGGTCATTATTTTGTAATCCAAGGAATCTCTCATGACGCACATTCAGTACTAATCAAGACACCATTTTCTGGTGTGAAAAGTCTGTCTTGTAGCACAATAAATCTAACTAACACCCCAACTAATGTACAAGGTTCAGGAAGAAGGTTGACAGTTGAATTAAGACGAAATTGCTGTCGTCTGGTTCCTCCTCAGCCTTTGAAATCTAACTGATCAGCAAAAGTGAGCATCAAACTTGTGACTAATTCTTGAATGATTGAGATAACTCCAACAAAAATTGCTCAGGGAATGACTTTTCTTAACAATGTCTGCCAGTGCATTATGGAAACTAAGAACATACTCGCTCAATATTTACAAAATTTGCTGATTTTCCCATTCCAGGTGTATTTTGGAACTAAGGCTCTGCCTCCACTGCAATAGGATCTCACCCTTACAATAAATTTGAAAATTGCTTTTTCCTTCCAGAACTTGAATTATTTTTAAGTGCTAATATCCTGTCTAATATCCTATTTATTTCAATTGGCCACTCATTTTTTTCGATGTTGCCTTTGGTTTCAGAGTGAAAGAAATTTGTTGTCTATATTTCTGCAGTTTAGACCAAAGCTAATTAATTGGTTAAGCATCTAACTATTCTGACTTGCCTTTGATGTCTAAGTTTCCAAGACATAAAAACCCCAGCAACCTCAGCAAATGAAAATAAGAACACAGGATTAAAAATCCACCCTGTGGATTATCTGCAGGATTTTTTCCCCCCCTAAAAGGCTCAGCTTTATTTTTCTCTTGCTGGAAAAAAAGTGCTCATTAAGGAGACTGATGATGGTACTGACAGTACCTCTCTGGGCAGCGTGACAAACCCAGCAGTGGAAGAGTGTAGGTAAATGAGTTTCTTCCACTGGAGCTTCTTGCAAAGTAAAATAATTCATTTTCTTATTCAAACTTGTATCTGACTCTCAAACTCCCCCATCTGTTCTTGCTGAACAGATTTCAAGAGGTAAAAACACTTGATCAAAGACCAGTTCATTTCAATACAGTGAGTATTAATTCACTTCATGCTACAAAAAAGTAAAAATCACATAGATTGCCAAGGAAATTATATGTTTGGTCCTGAGCATGGGATGCAAATAGTAGCAAATAATGTAACTATCATCACCTTTATATGTTAGAATCACTGAAGGATAGATTTATTTAGACCTTGACAAGGGAAATTTTTGTTTTGAATCAATACAAAAAATTTACCTTGACCTGAAACTATGTAGCTCTCTGAGCATTTGCATTATTTAGTGTTTTCTGAGTAGAATTGAATTCCAAAAGAAAAATGCTATTTGGAAAAGAAATACTGAAACATTTGATCTAAAAAGCATGATTTTTTATTTTTACATTTTTTCCACGTTAAATAGATAGATTATTTCCAAGAATGTATGTATTCCTATTAACTCTCCCTTCTTGTAATAAAATGATATTTCTTGTATTTTATTCCTAAAAGGCTTTGACTACACAGGATTTACCTTGCAATAATTTCAGCAATTGATATGTACTTTTTCAGACCAAAGAAATAAAAAAAATCATCCTGGTCTTCCAAGAACCAAATGGAAAAACAGCAATTTGGGGCTCAGTTAACTTTTCCCTCCCCCCAGGTATCCTGCTGCTTAAAAAACCTGCATTTCCTATTGGAAAACCATTCAAATGGAAAACTCTGGCTGGACTCTGCTCGTTGCAGGTTGGGAGAGATGGATAAATGTGCGCTGGGGAATGGGAACCTGCAGCGTGGGATCTCTCGAGTAGGTTTTACCAGAAGAGCTATGACCGATTATTATGCTAATATTAACTTCCAATTGTTAATGAACCTTTCATCCTGAAGGATCCCAAACCACTTTAGAGACCACAGAGATCTCTCCCACTCCCAGTGAGGCACAGCCGGGCTCTTCTGGCCGCTCTTTGTGGCTGGGCATTGCTCAAGAGTAGGGAATAACCTCTGCACCGGCAATGCTCAGAAATGCACAGAGTAATTACCAGGCTGGCCTGCAGCCAACACTCCGCTTCTGACACCCCTGTTCCTGCAGAGGAAAGTGCTATAGTATCTTTAAGTGACCATAAGTCAGAGCTGGGTCTGGCGCCTTATCAGAAACACGGAGGCACTGGTACAACACGGGGTCTCAGGGGAGCACGGCAGCTGCTGCCTCACCCCCAGTGCGGATTCTTGCAGCAGCTCCAGGTTTTACTTGGAGGCTCTCCCACTGGAAATGGGGCTGATGTGACCCTGTTTCTCTGGTAAAGGTGAAATTGGCTACGACCTGGCTTGGCCCCCAGGCTGCTGTTTGCAGAGGATTAAGGTTAAGTCATGCATGTGTGCAAATGACACTTCTTAAAGTCAAACTTTTATTTTTGGAGATCAGTGGCAATTTTCTGTGCTGTTAAAAATTTGGGATTCTATTTCTCATGCGTGTTGGGAATTTAGCTGAAATATCTGTGCCTTTCCATCTACAAAATATTTCAAACTAAGTGAAACACAACTACACTCCTCCCATTCCAAATGACAGGTTTGAGGAAAAATTGTCAAACCAACTGATGCTTTTACCCTTAGAAAGATTCAATTTCTAATTGTCTGGATCAATAAAAGATCAATTGCCTGGATCAATCAATCGGTAGCGAATATTTCTTAGCAGGGTACGTTCCCTCTATTCCCTCCTCTAATTGATACTCATTTAAATTAACTTGTGTTTACTGTAAGTGTTCTTGCTGCATGAAATGTACTTCCACTACAGCAGCAGTGATGTTTTTACTGATGGCAGGAAGTGCTGCCTATTCAGTACTTTTATTTGGAGTTTGAAGTCCATTAAAGTGACTTCATAAATTCAAAAATAAATCCATTTATTTCTATGAATGCTTATAGTTAATTAGCATGTGGCATTTGATTTAGAATTAAAGAGGCATTATCACATTGTTTTAAAGGCCTTAAATTTAGGCTTCATTAACAAAGAGATGGGGAAGGAGCATCTGCATTTTAAGCGGATCTCTGGAGTGTTGGAAACTTTGAGGCAGTAACGTAATGTCAGGTGCATTCAGCAGCTGAAAAGCTGCTTTCTAGGTCTTAGTAGGACCAAACTTTGCTGATACAAAGGCTATGGGGCTGCACTGACCCGGACTGATGGGCTGTGCTATCTTTGCTGGGCATTGATTTGGGAGAGTGCCTTAACATCTGTTTAATTTTCACCAGAGGACAATATCTAGTAGACTATTTACACGTCTGAAGTTTATCACCTGGCAGATCTTGGGCTTTACAGGTTCCCCTTGGGAATTTGACCCGAGCAAGGACTTCAAGAGAAGGCTCCAGGATTTCAGTGTAGCCCTTGCTGGTGAGAAGCCCGCAGCCAAACAGGGGAGCTGTTAATAGTAAACATATTAATTCAAGAGGAAGCAGTAAGCAAAGCTCCAGCAGCAGCCAGTGCCCTGCAAAGCAACTTATTTCAGAGAAGAAGATGGCAGAGGATCACAGGAATGGTGCTGCTGTGACTGGGATGCTCACAGATCCTTTCTCTCTGCCTGTTTGAAAAGCTGTGGGAGAGGGAGGCTGCCCCGCAGGACCTCTGCGTGACCCCAGTCCTAACCAGCCGCCGGCAACTCTGTGTGTGCTTGCCCATGTCATGGCAGTGCACGGATGGCTTGACAGAGTTTACTGCTTTCTGGCTTATTTTAAGTACTCTTGGAATCTTCCGCATCCTCTAGCAAACTGGGGCAGGCTGACCTCTAAGCCACATAATCTGAGCATAAGTTAAAAGAGAAGCCCAGAATTTTCCCTTTCCCGAATAGCACCGCTGCCCACGATCTCTGATCCAGCTTTAATGTTTAATTGGATGACCGGGTTTTAAACAGAGCATTCTTTAACCCGGCTGACTCTGCCTGCCCCCATCCCCCTGCCCAACAGCAGCCTCACTCCAGTTATCAAAGTGTCATTAGTAGAGACAGCTGCCTGTAAACAACAGGAATGTCAACACAACTGTCTCGGTCAACAGGAATTTAACTTTAATCTGTTCATTACTTAAAGATACATCATCCTCTTTCTGTGCTGTTATCTACATCACTCGCAGACAAAGACGGAGAACAAATTGACAGCGGGGAGGGAGGTTGGACCGTTCCTGCCTCAGCCAGGCTGGTTCTGTTCATCATTTCCAGTTCCCCCCACCAGCCCCTTGCAAGTTCCCCTCCTGTATATGTAGATATATTTGCGGGATTGCGGGTGAGGGGGGTCAGGAGTTCCTTGTTTAGCTGGAAACAGATACTACATATTTATAAATGTAAACTTGGAGCGCTGCCAGGCTCCTGCATTTAAGTGATTAACAAATGTTTCCCTTCAAGTGGACACCTCTTGTTCTAAATATATTTGACAAGAATGTAAAGAGTCAACTGGAGGGTAGAAAGGGCACACCACAGAGCGTTCGGCTGCCAGCATCCGCGGGCCGGGGCTGCGGTGGCCGGCGGTGGCGGCGTGCGGCGGGTGCCAGCCGAGTTCACGGCGGGCAGACTGCCAGCACAGCCCGGCCTCCCCGCTGTTTAACGACAATGGATTTACTGCTTCTCTGCATATTGGTGTTATTTTGTGTAAACAAGGTTAACACTCCTTTTAAATTAAATACACCACCTGGTGACTGAATGCCTGACCTTGGCAGGCGGCTTTCACCTGGTCTCCAAAAAGGGTGGGTACCCCAGCTGTGCTGCCGGCCTTTCCCACCCGCTGGCAGCCTTTAATGCCTTGTCCTGTAAAAGTGTGTCAGTCTGCGCAGGGCAGAGCGGTTCTGGGGCTGCTCCCACCTCCAGATGCACAGGACAGGCAGGAATAGGAAGCTATTATGAGCAAGAGGGTTTTTCTCTCTAAGTCTTATGCATGGCATATTATTCTTGTCTACCCTGGACCTGCCACTTCCCTCCGCTTTCCCCAAAATAGTTCTCTTTCTTAGTCAAAATGCATCTTCCTGGATCTTCTGGTTTGTTTGTGAACAGGAGGAAAGTTTCTGATCCTTCCTCTTCTCCTACAAGAAAAGATGGGAAAACCTGGGAGTAATCTCCCTCTCCAATTCAAGAGCTATCTCCTTCTTCCCCTTCTGAATGAGAGTCTGGAAAAGAAAGCATTCTTACTTTTGCCTAAAGTATCTAAACTTCACTTCTAAAGCATTATCTGTCATACAGGTTCATCTAGGATGTTTCTCGGGTAGCTGATTGTGACACTGTTGATAACTCTGGAGGTTAAGGCTGATGTCATTGATCATGATGTGTTAAAAATGAAGACAATCCTATGCTAGGTAAAGAAATCTGAATTCAATGCATTGGAATTAAGTTTCTACAGCTAAATAGTAGCTAATTGACTGATTGAAAGGCCTAATTATCTCAAGAATTGGGATTGTTCAGTCTGGATAAGGGAAGGCTCTGGAGTGACCTTGTTGAGGCCTTCCAGTACCTAAAGGAGCTACAAGAAAGCTGGAGAAGGAGTTTTTACAAGGTCACATAGTCATAGCATGAGGAGGAATGGCTTTAAAGTGACAGAGGACAGGGTTAGATTAGAGAGTAGGAAGAAATTCTTCCCCATGAGGGTGTTGATGCCCTGGCACAGGTTGTGCAGAGGAGCTGTGGCTGCCCCATCCCTGGCAGTGTCCCAGGCCAGGTTGGACAGGGCTTGGAGCCGCCTGGGATAGTGGAAGGTGTCCCTGCCCATGGCACAGGTGTTGGCACTGGAAGTTTTTTAAAGTTCCTTTCAAACCAAACCATTCCGTGATTCTGTGACTGAAAACCTCCTGAAGACCTCAATATATGGACTATATGAAACCTAGTAGTGCTTTATTCTTCCCATGAATCCCTGGAGGATACTCATTCCTACATGTTGTTGTTTTTTAAGATGGACCTCAGTGATATCCTTTGATGGTAAAATTACTAAACTATTTGAATAAAAAGTATTTCTTTTTGTTTTAGCATTACTGATTCTGCCCTTGTTCTTTTGCTATGAGAAAATAGAGTCAAGGCTTTTCTCCTTTTTCCCTGGAAACTTTACAAAGAAATCTTAATAATTTTAAACAAACATTTAAAATATACAGATAAGAACACTCAGCTGGATAACAAAATAGAGATGGGAAACAATCTGAGAGACTTTATTTAGACTAATAATGATAAGATATTTTTTAAAAGAAGGTCCAGACAGATAGGTACCAAATATGTAAAATAATAAGCTATAAATACATGTGCTAAATACAGCTTTTCCTAAGTGTTGTTGGAAAGGCTCCTTTTATCTAGTGGCTAAATGTTCAACATTTTCTAGTTTTACAGGAAAAATGCTGCACATTTAGGGGTCAATGCTTCAAGTTTCACTGCATGGACGTTGTCTGGATCATAGGCAGTGTGCCTGTTACTAGGCAAAAGGCCATTTCAGTGCTGGAGAAAGTGACAGAGTTTTAAGTGAGGAATAAAAAGCTGAATTTTTGAGAGAGCTGCCACATTTGTTGTACAGATAAGGCTCGTCTAATTAAAGTATCATTGCAAAGTCCCCAGATTCCACAGGCCCTTCTTTTGCTCTTAGCTGGAGTTTGGATTTGGTACTCCAAGAAATTCAGTCTCTTTGAACTCTTTCCTCTTTGTGTTTCAAGGATTGTTCTCATCTGTGCTATAAAGAGCCTCTGTTATCTGTAACGGAGTGCAGAAGCATCTATCCTGACTGGACCACACAGTGATAGAGCTGGGAGCACTGAGCTCCTACCCATTTACTCCCTCCTATCTGTTTTCTCTCATACAGAATTCTCTCTCCATAGCCTTGCAGAGCAGAATTGCTTTTAATGAGGTTTATGATAAGCTCCTGATGTCCTTTTCCTGGTCCCAGAAGCTGTTTGCTAAAGGGCTCACTTTTGGTTCCTTTAACTAAAAGCAGTTCTGCCATCACAAAGTGTCAGCACTGTTGTAGGAACAGAAAAATGGGAAGATCACAGGAGACTCAGCCAGGTGCAATGACCAATACTTAAAACTTCAGAAAAATGGTCTGCAGAGGTCATTTCTGAAATAACTTGCCTATATAAAAGTTGCTTTCTGTAGGTTTGTCCCTTTGCATTCAGTCTGCAGTAGGTGCACCTGAAGGGATACACACATAAATTTAGGCATTTTTTGTTTCTTGAGATACAAAGCAGACATAAAACACCATACGAGCTAAATATCATTAGCAGGACAAGTACTGCTGAGTATGGGCTATGATTCTCCTTAGAAATACATCAGAGAAATAAAGAAGTAAGAAAAAGAGTTATTTAAATTAGTAAACAGTGCTGGCACACAAACAAATGAGACAAACTGATGATGAATAAATCTAAATTGGAAATTAGAAGAAGCTTTCTAGTCAGAGACTGACACTCTTGAAAAGCCTTCTAATAGGTGCAGTTAAGTCAAATAATGAAACTAGTTTTAACTTGGAGTTCAGTGAATTTATAAATGGGATTACACAATGTAGATGCATAGCAGAGAGCTGGGTTAAGTGACCTTGGAAGTTCTCTCCAGTCTTACATTACATTATTCCTTCTAATTATTGCTTAGAACTAACCTTCAGCATGACCTTTTTTCAGTTTTCTCTTCTAACTTACCAAAACTTCAAATATTTTTGTTGAAATTTTGCATTTCTAACATGGAGTTTAGCACTTTTTTTCCTCCTAAATTTTTTTTAGTGAAATTATCTGTGCCTGTTACAGAAAAAATTGTTGTTTTGCTCATGCATTGCAGACCAGATTAATGGAAAAGCTTTAGTGTTTCCATCTCTGGAAGGCAGGAATGGAACGTGGCAGGGTGGCTCTCTTTGTGCAATTTGCTGCCCTATGGAAAATTTGCCCCACTTTTCATCCAGAATCTAAGACTCTGAGGAAAAAAAAAAGGTCATTTGACTCATGGTCAGCAGAAACGTGCTGGAGGTTGGTAGCCAAGTTTCCAGGTAGTGTATACACTGAATATGTGCCAGTTTTTGTGCATCTAACCAGATTGTACCATGACCAAGAAGAGCAGGAGCCTTCTGGAGGGACTGAGGGACTGAGCCTCACTTCTGCTGGAATTGAGCCCTCCTCTTTTCTGAGAGCTGCTGTGGTGCCAGGACTGAGAGCAGAGATAATTGTCTTGCTGGTTATTTCTTACCAGCTGGAGCTCATGCTGTGTGGAGGACAATGAGGAACGGACACGTGTGATTTTGACATTTCCTAGGTTTTGCCATGGAATCATCAGGAGTGAGCTGGGAAAGGACCTCAGGAGATTATCTTGTCCTTTTCTGGGCTATGATGGGAATAGGAAATAGTCTGGACAAAGTTTACCTGTCCTTCTTTTTCTTGACAACCTCTAGTGCCACAGTATCTCAGTGGTCTATGCTAGCACCCAGCCATATTCAATTTCCTTAAATGCTTCTTGATATCTACCTTGAATAATATAAATTTGAATGGACATGTGAAATAGTTTATTCCATTCACCTTTACTTCTAGTTTTATACTTTTTCTGCCATTCCTTTCCTTCTCTTATTGAGATTTGAGCAAATCTAAGTCCTCGATATTTCCATGCTGGTGGAAAGGGGACCTTTTCTATTTGGTGCAAACTTTTCTTGTACTGCAGTACCAAAGGTAGATCCCAGTCCTCCAGCTGGTGTCTGATGCTGGGGAGCATCAGATACTCTACAGATTGCACGTTATTCCAGTGGGACATTTTCCTTTTTTATGCCTCCAACATCCTAATGTTGTTCATTCAAGTTATATCTGTCACTAATTGTATCTCCCTGATCATCTTCCACAGAAATGCTCCCTAGGTTTCCTTCAGAATGCAGCAGCTTAAGTCAGCCCCTCTTGAACCACTTGGTTTATTTAAAACCATTCCTGCAATTAACCAAGATCACTTTGCATTTAATGTTACTTCCTAATCTATCTGCAAATCCTTCTGGTTTGGAATCCTCCACTAGTCGAACAACTGCATTAACCACATCATTAAAACATTATTTGTTAAGTTTTGGAGATTTGACCAACTTCATGACCACAATACAAAAACCTGAATGATTTGTTGAGATTTGTAAACAATATAATAAATACTGTCACTGATGTCTCTGATGTTGGGTACTTATGAGCTCTCTCACTCATGCAGAAATGCACAGAGTACTTGGCAAAAGGGTGGCAAAGTGACTTCTGAACACACAGGGTGCATGTTGGAATCAGGGCACTGCTGTACTCATTCAGATTTTCTTATCTTCTGTGCTTCTCTACAGTGGAGTAATGCCAGTTAGAGAGGCTTGGGAAAACAAGAAAGCTTGAATAAAAATGTAGTGGGTCTGTTGGGATTTCTCCACATGTATTGTGTTCCAGTTTCACTCCCTCTTCCTCTTCCCTTGCTTTTCCTTGCCTCGTATTACTTATTGTGTGTGTGTATCTGTACATGTGTGTCCATGCCAGCTAGATGCCAGCAGAAACCAAATTTAAAAAAAAAGTTAATTTGATCATTCTTTCACTGTCTGTGTTCCTCTCTGAAGTTCCCATTGTTTCTGATAGTTCTCTTGCCGTGGGGACTGGATTCTTGCCAGGTGGGTGCCAAAAGCCAGTGAAAATAAATAGATACATAGTAGGGATTGTAGGGATTAAAATACCTATCATTCTGAATTACCTGGGGGTAATTTAGAAATACCATTTTGTTAAAGGTACCTGATCTGCTTTTATTATACAAAGGATTACTGATGATTGTACCAAAGGAGAGATAATTTTTTTAAATCCTTGATTAAGAGTTTACGTCTTTTTCACCTCTTTTTTGAGAAGATGGCTGTGATGAAAAACAAGATATTTCCCGTGATTCACCAAAGAGAGAAAAAAAGCCAAAGGTAGAGCAGTAAATACCTCTCTTCCTGCAAACTGGGTGATTACATGTGAAAAAAAAGGAAAAAGAATAAAAGGCTTCAACTTTTCCCCTGAAGTTGGACTGCACAGTCTCACATTGTACAAACTTATTAGCAGGTTGGCCACATGTCTCCATGAGACCAATCTATCCTTGAGTAAAGCACTTCTATCTCTTCCATATCCCTGGGCAAAACCAATGTTCTGGAGCTAAGATTTTGTACTTAACTGTAAGATAGTTGAGTGGATTTTGCTTTAATAAGATTAAACAGAACATGCATTTATCTGCTCCAGGTGATGTGGTAAGTGCAGAGATGACAAAAAAACCACTAAAAGGGAAGAGAGTAGGTTGAAGGTAAGAAATCAGTAAGTAGATGCAGGAAGTTATTCTTTCAGTGATGTTGCTGTATATTCATCTGTTTCAAACATGCTGATTATTTGTGAAAAAGTTCAGTCTGCAGATGCCAGCTTCCAAGGGTAATAAAATACAAAAACGTGTTGCTCGGAAGCACAATGAAAGGCTCCAGTGCTACATCTATTGCTTCATTACAAGGCAAACTTTGTTCATCTCGACAGCAATTACAGTAATCAAGTTTATGTAATTTACAAGAGTTCCCATCTTTCAGTAGCAATTTAAAAAAAAAAGAAATCAGAAGATGAATGAATTTGCACAGAATATTTTGCATGGGCTTTCAGTATAAACAGGTGTGTTGGACTAAAATGGAAATACATATTGACAACACAAAAAAGTAGAGTTCTGGGGAAGAGGGTTATTCCCTGTCTACCCATGAAGGAATGCTCCTTGCTAGGAGATGCCACAGCACTGAAAAATGAGGAATATGGCATCATTCCACACTGGGCAGGACATGGACTTTGTGACTGAGTGGATTTATAATTTTTTAATTTTATCACTCTCTCTTTTCCCTATTAGCATGGTCCTTTCAAATATTTCTCTCATAGAAAATTATCTCCAAGACAAACCGGCCTTGTGAAGAGTTGTGGGAGCCCAATCATTCTCCTTTGGGTTTCTGGTGAAGGCCACAGGTTCCCAAGGATTATATGGCAACAGCAGAAGAGATGAACAATGGAGAAGTTTGAGATCAGACGCTTCCCCTACTGTTTCCAAAGGAAACATTTTCAGGAAACAGGCTGCTGCCCGCATTAGATCTCTGTGGATAGACCCTATTCCACTAAGGATACTACAGGAGGTACAGAAGCAGATCAATATGTGTCTAAGTGTTTTAGCCTTACTTTTATTATGTTTGACAGCGATGACAACATGGTGTGTGTGTCACATACAGGATGACTAATGTGCGTACATGTGTGAAGCCCTTGCGCAAACAGGTTTTCCCATAAACTGTTAGGGAAGAGCAAGCTCCCTGTGAGCAGATCAGAGCATGGGTTGAATCTAAAAACAAAATGAAGAATGAAACAAACCCCAAACTAATTTCAGGTCTCATGAGGAGCTGTAATGGCATCAGTGTCTGGAAACATCTACCACAAGTGGTTTCAATACTGAAAAATTTCCGGGAAATACTTGTCTTGAGTTGTGCTAGAAAATGTGTCATCAGGATGTTGTCTGTGTTCCTGACCCAAAGGAGGGCAAAATTAGAGAAAGTAAGGACACAAACCAAGAATTTTTTTGGTGCGAATTGGTGAATTTCTCTTGGGTGAGAATTCCCTCCAACACACCAGAAGCGAACCAACCAACATGAGCCATTTTTCTGTAGAGAGCTCAGTTTCTGTAGTAGGCCAGCAGCCAGATGAGGGGTTTTAAAGAAGAGTTATGGTAGTTATAAAGAGGGAAAAAATTTGCAAACACTGATAATAATACTCCTACACAGGAAGGTTTGAGCCAGTCACACTACTCCCCCCCTTTCCCAGTGAGATTCAGAGTTACATAGGAACAGGAGACTGTTTTGGCTGGGATTAGATAGCACAGATGGTACCAAAATGTGTAACACCTACCACAAGTTCTCTAGTTTCGTATCATCTGCACAACAGTTCTTCTTGGCCTTTTAACAGTTCGTTGAATGGAGGAAGAGGAGAAAAAGACATGGGACCATTGCTGGAAATGTGCAGCAAGCACTGTTATATTTTATCTGTGGGGAATCCATATAGGAGCACGTAGATAGGCTCATATAAAATCTTGCATATATCTTCTGTGAGATGGTGTGAAACTTCACTTGGCTCTTCTCTTTCAAGAATCCCCAAATCTTGGCAAGTAAACCTCACAACACATTTTAGAATTACATCAGTAATCATTCTGCAGATACATACAACGAGGTACAGGAATTTTAACCAGTTTTCCCAGAACCACCAAAGGAGTTTATAGCATGGGTGGCTCTTATCTCCACGGTGCTTCACAGGAATCCCATAGACTTTGTTTTCTGCCCTGACATAAATAGCACCAGTCTTTAGGTTTTTTTTCTCTAACTTTGTAAGTCTTCTACATGACATACAATAAAACTTTGCCTTCCTGTCAATATTTTTCAAATAAATACTGTTGTAGAAATTAATCTACAGTTTGTGATCCCTGGAATATTTTACTGCCAATTTTAATATCATGATTTTTTCAATTCCTCTAGTTTTTACCTTTGTCTACTAAAATCACTTGATTTCTGAGCTTTTAATGGGTTTTCAGGGGTCCAGAAGAAAGAGACTAGGGAATATACTTCTTTCTTAGGGAGAAATACAAAAATTTCTAATCATAGGTACTGAGGCGCCATTGTGATGGACTTACTAGAAATAAGATTTCCAGGCTGTGATTTTCAAGGTTGCCTATTTGATTTGATTGCAGCAGGTACTCAATACTCCAAGATAGCTTTGAAATATTCATTGTAATGTTTTTAACAATTAAGTTGAAAGCATGGAGTGTTCCCTGAGAACTAACTAGGAAGAACTGATGGCCTAAATCCTCTGTCTTTTGAATACTCAACCACACAATTTTAAAGCATTTGAGATTTTTTCCCCCCTAAGTAATGAGAGACGTTTAGCTACACAGAGTAAAGGAAAACACTGAGTCTCCACGTTAAATGGAGAACTATCTGCCTTAGGACTTTTAATATGGCTAATGTTCAGGGAAGGATTTTTGTCTAACTGTATTTACTGTGGGCTCCCTGTAGATACACACAATGCACAACATGGATGTCATTGCACTGGCTTCAGCATCACTGTGGAAGGACACTGGTTGCTGGCTCATTCTCATGCAGACTTCTGAAGAACTTCCATTTAGGATAATGGCAAAACTTTAGTCTGTGTAATAGGCCTGAAAATGTATCTGTGCAAACGAAATACAATTTTCAAAGTGTCAGGAACGAGAGGTGTAATTCAAAGTCATTACATATCACTTGCTGTAAATATTGTTTTCATAAAGCCAGACTAATCATATACTCAGATAACCCATCCTATTATTTTCACAGCTCCAGGACTCCTGAATCACACCTACTTGAACCTGAGGGATTAGAGGTTTTGCTTTTTAAATAGCATAGGTGCTGGGCTGGCTGCAATTTTTCAGACCTCTTTGGAGAAGCAGAATTGATTTTTTTCTTTTTTTGAAACAAAAAAATCATTCAGGGTCCAAAAATAGACATAAGCGAGCCTCCTCATTTTGTAATTGTGTTTTTGAAAATCAGACACGTAAAATCTTTTGTAGCCGTGGGCTCGAAACTCTCTTTTGTGGAAACACTGGTGCACTGTAATTGGTTGAGTGCTGCTATCCAGCCTGAGAGGGTGACCTTTCACACTCTGCCCTAAAAGAACACTATAGAAAGAGAGGTGGCGTAATCTGGGTTAAAGGCTTCTTACTAACATGTTGAGAGCTTGTTTCACACACACACAAACAGTTGCACGAAAGCCCCAGCCTGATGATAACTTAGCACTTTAGCATGGTGTTCTTGAGACAGCCCTCTTCTGAGAGAATAAAGAAGGGCCCCTTAGTTGAAATGCAGGACTGAAGCTCTTCATAACCACCGGGCAACTGTTACGAGGGAAAAAGAAAGTTAAAAGAGAGGAGAACAAAAGGGGCTATCCTTGTTACAAGGCTCTGGTTCTAGACCTGAAAACCCCCTTTCCCCTAATCTTTTTTTTATTATTTTTCTCTGTATAGCCCTAGGTTTTGACAGGGAAATTTCTTGTCTTTCTGGCCAAGCATATTCAGTCCATCTAAGAAATTCCATGGACCTGTCTTTTTCATGATCTCCTCGTAAGAGGAAGAAAGATGGTGAGCATCTCTGCTGATTTGGCTAAGAATGAAGAGAATGGGATATTTCCAAGGTTAGGCAATTAGAGGCAAGTATATCTTAAACAGCATAAAGAACACTGTGCTGTCATATTTAGCACATCAGGACAGTTGAAGATGTGCCTGCCTAGTCTGTGTGCAGTCAGTCTGGAGACTTTCACATTTGACTTGGGATTGAAATCACAGTCACTATTCCAAAGGACAAGCATGGAAGGTCTGGGAGGCCATGGCTGTGATATGATCCCTTAGCTTTCAAGCCCTCCCCAGGTTTAGCTGTGTGCTCTTGGGTCTTGAAAAAGGCTACTTGCATCTCAGTAGCTCACTCACCTCTCCCATTTTTTTAATGCTTACTTCAACATTGATTAATAGAGTACATCTGTCTCATGCAGCTTCTCACTTTACATTTCTTTTTTTTTCCCATGTTATTTCTTTCTAGGTTTTCTTTTCCATGTGTTTTCTTTCTTACAAATTCCCACATATTCAAGATTCTCTGCTACTTGAAGTTATTACTCTCTTCTATATTGTTAATGTTAATAAATTGTTACACACTGTCAGTCATTCTTGTTAGAAAAAAAATAAAGGATATCTAGAAAATGCATTAGTGGCGATTCCTAACTATTATATCTCATATGGTATGCAAAAAATAAAATTAGATTATAAAATTCTATATTTATCATAATGTTAGACTCTTCCACAAAGATTTTTTTCCAACTAACAGGTAATTGGACTCTGGATTTCCAAAGTCAGTGCTGAAAGCCTGATTTGACTCTCGACTTTACAGACTATGATCCTTAACTTCACAATGTTGCATATCAGCTAGTGCAGAGTGTCTGAATTTTATTTTCTTCAGTGTTTCTGTTAGCTAAATGATCTTTTTCTTCTGCTCTCTGCAGCAGTTAGGCTTTGATAGCTGTTGTCCACATTTTCCAGTCTTCTTAATTACATTTTTTTGCAGTCTTCTTAATTATACTTTTGCACCTTTTACTTCAAAATCTTTCAGGGATAGGAGCTAAATTTGCAACCTTCTCCTTCAGAAGGAAGGCCTGGAGACATCAAGAAGATTGAAACTACTAGATGACTTTTCTCCATCCTGGAAAGCTCCAACAGTGATCATCCAGAATGGAGAACCAACAGAACAAGTAACCACTCTGGAGTCGCAAAATCTGACTCTCAACAAAGCAAATTCAACACCTGAAGTTTAGTTCCTTGTGGGTTAAAGCTTGACATCATTGCCCTTGGAGGCTGAGGCTCAGGCTCCATTAATTTACAGGGAAGAACATGTGCAGTGAGCTCTCCACAGCCATGGTGGGGATATTTTGTGGCAGCACGAAATCTCCACACAATGCAGCATGATTGGCAGCTGCTTCCTGAGAGGAGCCCATGGCTGTGCAGGAAAGGTTGCAGCTGCTGGGATGGAGAGCCATTGGCAGTCGGTGACAGGGACTTGCCCACAACATCCCTTTGAGGGATGCACTGGGAGCCTTCCACACTGCTCGCTTTGGGCTTCACCCCGTTCTTTGCCTCACACCTAAAATTTGGGAAATAAATTGCTTTACCCCTGGTAGATAAGGTAGTTTACATATAGGCACAATTGGGCATCCAAAATGGATTTGTAGAAAGATCTCAATGAAATGATTGCAGGAAGGCTGGACAGAGAAGTGCTATCATTAAAGAAAAAAAAAGGAAGGGAAACTGCAAATTTTATTTCTAAACCTTTCCACTAGGAAAGGTTGCAAAATTTAGGGAAATGAGCCACAGCTGACGTGCCTGACAAATAACTCTCACGGAATCTATAAAGTGAGTTTATTTGTGCCATCTTTTACAGGAAGGGCTGTGCGTGAGTTTTGTAGCGTTGCTGCTGGGGTTGCTGAAACACCCGGCTGGTGATCAACATTTTGGATGCTCATGAATAACTGGAATATGAGCACCTTAAGCACAAATTCAACAAAGGTTTTTTCAAGTTCATCATCACACAGGAGATTGCATCATTCATAGTGGCATTTATAGCCATCAGTACTATACAACCCATGGTAACAGATGACATTGCATGCTGAAAGAGGCCGTGAAAGGTCTTTCATACTGTTTCCTGCTCCTAATGACAGCTTTTACTGCCAGTTAGGACAGAATCCAAACACATGAAGTCATGATGGCTGTAGGTGTTGATTTGGATATTAAATGTATAACCTAGCTTGTGCAGCACCAATTAACAGAGACAAGTTTTCAGTGCACAGTGCAGAGAAAACTGCAGGTGTAGGGACAGAGAGAATGAGCCCAAGACAGGATATTACCCTGTTAACAAACAATTTGATGTGCAGAAATATTTTATATAAAAATGTGTTTGGACACCATGCCCTTAGAGACTATTCCAATTTACCATGCCTGTGGGTTCATCTAGCAGGTTTCTCAGCTGGATGTTAGTGACATTTATACCTCTTTGTATACATGTTTTTGTTTGTGTGTGTATATTCTGCACGTGTATTTTCATGTTCAGACAAAACTTCCACGCCTATAGAAAGCTCATGAATATTTTATAGCTTTGTTCATGAATCCATTAATGAGTTTTATAAATAGTGATAATTTGCAAAAATAATATGTCTGAAAGGCAATACCACTTTACCTATGAATGACCTCTTTTTCTTTCTCTTTTTATTTCGCCTAGTTTTGATATGTTTTCCCAAGCAGTCTGTGAAAGTGTTTACTGGTCTATTCACTCTTTTTAAACCCGGGGCATTAACAGTATGAGAGTGAACATACACATACACCTACTCACTGTGCATAGTTCCATCTTTCCCAGCCTACAGCTAACAAGAGCCTTTAATTGCACTGAAACCTGATTTCTGCCTGGCAAATCTGCTGGTCAGTGCAAACCTCAGGCCATGCTGTGCTGCATGGGTCCTGCCCTGCCTGTGGGTTTGCTGCTCCCCAGGCCCAGCCTGGCGTTGATAGCTCGTGGCTGGGCGGTCTCACATTCCTTTTTGGAATATAATGTCTGTGTGTCCCCGCGTGCGCCTGTGTGTAATAAGTAATAAGGGCAATCCCCTTCCGATGACAGAAGCTTCAAGTGGTTACAAGTAGCAGACCTGTTTTTCAGATGCCTGAGGTAACTGTCTATAAGGTGCAAGGTAAAGAAATAATTAATTACAATCAGTGGTTGAAATGGGGGAAAGGATATATGATCACAAGCTTTTATTGCAAGTGCTTTGATTCAGCACGGGGAGGGTTTTGGTGAAGTGTCAAGACACAGAGTATTTTTCTGCAGTCAAAGGTTGAATTTAAGTAATCACCCAGTGCAATTTTACCCGTATCAGATGTTCACAACTACAATGCATGCAGGGGGAGGAAAAGAAATGAAAGATGGAAACAGAGAGAAAAAACATCCCCTAAATTCTCAACATGCAGTCTTGCTGAGTAACCACATTCATAACCGAGTGGGAGTGATTTGTTCTGACAACACAAGACTACTAATTTTGCTGAATTAACAGCACGACTAGTAGTGGGTGGAGGGGAAGAGGGGAAAAAAAATAAAGAAGAGAGATCTGTTATGGACATTCCCAACCTTATTAATTTCCAGGTGATAGGAATGATATGTGGTCTACAGTATCACAAAAAGTTTGGTGTGTTGTTTAAGCAACTAAAATCTGGAGTAATGCAATTAAAAGATCAAGGTGCATATTTGTATTTTAAAACTAAAGCAGGTTTACCCTTAGTGGTGAAAGGGGAAAAGTTAGAAGAGCAGCTTGGGTTCCTTCTTCCCTCTAAAGCAGAGGGCATTTCACTAAGAGTCCTTAAATTAATGTAAACTTTTCTTCATTCCTCACATTTGGAAAGACATGAATCTAAGATTAGTCTGTATTGAAAAGATTAATATTTTCAATCCAAACTTTGAAATCCACTTGGACAGCTCGGAGCTTCCAGCTGTTGTTTATGCTATTAGTTAGAAAATCCAAGTGCCATGCTTTTAAAAGAAAATTAATAAAAAAAAGCTCTATTGAGTTAATTTTGTAGAATTATGTTAATAAGCACAATTTGCACTGTGCAGGTTTATTTTGTGGTTTGTGGTGAGTTTGTAGAGGTTTTGTGAGCAAACCCAAATGTGGTGACAGCAAAACCTTTCCAAAGCACAGACTTTTATGATCTAAGCACAGAATTTCCTTTTGTGGTCATGTGTGACGTGGTTTTTGGATAATAAATGTCTGTAATAGGGTTTCCTTAGGTTGGCTCACAGGGCCTGAGCCTCTGTTTTTAATGGCTATCTTTGGAGGAGTTTTGGTTACATATATTTTCTTAGAATTTGAGCACTTCTTAGAGACAGCATTTAATCACCTCGAGGCTGATCCAGGGACACATTGCTCACTCACCACTTCAGACCACGGATGTTGACAATAGTCCTCTGTATTACCTCAGCCAGTCATTAGGACATGATTCTATCCAGCAGCAGCATCCAAGAGAGGTAGGTGAAGGGAAGCAAGCTTCAGGTGACTTGATGGCCCTTTGAATGTGCAGTTAAAAGCAATTTTGAGCTTCTCTAGTTTTTCCTGGTCAATACCAGAAGTTCCTAAAAAGGCTAGAAGGAGCTGGCCCAGCGCTGCTGCCCCCAGTACATGGGGGACCTTGCCCCATGTTCCCTTGGGAACATATGTACAGCAGAAGTTTTCCAACTTCCTGTTTCATAATTCCCTGCTCTTCAAATCTAAACCAGTGAAAGACGAAATATCCCCCTTGTGACAGCCTGGATCATCTAAACTGCTACTATTGCTGCGGTGGAAGGGAGGGCACAGAAAGGAACCACATTTGCTATAGAAACTGGTTTCTATCTGTACACAATTAAGAAGCAGATGAGGTACTGATTTAAAAAAGAAAAAAAAAAAAAAGCTGAAAGAGGAACCAACATGTTGCCAAACGCAAACCTACCGAAAAACCCCAACAAAAAGCCCAACCACCGAAAAAACACGCCTTTTGTAAGGCACTCTTTGTTGCAAATCAGTAAAAGTTGATTCCTGTAATGAATTAAAATATTCCAAAAGCTTAAAGCTTCTATCACAGTTGACCTTTAAGGCATGTAGCAGCAAAGAAGTTAATACACTTTGCACATGTTGCAGAGCAACAGGTGGTAGAAAAACCCATGCGGGCTCCTTGCATTCCTTACTTTTCAAACTGGTGGCCCCTGGTATTCTGGGATTTACACTACCTCCCCCAGGCTCTGACTGACAAGCTAATCGGTGTGCTGGGAAGCCCTGAGCTATTGATTCCACTGTAACAGAACACCTCCCCGTCAATGAAACTGCAATGAAATGCTTCAACAACGAAGAAAGGGAGGCATTAGGCTGTTGAGCAACTGGAAGAAATTTGCTTGTAGGTAGTGCGGCAGAAATGAAAAGGCTCTCGGGGGCACAAGCTTGAAAAGCCAGGTTATTAAAAAAGCCACAAAGCTGGAGTCTGGCTGAGTGGAGAAAAATAGTTATGGCTCAGTTAGGCGTATCTAAAAGGAGGAGGGAGGGGAACGCAGCTTTCAAAATTGCGTTAATCCCCCATGTACTTAATTTCTTTTCTTTTATGGCAGCTTGTAGTATAGCAACAAGTATTCAAGCAGTTAATAATTTTAAACAGTTTAGCTTTCCGTAGGCAATATATCTTTAGCCTTAATTAAAATTTTATTTTAGTAGGGGGAAAATATTAAAATGACATTCTGATCATCCTCTAAGATGGAAAATATATGATAATATGAATATTTTATTAGACAAACTATTATTAAACAGCTGGTGCAAAATCTTAGCCACTGATTAGTTGGGTTTGTTTGAAATGCAGGTCACTATTTCTTAATAATGGCCCGACAGTCTTCTGATTGCAGTAACAACCACTGGCACACAACCTGCCAACACAAAGGTATTAATATCTTATATTAGAATCCTAATATTCCAGAACTGGATTCCCACAGTGCCAGTCTGGTGGATGGCTCCCATTTTGGGGTAAAAAGAATGCCCAGCTCATCACCTGGGCACATCTCTAAGTTGGTGGCTCTGGATTAAGAGGTGCTCTCTTTCTTTCAGGAGAGCTTCAGGGATGGGTATTGGGTGGTGAATCAGCTTGGCCATTTTAATTGGGATGGGAGTCAGAGGGGAGCTGTCAGAGTGGGACTTTGAGGATGGAATTTGCATCTGCCGTTAATTCAGGGGCCTGTTTGGTGACCTTCAGGCACCGTTCACATCGTATCTATTTACTCAGTCTTTTCCCAAGTGAGCTGTCAGCTTTTCTTTTGGAAAGTTCTCTCCCCCCTGCGTGGGTCGTGGAGTGCAATAAAAAATGTGTAGGCTTTGATTGCACACAAGGCAAAATGGCAACTCACTTAGGCAGCCAGATTAATTTTTCAATGACAATAAAATAGCTGACATTGTACACAAGGTAAAGCAGGCAAAAGTGGCCTTTTAGGAATTTTTCCATCCCATCAATTATTGCCTGTTGTAGGTTCAAGAATTTTGCCTTGAACAAACAATGGAGATAGCTTTTCTGCACACTGCTTTTTTTTATTTTTGTTGATGGTGGTTGTGCCACCTCTCTGATTCTATGAATATAAATATATGTAGGGACTGTTGTCCTGTATTGGAGTGCTCTGATACAGAGGGATCAGGTTTTTTTTGCATCTTAACCTGTTTTAAGTGTTCATGTCCCAGGTCTGCTCCTTTGCCCACAGGAGCTGTGCTGGAGTGAGTACCAAACATCTGCGATGGGCAGTGCTGGGCAGAAATGCCTGGCTGGCTCCACAATCATAAAATATTAAAAGAAAATAACCTTTAAAACTTAAAATCACAGAAACACAACTCCTACCCAATACTGAAGCCAACCAGAATACTGACTTTGATTTCAGTTTGATCAGAATGGAAAAAAAAATCTTTCTTTTGTTAAATATATTCTATCAGATAAAGAGTGGCGCATGCACAAATAACGGATCTTTCCTAAAGCTGACCCATATATTTTTGTCTTAATTCTTTTCTTGTCCTTGGATGAAATTCATCTGAGGTTGATGGGCATTCACAGAAAACTTGGATTTGTGTCAGCAACATTAATTAATCTGAACCTAGAAATATGCAGCCCAACACAGAGGAGTTCTGTTTTACATTTGTGCAGTCTGGGCCAAATTCTCATGGACTTTCCACTCATCAAAATGAAATGCTCCTGCCATGAAATGTATATGAGCGATACACAGCTCAGCTGAATAGCAGGCCAACAGCTGTAGACCTTGCTAATAAATTCCCTGAATACCATGTTATCAATGTTCACGATGTTCCTCTAACCCCAGATATTCATCCTACTATTTTTTTTGGATTAATTCATTTTGGTGTGATAAATGCTTAAATTTTAGAGACTTGAGAGGTTATATGGCGACGTGAAAAAAACACAGAAGAACACATTGTGTCCATTTTTAATTTAAGAATTTTGCAAATTTTTGCATCACTTTTATTATGTAGTGGGAGTGTTACCTAATAGGAAAAGAAAAATTAACTCTTATTTCACCAAATAGACCCTACTGTTTTACCAGTCACTTCCTATTTAAAAATTTTAGTCATGATTTCCTTTTAAGGGTCTGTAAATCATGTTTTTTCCTGTTCCAGAAACTGAAACATTAAAATCGTTGTGTCTTTTTCCAATCTATAAAATATATGCTTGTATAGACTTTAGAACTGGACAACACACATGTCTCAGGTCTAGCTCATACCAGCTACTGATATGGAATCTATTTCTTTGTGCTTGTTTGCTTTATTGTGAGTGTATTTTACAAATTTTTATTAAGAGGATGGGTAGACTCTGGAGGCTTGGAGATAGGTAGTTATTTTCTACTAGTAACACAGAGAAATAAAAAAGAAAATAATTTCTCAGGATGATTTAAATCAGGATGCTTAAAAATAACCAAAAGTGGCTGAAACACATTGGAGAAGATAATCAGATCTGTTCATTCCAGGTGACTGTTAATAACTCTGTAATTATTGACTACTATTAGTGAAAATGTAAAGGAAACTAAGAGTTGGTTAAAAAAAAGGAGAAGGTAAAAACCTCAGATATTTAATGCAAATGGGGTTGATTCCTCTTCTGTCAATGGGCTTTTAAGCTTCCTCCAGGCTTGAGATTTGCAGAGAAGTCAGCACTGGCATGGCTTAGAGCAGCTGTTAATGCAACACATGCCTGTCATTTGCTGTTGACAGGCATTAATAAAAACCTAATCTGAGGAAATTATGAAAAACCTACATATTATGCAATCTGGTTTATGTTTTGGCATGTGGCAAACATTGGTCTGATACAAAGGAAAGCATCATGTATAAACTTTAGTGCCATTGTTTCCACTCTAAGGGCAATTGCCTTTTAAATCCTTTTTTTAAATTATTTTTTTAAAAGGGTTTAATTGTCCAATACTCAGACAGTTTTGCTTTGTGGTACCATGGATATTGGTTTAAATCTTCCTTTTACAGAAACAAGAATTCTGAACAGCATTTACTGACTAGGTAAGCAACAGGTAAATTCGACTCTGATACGTCCTCCTTCTGTCCTGTGCTCCTCTTTCTCCCAAGCACTGGCTTCTCTGGCATGCTTTGAGTTGTCCCGCTCCCTTAGACCTGAAATCTTTTAAGAAACTTCTCCCTTTTTCTTTTTTCCTCCCAACTATTCTCATTAGGGAACAGAGTCTTTCCAACAGCAGAAACAACAACAGCAACAGCCTACCACTGCCATAGGTTAAACTTTGGCTCTCTCTTTTTTTTCTGTGAGATTCTTCTTTGGTGTTGATGATGATAAAATACATTTGGTCATGTGCAATTATTCCTTCTCCTGAATTTGTCTGGAGCTGCAGGGAATTCACTGGATCTCCCTGTATTCCTGCAGGCATGCTAAACCTTATTTACTAGTTTCATCCTATACAGCTGAAAACATATGTTATCTCTTAAGACACCCTAAAGTTAAGTTATACTTTTAATTTTGTCTCTTTTGTAGTATTTTTTTGGGGGGTGTGTGTTTGTAAACTCTTTGATAAAGTTTTAAAAAAATTTTTACAATTCTGATATATTTTTGTCATTGCCTGAAGTGTGGTAGTATTTAAACTCTTTAAAATATCTAAAATATGAATCCATAAGGGAACTTTAAAAAAAGAGAGAGACACAAAGAAAAAAAAAAAGACACAAAGCACAATCAATAATACGAGGGTGAAAAAAGGGGTAAAACAATTCTGTAGATATTCAGGCTGGAATGTGAGTGCTAAGAAAAGTCTTTGGACAAATTCAACACAGATTTGGCCTCCAGCTCTGAGCTGGCAATTCCAGTAGAAGAGCAGACCTCTAGCCTGTGGTAAAGAGGTACAGAATAATGCCTCTTTGAATTAGTTTCAAAACGTTGCTGTGATGCAGACGAATTGCTCCTCAATGCCGGAGTGCAGTGCACCAACATAATAGCATATTGTTAAGTCACACTGCCATTAAAGGATATAGTTATTAATCAAATTAAGTCAAAACACAAAGCAAGTACAAATTAGTATCAGATGACATGTCTCACTGTGAGCAGAGGAGAAGGAATGGAGGGGACCTGCCATTTTAAAAGAAAACAATCTTTCATAAAACTAAAACAGAAGGTGAGGGAATATCCTACTATGCAGTAACTGGCAGCTGGTATGTGCTGCCTGGACAGTATTTGTCTTTAAATTCACATGACAGTCCTAAAATTCTGCAGTGTAATCGGTGTCTTTCAGAAGCTTGGGCTAAACTGAATAGTGTTTGTTTCTGGAGATGTGCAAAATGTTTATCAAGAAAGATAAAAGTACTTGAAATTTAAGGCATTTAATATCTTATTATTTTGTTCCAGCCTGCTACAAATTTTGTCAGTGTAATCTTTTAGCTTCAGAAGAAATGTTAATTTTCATTGAAACATGGTTTGAGCCAGGGGGGTTTAGTTTACCATTTCCATAAATTTGGTAGAAATATGTCATTTGTGAGTTGTGAAACTATCCAAATATTGTGACTTGTGCATGATCTAGATAGCCTTTCCCAACAAGAAACAATGCACTAGTTTTGTGCAACTCTGATAACTAATGACGCTTGAACACGTGGATTTACCCATTGTTACACGGACATGTGTGTGTGTTCCCAAGAACCACAATATGTTTCAGCACTCCAAGTTCTTCCAAGTACAGTTAAAACTGGTGAGTATCTTATTGAAAACAGTGATACTTACAGTGCCTAAAGGTAAGGTAACAACATTCATTAGTGTTGTAGGATAAGGATTCTGTATTATGAGGTTCACCTTTGCAGTAAATTTAGTTTCTTTATGAATCATCAGAAACAGATATAAAATGGAAGCACAGCCTTCAACACAGGAGGAAGAGAGGCCTTTTCCTGCTGTATTTAGAAGCTGTTGTGTGTCTGCTTGGGCATTATTTACTTGGCTATCACAGCACAGTCTAACTTTAGAATTATTCTAAATTTTGTTTACACATAGGTTTGCATTTTTGCTATGTGTTGGTTCAGTTTGGAACAGGACTGGTAGGAGATTTTTTGAGTTACCTGTCAGCACTGAAGTGTGTTTACTTCATTAATGATTCCTGAGTGTGAAAGTTTGTTTCCCTTCTGCTCTTGCTTCCTGAGTCTATGGTTTCCTCATCATCGTGACATTGCCAAGCATGGTGCTAAACATGCTTCTTCTGCACAAGAGAATGTCATCACATGGGATTACAACCTTAAACAAATGTCACAGCAGCAAGGCACTCAATCTCAGGTGAATTGCTTAAACAGTGCGTGTTTGTATTAGTTCAGATGTTAATACAGGCTGCTCTCTGCCATTATGTATTTGTTATGGGTGACAACACCTGGAGAATGTATCTTTCAGGACTGGGTGAAGAATAAACATGGGGTCTGACTCAGTTCCACACTAATAAATGCATTGAGATGACACAGAGTTTGTAATTAGTCTACTCACAAGGTAGATCCTGATAGATGAAAGGGAGACCTGAGGGGTCTGCAAACAGGGACACGGCAGAAAGTTCTGGAGGGATATTTGTTCAACTATTCTACTGAGTCGAGTAGACTTTGTTGAATCACTAATGAATAACAAACCATCTCCTTCATGATTTTTTGGTGATAACAAGTTAAAAAAGTGTATGTGTCATGATGAATGGAGACAAAAAAGGAGGATGGCATTTCTGGGAGATTTGAAATCCTGGAAAGACACAATCCTGATAGGCTAAGATCTAGTAATCTTTGATGACACTGGTGCTGTATGTCCTACAAAGGTCAGGACATCATTTACTTATACTATGGCTAAAACAGTGCAAAATACAGTGCAAGGACTGAAAAGATGCTTCAAGGGTGTTATGTTGATAGCAAAGATTTTGAAATCTGAAGAAACAAAGGGTAGAAGGCTCCTGCCAGATAGATGCAGATTTAAACACATAGAGAGGCTGTTGTGCTGGTGGCTTTAAAACAGACTGAAACCTGACATGTGTACTTCAATCTTTGCTGAATGGGAATGGGCTTAAAAACACCCCTTTAAATTATTTTGCTTGTTTGAGGCTTGTATGGGAGAGAAATCAAGCAATTATTACAGGGTGTTAAAAACAAATCAGCCCTCATGCAATAGAGCACAGCTCCCCTGAAGCAAGTAGAACTGCACCTGTTTCAACCAGGGCTTCATCTGGTCTGTTGAAGGTGAGTTTGAGGCCCACCAACACCTTTCAGATGGATCTACCATAAGCCAACAACAGATGATAACAACCTTCAACCCCACCAGCAAACAATCCTCATTCCAGAAGTGTTCAGAGAGCCACATGGGAATACTGGGAAATAAACCTGTTTTGAGAAAGAATGGGCTTTCCACAAGTAGCTGTGATTAGTTCTGAATGTTCACTCCGTCAGCGAGCACAGTAATGCAGCCATATTTTTCTATTGCATCTATAGAGATATGGGGGAGATACCAGAAGATTATACAAATTAAGGAGAATGAATGTATGGTCACATATTAAGGCGATAATAGATTCAAAGAGCTGCTCCTGACTGTGTCTAGATGAAGCAATTCTGATGATGAACCTTAGTTAAAAACAGTTATCGAGATACAATCAGCTTTACACATTAAATATTCCAACCCCAAAAAGGAAACAAAACAGAATCAAAGCTTCTAATCAGTTTATGATCCAGAGATTTTGCCAACCAAACTTATTGGAAGAAGTAATGTAAACAGAAAGATGCAAGCAAAGTCAGTTAAGTGGAATTTAAGCTGTCAAGCTACACTGTAGAACTCCATTACCATATCTCCTCGCTTTTTTTAAATAGTATTCTCTGAAAAGCACTAGATGTAATAAAGTCAATTTAAAATTTGTTCTACCAATCTTTTGCATCTGTAATTTTCCCATTAAATGTAAATGCCCATGAGGCATGCTATTTGCATTACATTGCATTTACAGTCTTTAAAACAAACTATAAATCCCCTCCTTGTTTCTTGTGATTGATGCTGTGTGTATAAATACCACCATAAACCTCAAAGGGGGCTAACAGTGACAGTAAATTAAAGTTTTCAAGTCTGGCAGCATCTCAGCACTTCAGCCCTTGATCTTCAACTGCATTGTTAACCCCCACCTCATTGCCCTCCTGAACTCACCTTTTCCCTCCCCCGCTCTTTTTTTCCCACCCCATTTTCCCTATGCTGTCCTTACTCTGATTTCCTTGGGAAACACCTTTCCCTCCATACAGGCTGAACCGAGTCAGGAATATGCTGTTAATTAAAAAGGGGCTACAGCTGTTTGCCAGATAGAGCCAGGTCCTAACATTGCTGTTTTGGTGTGTCTGAGTTTGAGACTCAGGCCATCTTGGCTTTGTAAACAATAGTCAGCCACAGCTCTCCTGATTATCCATCATCATTCCAATAATTAAGTGGCTTTCAGGGTATTTAATATTTCTCTATTTTTTCGTTTTGTTTTTTTTTTTTTTTTTTTTTCTTCCCTTTCTCATTTCTGCTTGCCTTTCTCTGATGTGCTTTCAGGCCATATGCAGAAGAAATTGAGAATTGAGAGAAATCTTCTCCAAGATGGAGGAATTAATCATGTCACTATTCAGTTTTCTGCTTATATAGGTAAGCTCATTTTTCCTCATCAATTTTGCAAAAAAATTGGCCTTGATTTGATCCTATTGAATCTTGTCTCTGAAAGATATCAGCTTCTCTGATGTTATCTGCCATTTTTAAGTAGGAGACACAATTTATGCCAAAATTATCCAAAAGATTGCATGCTAGGCCAAACCCAACTTCATCATAGGTAAAGTGTACCTAATGCTTGCCTATGACCTCTGTGGGTCTAGTTCTCTTAATTTTATATCAGAACCAAGAACTAACACCTCAGCACTCCATTCTGTAGTTAGGAGGGAAAAAAAAAGGTTGCTTTTTTTAAGAAAGAAAACATATTTATGAAAGAATACTGATAGAACATGTGCTTAAATCTCCAGGACAGAGGGAATTCTTTCTCAATCAGGGAGATGTTTTTTGGTAAGATTTTCAAATATTATATTCAAAGTGGAAAGGGGAGGGGAAAAAAAAAGGTGAAATCTGAATGGCAGTGAGGCTAATTAATTATTTTAGGCTACTAATCTCCACAAGAAATCCTCTGAGCATCCAATAACAGGTAGAGTGTTGCAGGTGGGTACTTTGTGGGATTTGCATAAATCTCAGGGGAAGAGAAGGCAGCTCTCTTATCACTGTTTTCTCCTACTCTTCACACTCAAGTGGCTCTTCTACTTAGGAGTGAGATTTCTATCCTATCTATGCCTCTGTGAGGTGCTCTCTTCCGTAAGCCTCTCTGTGCTATAACCACTAAAAGTCAGTGATATCCAAAGCCCTAACAGGCTTCATGAAATGGAGTTAATTACAACCAAAATGCTTTTCCTGCAGTGTCTCTGAAGACCATCAGGATTTGGTAAAAATTAGGAATGTGAATGATCATTTGTATCACTAAAATGGCTGGGATACATATGGATATAAAGGGAACAGAAATTAACTAGAAGCTGTGATGACAAATTTGAGACCTGAAATAAAAGGAGGAATGCATTCAGACTGAATTCCTATTAAAACAAATTTAACAACTACAGAGGGTATAAGTCATTGGCATTTTTCCTGAGGAAAAGTATGATGTGCACATCTTGAACATGGATAATGGTATTCAACAATCAAACTGTGCAGAGCAATGACACAACAGATGAAAGCTGATGGGTCTTCCTATAAACTGGTTCCCTTTGGGTTTTATCTTGGAACTCAGTTATCCACAAGTCTGACAGCACCCAAAGGAAACCACATTATTTCATGTCTTTGCACATGAAAGAGGTTTGGAGGTGTACAGATCACATAAAGCCAATCCCAGGTTTATTCATGCTTTTGGCTGATATTAACACTTCACTGAACTTTGCCAAGTCTGAATTTTATAATAAGCCACATCAAGCCTGGCTGCCACAGCTTGGTCTTGAGGGCCATATCTTCTCAATACTGTCTTAGGACTGTTTTCTTCAGGCTGATGATTAAAAGTTTGAGGTTTCTCGTGCTTTTGCTGTGAAGGAATTCCCATTAGCAGTATCATGAGTGCAAGGGACTCTGCACAAGTCTGTGTGTAACACCCTGGCAGAGGAACTGGCCAGTAGCCTGGACACAGAGAGGTGTCAGTCTGGAGATCATGTAATACATAGTCCTTAAAATGGATACCGATATGGAAGGGCTTTTTTGATTGAGTCTCCTTCTAAAAGTGTTAGAGTGCTGGTCAGATATTAAAAATTGTTAAAAACATCACTGCTTCCATTCTGAAGCATCCCCCTTTTAACCCTTTGTGATGGATCCCTGTATCCCCACTGCCTGTTTTGCGCTTTACTGTTCCTTCAAGTTACTTGGACAAGTTACTGTTCGTTCAAAGTTATTACAGCAATTTGATTGCAGTCAGCTGCGTGATGCCTTCAGCAGTGGTCTGGGGACATGGTCCCTAATCTTATGAAGAAGTCACTGAATGGGTCTTTCAAACATCCCTTGATTTCCTTATTAGAGGGAGTTCACTCAAAGGCAGAAGCTCAATGTGTGTCTTGCAGGTCATAGAAATAACTCAGGACATTCCTTCTCCTGGAGATGAATCTCTTGAGAGCTCAGTTTACTGCAATCAGATTCAGATTTAAAAAGCAAAATGAATAAAGCCCAATTTTGATACTACTAATATATAAACACACGAGCATCTATATATTTTAAATACACTTAAATTTCATTAGCAATGATTGTTTAGAGAAACATCATTACATTCCTGGGCTTGGGAGCCTTCTCCAGGGTTGTGAACAATCAAAGATTTATTTGAGCTTTCTGCACACTGGGAAATGAAGACACAGAATCTCATTATCATGTCTATTAAAAGGCAGAATCTGGGGTACATCTAAGAAAAGATGTATTACTTTTTAAACTGCACTGCAAACTGTGAAGTACTACAGGGACTTGAACTATTTAAAAATACTCTGGGCTTATGAGTAAGAAAAAAATAGGGTCTCTTTCCCAAACAGTATAAAAATATCACACCATTAAATTCTGCTGTTATTACAGTCTTGGAAATATGATTGTATCTACTTTTGCTTGAAGCTGGTTGATCCCTGAGCTTGATGTTGGGGTCGAGGGACCATGGAGGGCTACCAGAGTGAGTTACCTAGGGGACAATGCAGTGGGGGGTATGAACAATGACCAGTTAAATTCTAGTTAACCCCAATTATAAACCTTCACCTTTGTTAATTAGATTAATTCATCAACAGGCACTATGCTTACAGTGTCTTGGAGGTGTGTGATCCAACATTTTCACCATTTAGTAAAAGTTAAAATCTTTCATGTCACCACTCTGTTGCACACAAATGGCCATGCAATATATTACTGTAAAGGTAAAACTGGGTTAAGTTTACCTATAAATTAGAAGGTAACATTTATTCTAAGGATCCTTCTTAGAACTGAAAAATTTGCCTTGCAAGCACTTTCTTTAGTTATTAAAGATCTCCAAGCTATGAATCTGAGAGCTTAATTAAAAGCAACAGAGACATGTCCAAGGAAGGAAAGAAAAGGTCTGAACTGCAGTATAGGCAATTCTCTCAGATTTTCAGTGTCTGAGCCTTTCCTTGATCAGTGTCCAAAATTTTGCAGGCTTTGATGCAGTGTCTTAACACACTGACCTCTGGAGACCTGAGTCCACCCAAGGCCCGTCTTAAGGCCCCAGGTGATGGTAAATGGGTGGCCTTCCAGAGCTGAAAGGTTGGTTATATCTTTTGGTGCCCTGGTGGTCAAACTTCCATGTGGACTTCCCATCAGAGAAGCAAAGTTTATTTTACTGCAGGTGTGGAAAGCAAAGGGCAGCCTTGAACAGCACCTGTTTGGTCTGTGTTGGCTTGATAAATCTTTTTCACAAATGTGAGAATGACTGACCATTTTTCACGCTAGCAAACACCACACAATTAGTTTGCATAAAGAGAGACGAGTTTTGCTCTCAGTCCCACATGTCCAATAAATTTCCACTGATCCTAGTAAATTCAATGGGGGTAATTCCTAATTTATATTTGTGAGAGGGCTGCATTTTGTCCATGAAATACTTTCAGCAGAATGACTCGATGTCATTTGCAGCTCTTCATAAACTCTGTAACATCCCTATGAGGCAGATATATAAAGAATATATGTAGAATGCTGCATATACGAAATATATCTATATATTTCCAATATGCAGTGTGTAAAATGAGGTGGGAGATCTCAGCTCCTGACAATGCCATTGTTTAATTTCTCATTTGCGTGAAAAATCTGTAGTGATAATATTCAAAGGAGCCTGCAAGAAAACCGTTTACCAAAATGAGGATATTTTTTTGATGTTGAGAAATGTTTAAGAACTGGATACCAAACAGTACAAAAGAGCATTGTGAATCATAAAAGTGCTTTGCACTCTCCAGCAATGTCCAGACACTTCTCTGTGTCTGCAAAGCAGGAGTTTCTCTTAACCCTGGTTCTTCTTTTCTAATTGTCAGTCTTGGTTGGACGTTTGCATTTTGGGGAAAGATATTTTCTTGGCTCACCACCTGGGTAAAAGAATGCAGAAACTGCTGAGATTTGTTCAAGAAGCCACATTTTGTCTTTGAAAGAGGGTTGGAAATGTAAAATGTTTTGGTATATGTCTATGAAAATGTGTATTTGTGCAAGAGATTGCTGCAGCATTTTTCTGGCACTTTATTTCTCTGTATTTCAACAGCTACTTGGTTTGGGATGAATGGATTAAATTGAAATTAAAGGAAAGAATATCATCCTCACTCTACCTAAGAGGCAGGGAGCAGCTGAACTGGAATAAATGAAGGAAGAACACCTTCTTAAAATTGTTACTCAAGGTAAACAGGAAATGGGTTCAGTCTTAATTAAGAACTATGTGTTTGTAGCTTTTCCAATCTCTCAGTATCAAATATCCAGAACACTGCCCCCTTTTTCATACGCTAAGTAGTGATATTGTTCTGCTACCCTCTTCTTGAAAACCAAAAGATCTTATGAGGCAAGCAAACAGAAATTCCAGATTATGGAAATTAATTAAAGCACACAATGCTGCCTTTCTCAACGTTCAGACTCGACTAATTAGGGATTAGATTATTCAAGAGCACCAGATCAATTAGGATTGCTTTCTGTAAAAAAAAAAAAAAAAACCCTCAGTGAAATATAGTTACCTGTTGAAAAGTGAAAGAAATTGTGCCCAAGCACAATGGAGGGATCAAGGCACAATACTGCATGTTGACAAAATAAATTATGAAAACAATAATCATGTTTATCCAATCTCTTTGTGCAAAACTGTTATTTTGATTCTAGTGCCAGCTGTCTGAAACTTTAATTTAAGTGCTTGCTTGAGGCAAGACATTTGGGATACTAGTTTAGAATGTTTTATAGCCTAAGCAATATGTTTTACTAACATCAAATCCTATGATGATGATTTTAATGGTAACTATAATATGTTCAAGGGGGTTCCAGAGTGATCTTTGATTTTACCAGAATGCTTGCATGCGTAATGAACCCCAATATTTTTTTGCTTCATTAGCTGCCAGCTCCCCAGGAGGCTTCTCTACAGGAGGTGAGTACTTTGTGTTTTAAAGGGAGATTTACCAAGTAACACACTGCACTTTACATTAGTGTCAAATGTATGTGCGTGTAATCTGGGGAAATGGTTAATGAAAGAATTCTCTCTACATTTCAGTAATACAAAAAGACTGATAAAAAGAAATATTTTTTTAATACTCTAATTTCAGTCATTTGTGCCTGTTTATATGCTTAGAAAGAACACATTATCCCTTGACTTGTGGTGTGAGTCTCTTCTCCAAAAATCTGGGCTTTTTTCTACTTGCTCCAGAGGCAGCAGGATTGCATTGCAAGGGAGAATGCTGCTGAACTTGATGGATAAACAGGATTCAATTATTTGTGCTGGGATAGTGCTCTCTGTGAGACATCATTGCTCTTGAAACTCTGGCTCTTGTATTGCCCCCACAACCCCACAACCTTTGTGCCTCAGTTTCCAGCAACACAACAAGGCCGATGACACTTGCAGGGGACCTGGGAACCCTGTAATTGCTGGGCTCTTTGCCAGCACTGAGTGCTCACCAAAAGATTTGGTGCAAATAAAGATTTGGAAGTGTTGCCCAGAGAAGATGTGGCTGCCCCAGTCCTGGAAGTGTTCAAGGCCAGGTTGGAATGGGCTTGGGGCAACCTGGTCTAGTGGAAGGTGTCCCTGCCCATGGTGGGACGTGGAATGAGATACATCAATTTAAGATCCCTTCCAAACCAAACCATTCTGTGATTCCATGATTTTATAATTCTTCATATATTCAGAGAGTTTTCTGAACCCACTGAGATGAGAGAAATATTCCCAGTGGGTTTGTCTGCTCTCTACTAAAAAGCAACACGTTGGGTAAAAACCATTATTGTATAATTTTTAACTAAAGGGATTCCAATCTAAAGGGATTTCCAAATCCAAAGATTTCTTCAGGCTAAAGGTAGGGTTCTGTGCTTGCTTTATTTTTCCCTCTTTTTTTTTTTTTTCTTCTAAGTTTACTTGTTTTGGATGAAATATATCCTTTTCAATGAGTTTTTTTTGGCACTTTAACACATAGCCTGTCCCAGAAGTTAATGGCTTATAGAAACAACAGCTTTAAAAGTGATTTTTTCAAGGAATGAGAAGGATTTAATTTGCTACATTTTAACACTGATTCATTCATGTTTTATCAGAGAAAAACAACTATTTGCACTAAAGTATATATTATATATAATTATATGACATAATACTTTTTTCCCTCAACAGATCACATAATTTCACTGATTCAAATATAAAACTATTTAATTGAAAATAATCAGTCCTTTTTCTTTCTTTCTTTTTTTTTTTTTTAATGAATATCCAGTTTGAAAAACTGTACTCTTAAATCATTTTAAATGCAAAGCAATTCTGGGTAAGTCTTAATAAAAGGAAAGTTTGGGCCTAGATCTCCTGGGTCTAATGCATTACCTGCACATGTAGCCTTCATGAAGCCATTAAGTTTTAAACTAATACTACATTCCACAACCTACAGCCTTTGGGCCATTTGCAATCTGGGATGATTTTTCTGGCCTGTGATTTTCCTCTTGCTCTGTTTTTCCTGATGGCTCCTCACAGATCAGCTCAGAGCTATGTGCATTGTCTGATAGAATTAGCGACCAGATCTCTGTTCCCACCTAGCAGCCCAGACTTTTCTCTGTTTAACTGTTCCGTTTTCTCATTAGATTTTTAGCAGTTTCTTTCTAGTATTGCTTTTGAAACCAATTTTTCAATCTAAAAAGTATTTGTCTTCCTCATCTTTTACATGTACAATAATTGGTGGGTTATTTACTCATTGCCTATTCCTTTTACTGGTGGACATCCTCCAGGAGAAAATTTAAAACACAGACTTTACAATGCAGGTTGTGTGGCTGCAACAGAATAATCCTAATTTGGAGTTAGTTAATGTAATTTCTTTTTTAAAAAAATTTATTTATTTTCCCCTTTCTGAGTTTGAGCAATGGACCTGAAACATGATCACACAGTTGGATGATTTCATTTGGAGAAAGTTAGGAAAGTGGTTTTGTACTGTTTTATTTATTTATTTTTACTGCTGGTGACAAAAATATAGAACTGAATGAGAGGTTATTTCATTCAGCCAATTTGTTTTCTCTGATGGAAACTGAATGTTTCTAAGTCATCCTGGACTCCACTAGGTTTGACATCCATTGGACAGCGCAGGTCATTTTTATTCCATTAACGTTTGTTTCCATTGCAAAGAATCCTTTTCCTACTCAAATTTATGTCAGAGATAATAATCTGTCTTGTCACTTTTCACTATTAAGGGGCTGAACCAGTTCTGATGTTAGTAAACATTTGATTTTCTTGTGGTTATAACAAAGAAAGAGTTTATTCTATTTCCATCTAAGACTAGCAGATGCCATGTGGTTTTGAATATTTACTTTAATGGATTGACATGGCTTTTACAGCTGTAACTCCCAACTCGTGATCTGTGATCAGGAGTAAATCTATGAGGTCACCAGAAAATAACTACAGTCTAGATTTTTTCCACATCTAAGGCAAGGATGCTACATACCAAGAAAAGACAATGGGAATGTGTTCACAGGGGATGTGGTTTAGTGGTGGGCTTGGCAGTGTCAGAATAATGGTGTAACGCAATGATCTTAAAGGTCTGTTCCAACCTAAAAGATTCTATGATTCTCAGTATTTTGGGACAGAGCAAAGAAATTTGACATAGAATAGAAAAGCTGTGCATGACAAGACCTGACTGAATGAGATGAAAAGCTCTGATTGGATGTGATGCACAGGAGCTTAGACCCAAATGTACCAGCTCAGAGCACAAACACCCCTAGTTCTTTAGTGCAAGTAGGAAATTTTCCATCCATCTAGAAAAAAAAAGAATCAAAGAAGGCCCATCATAATGGAAATCAGGGCATGAGGAGAAAAGCAGCTGGAACATTCTAGACTCAACTCAATGCTGCAAGTCAGCAGCATTGATTGGACAGTCATATTTGGCCTTAAAATGATGATTCTCATTGGAAGCATCAAAAGCAGCAAAAAACCCCTGGAACACCATATTCATTAGTTAGTTCCGTTTGTGAACCTCTTGGTGAACACAAAAGGAGGTGCTGTAATTTCAGAAGATACCTCTTATTGAAATTTGATTCAATACATATTAAATCTGTGGGAGTCAATGACACAGCAAGAATTAACTGAGATTCTGCAATATACAAGAAGACAAATTCCATTGCATTTTTATCCAGTTTTCACTACATACTGAGCAGGACTTTGAACACTGATTGCTGGTTGGGGATGCCTTGCAGCACAGACATTATTAATAATGCTGAAATCCACGTACAGTATTTCTAATTGCATCTCAATTACTGGATTTAATGATCATCCAGCATCCAGGAAAAGAAGAGCAATAACTTTACAGGAAGTAAGGTGCAGATGTACCTGAAAATCCATACAGTCCAACACTGATAAGAGTTACAAGGGCACCCACGGGTACCTGAATATATGTCCATCAGTATAGTACAGGTTCCTCCTTACCCAATAGGATTTTTTCTTTTCATTCCACTCCTATAGATTCAGTAACTTTGCCTTTACAGTTTGCTTCACTGAACAACAAATGTGTTGATTGTTGTAAAAATATAGATCTTAATATGCATTTTATTCTTTTGCCTCTATATTTCTGCTGAAAATCCATAACAGATCATAAAGACCACTTCTTAAATAAAAACAGATCTTAAAGGCACCCTGCAAGTGCAATTAGAAACATTTCCCATCATACAGCAAAGATAATGTATCCTAAATGCTCTTAATTTCATACATCTGTTATGCTCTGTCATGAAATTTTTTTACCCTCCCCAAACAATTTTTGAAGGTTTCTGTCAGTTTAATTCAATTTAAAGCTTTTAATGTCAGCTCAGTGGGTCATGCCACTTTCTCCACATTTGTATTAGGCTCAGGGAAGTCAGAAATACTATGAACACTTCTCATCAGTACCCTATACTCATGACAAATAATTGCATTTTCTCCCATTATTTGTTGAATATATTTCACAATTGTTAATTTTTTGTCTCTTTAATGTACACAAAACACACCTGTATGTGCACACATATGCAGTATCCTTTCACCTGGTATTTTCTTAGGTCACAAGTCCTTTTCATTGTTTTCAACTCTTCAAAGTGTCTTCCTAATTCACTTGTTTTCAAAATAGTTCTGCAGCTATGTTTTGAATGATTATTGAACTGTAACTGTACATTAGTTTTTGGCATTGTCTTGTAACTATGCTCAAAGGATCTGACTTGACATTATTATTCATTTTTTAAGAGTTATCAATTCTGCTTGCTGAACAATTTTCAAGTTCTGGAGCAAGTTAGATGGCTTTGAGTTATATGCGCCAGAAAACCATAATAACCTGGATATTACTATATTTTGTTCTGCTTCTACTATAGCGCTACTGTGAAATTTGAACTCATTCATTACATCTTCATCTGAGCAGTTGCACTGTCACTGAATACCAGGAAAACACCCAAAATGTTTATTTTTTTACCTTTGCGTGGGAAGAGTGGAGGGATGCAGGGGGCATGAATATATGAGAAAAAATGAACTATTTGTAAATATGTGTATGTATTACTATCACTCTAATAGCTTGAGAGAAATGGTGTGAAGCTCAAGATTTTGCTTGAAAAGGAAATTACCTGTCCTGTGGGGTAATGTATTTAAAGAGACACTGCTCTCTGATAGACTAGCTCCTGGTACACGAGCTTGAAAAGTCCTTGGATATTCCAGGCCTGGGAGGAAAAGTATATCACAAGGAGGTGGTGGTTCAGGGTTCCCTGATGCTGAGAAGCCAGGTTTCCTCAGAGTGGTCACTGTTGTCTACTGAGACAAGGGAACTCCAGGACTGCTCCACCGGAAGCTCTTTGCAGCCTTTGCTGAATGAAATTGTACAAACACAAGGAGATTTCCTTTCCTAAGCCCCTGGCTGGGGATCACCAGCTGACTACAGTGAACCTTCCCCGTTATCCTCACTCACACCACCAGAGCCAAACTGGTGTTAGTCACAATAATATGTTCTCCAATATCACATTTCTCTCTTGACCGTGGTGATAAATGTTCAGAGTCTAGATTAATTATTACTAATTCCTGTGGCCATACTGTAACACACGGCCTCAGCTTTGCTTGAGTGCTGCATTCCAAAGAGCTTCCCAAAATAAGTGTCAAAGTTTCCTGCAAAGACCAAGACTCTACTTGCCTTCCATTAGACCAGCTTTTTTGGAGGTAGGACCGTCATACCCTCCTGCAGGTTCACAGACCTCATCTATCAGCCTCTCACTTGTGTTTTTGTTTCCTTGAGTCTCAAAATGAATTTTCAGTTGCAATTCTGAGGTACTGCACCCATGGAGAACTGAGTTAACACAGGAACTGGTTTATGGAACAACAGTCAGCATCTCAACATTTGCCTTCATCCCCGGGGGGGATGTGGAGTCCTTGTTTCCTCAAAGGCACTTTGAAAAGTTGTGGAAATATTTTGTTTATGCATTTTCAATTGAAACAAAATATTTTGACTTTGTTGAAACAGAATTTCCTAGTTTGGCTTTTCTGAGATGGCCCAAATAATTTCATTTTGTGAAAATAAAATCCTGCAATTCAGTTTTCCTGGTTGTAAATTACCACCAGGATTTGTGAGTGAGAAGTTCGGGGCTACATTTCTCCAAAAGGACCAAGAAAAAAGGCAGAAATAAATCTCCTGCAGTGTCCCTGAGTTGTGTGACATGCCTCAGTGGGAAGTTCATGCAGCATTATTGCTCCAGCTTAATTCAAATGGCTAAATATCCTGATTGGGACAAGCCAGTTTTCAATGAAATACATTGAGGTTTATGTCTAAAAATCTTCTGTGTCCTCCTCCCCATTAACATAGCATTTCACCCACATGTTTTGATTTTATCAAGATAAGAAAGTGATTTTCCAAAAAGGAATTCTAACACAGGTTTTGCTATAAATTGCTTCACTGTCACCCTTCATGGTACAAAGAAGCTGAAACATGTCTACATCTGCAAGCAAAACAGTGAATCTCTTTTCCCGAGGGAATTAGTGGCCAGGGAAATAAAATCAAGGGGAGATTTTACATTCTCAAATACTGGGAAAAAATGTCTTGGAAACAGTTAATTCCATTACAAGAGCCTGGCCTTGTGGTCTGGGGAAATGGTCATGTGCCTCATGACTGCACACCAGCTCTAACACTGCTACAATTGATCAGGAAAGCAGATTTAAAATATCGGTCTAAGGCTTTTCTAATTATCTTAAAATAATCGTTTCACCGCTTGAAATGAATACAGCCACAAAGCAAACCTTCCAGGCTGCTCACCACAAACTAACAGACACAGACTAATGACCCTAGAGAGCAGGCCAGCCCTTCTGATGCAGCATCATCTGCTCTCAAAGACTAAAGTGACGTGTCCTCTGCTCTCCACGTGTTCCACGGACTGGGAATGAAGCCACACCACTTCTAACACAATCCTGAAAATGACACCTGTTCAGCACAGACACCACCGAGGGATTTTCAGAGCCAGTCCCTTGCAGCTATGCAATCAAAGATCAGTTTTCAATGAAATATTACTTACTTGAATCAATGTTGTCTTGATTCTTCGTGAAGGGTGCAGCAGGCATAAAATGTGATATTGATTTCTGAGATGTAGCCTGGTCCTCTCTTCATGGCCATTTGAAAAAATGCAAAGTATTTCTTTTCTTTCACACCACAGATCATGTCATCTTTACAAACTGGAGATCAAGGCCCTTTTATGTTGCCTTGTATTTATCTCCTGCCCTTTTTTTCCTGTCCTCCTCTCTTCATCTTGCAGTTTTTCTTTCTCCTCCTTGAGTTTTTATTGCCTCTTCGGCTCTCCTCTTAGCTCCTGTTCTAATTTCTGCCTTTTTCCCTGCTCTCCTGAGTGCTTTTAGATTCTGATCTAATTTCTCATGTCTTCTCCCAGTGCTGCTCTCTCTCCTTTCTATCTTTCTGACCCTCACCTGTTCTCCTTTCTGCATCTCTGACTCCAACTCCGCTGCTCCCCTTACGATGCTCCGGCTCTGGATTTTCCTCCTCGTCATTCCCCACATCGCTCTTGGGCTGTTTTTAGCACTCATTTCAATATCGTTTTCCCTGCTGTATGCACAAATACAATGTCCCAGCCTCTCATAATAATACATCTTTTTTCTAGGTTGCCTCCCATTTCCACGATTAGCATGCATATCTTTTTAATGAAAGCTGCAGAAACGACCAGGAACAAGGCTCCCTAAATATGTAATCTGTTGCTGCCAGTCTCCCCTAATAGACAAGGGTTATTTTTTTTCTTTCCAGAAGCCAATATGAGTTTAAGACTATCCCACTGGTTTGGCTTAATTAATTTTGGAGATAGAGAGGGGTCCAGACCAGAAATCATAAAGCCAAAACTCCCTCAGTAGTCTAGGGCATGAAATAGGGAAGAATTAATATATTTTCCAGTTATATTTTGGAGCGGCAATTTCAGATAGAAAACCCACAATTTTCTGAATATAGTACTGGCTAGGTGACCAAACTTAATGTTTTAGATCTGAAAAGTGCCACAGAGGCTTGACCAACTGTTAAGACAGGCTGTGTCTGAAGCAGCCTCCAATGCCAACGCTTCCCTGGTGCTCTGCAAGGTCTCAGAGGAAGGCTCACTATATCCTCGATATCCAAACCATGTTACTAAGCAGCTTGCCTGTTTTGCCAAGATTTGCAAACAATTCTTGCTTAGTTTTTGAGAGCTGAAAAGATTGCAGTGCATAATGACTTGCCTACAAATATTCTGGCTGATGTGTTGACTGTCATCCCACACGCTTGGGGCTGATCGTATACATGGCAACGATTTGATACCATAATTGGATGAACCCAAAGCTTAGACTTAGGTCTACACTACAAATAGTTGTGGTTGCAAGCCTGAAATTCTCTTTCAATTACTTCATGTGTTATTTACTTAAGACATACTTTGAAAATAGTTACCAGTAAATTAATTCACTAAGGTCAACTTAAATTATGGCTTGTATGCCCCATCAACATGGGTTTCTTTCAGATTAAAAAATAAGCAAACATGAAAGTACAACATCTGATAGACTATTTTAAATATAGTTTAATACATTTATTTACATACAGGCCCCCCCAAACTAGTATTAACCAATCTTTCTTGCTTTCATGTTAAAGTTCAATGATTCTATTTATTTCCCTTTGTATGACACCAGTTCCATCCATCATGGTCCAAGGAATTCTGATGTCTTCATTTTGTATTCTGATTCCCTCTTGGTTCTGAGAGCAGAAACCTGTATTTTCTGTCAGGGTAGAGAAAAATACCATTGTTACCTTAGAGTTACTCCAGACATGGTTAAGACTGTGGACATGAGTCTTCTGTGTAGAGAAGTCCTTTGGCAGGCAGAAATCCAGGGTATCCCATTGGGCAATCTGATCCAAAGCCAATTAAAAGTGCCATCCAGGGCCCAATTGCTTTCTGCATGGCTTTGACCCAGGAACATGCCCTTCTTCTGAACAGGAAATCAAGTTTTGGAAACAGATTTAAAAGGATGACAAATTACTCTAGACTCTGCTAATTTACATTTCACGCAAGTTCTGTGGAAATCATTAGAGCTGCTCCTAATCTCAGTAGCAAAACTTCAAATCTCACACAGTTCTCCTAAAGTTATCTGTGTTCAGAGCAATGTGGCCTGACAATTTGGTTTAAGTTTTGTTTGACTAAGTCACAGAAGTATTTAGCCCAAATTAGTACATCCTGTAAGATGAAATGTGAAACCACGGCACAATACAGACACATTTCTCTTTCAAAGCCGTGTTTGGAAGAACTTAAGAACTTTGAACACTTTAAAGCTATTAAGTGGTCAGCTTTTGAGTTAGATTTGCCTTAGTACTGACACTGATCTCACAGGAATGCAATGGCCTTTACCACAAATCCTGTGCTAAGGCTTTTCCTCTGTTTTTCCATGATGGCCATGTCCAGTACAGGATTTCATGTGATTGACTAGGTAACAATTCACCCAGCCCTGTGTCACTAAACTGGAAGTTGTCTTCAGGAAGTTTTTGCTGAAAGAAATGCCACTTTTCAAAGAATCTTCATTGGAAAATATTTTATTTCTCTATAAATGCCTCGAAGGAAGAATTCAAATTCAGTAGAATCTAATATAACATGTCATTTTATATTCCAGCATTCCAGCAGGCAGAGGTAACACAGTTCAGTGAAAGCACACGTTCCTTCCAACACGTCATTTAGATGAAATGGTGTGTATGTACATTTTACGTATTTTCTCTTTGGCTTGGTCTTTAAAAGATTTCTTTCAATTTACAAGCTTTAATTTTTCATAAATGTAACCACTTTTGCTTGGCAAATAGAAGGCTGAATGAAATTTACTGTGAGAGTATTCCTAGCTGTGCTAGGATCAATTGAATGGCTCGGGAAAATATATAGTTGGAGCTTTTGCAGTTTGGGTAACTGGTGGCATTAGTCATTAACATCAGCTTGATAATAATGTGTATCTTAGATATCTGGAATTATTTCTACACCTTGGTAGGTAACCTGGGAGATTGGAACCTGGTATGAACCTGGAGACACCTTGAATTTAAGATAATTTTGCAAATTAGTCCAGGTTTCAGATACAAAGATACCTGAGTCAGATGGTTCCTATGCGTTTAGTCAAAGAAATCCTGGGTCTGTACTAACTCAAACTAAGAGTAGTCTGGAGATAGGCCACACATAAATACTTTATAGAGTGTTGTGTACACTAATTAATAAACACAATTTTCTAAGAGCTTTCTGAACCTTGAATAAACATTGCGTAAACAAATGGACGCAAATTATTAGTAGAAACTGTAATCTCCCTCTCCAACTATTATTCTTACTGGGCCTGAACTACTTTGATACCAGAAGATTAGAAGAACAAAACCAAGTTAGCTTTGCCAAATAGGAAAATAAAATGTTCCAAATCATGAAAGAAATAATCTTACATCTGAGGCCCTGTACAAATTAAAGAATAACAAATCTTGTATTGCCCAAACCTTGTTGTTGAACTTCTAATGGCAAAATCTGTGCCTTCCACTAACTGTTAGATATTCTTGCATGACTGCGGTGTTGTTTTATGTATGTGAGCCAACCTTGCAATATAAAGTGACAAACAAAAAAGATGGAAAAATATATAAAATGGTTAAAAAAAAAAAAGGTCTACTTGCCACCTCAGGCTTTAAAACTCTTCTTACACACTTCAGCACGAAGTCTATTAAAGTGGAATATAGTGGAAATACAATATACAGCAATGAATGTCTCCAAACCAACAATTTAGCGCTAAAGCTGAGGGCAGTTCTTATGCACCGACTTTTAATACCGAGACGATTTGTGGTCTCACAAAGTTCCTGCCTTGGGCAAGAACTGTGCTGAGCTCTAATAGGTCTAGTTTGTTGACTGTCAGAATAATGGAGAAATTGGTAGCAGAGGGCCTGGGCGCTGTAAACAGCTGAGATAATTAGAAGGTCTGTCAGGAGGAGAGTGAGGCTAAAGCAGTTTACGTTCTGTCACAGGGAGGAAAGTATTCATTCAGAAAGCTGCTGGATAATGTGGGATATGTTGCCTTGTGTCTTAGCAAGCTTGTCTGGAGATGGGAAAAAGTGCTTCTCGTCGACTTAGCTGGCTTTCTCTACCCTCTTTCCTACTGCAGGATTGCAAGAGTTTATAATTCTTATTAATAAAATAATACATCTTGCAAGCAAAATGCTGACTTGCTGTTTTTTAAGCCAAGCTGCTGGGTTAATAGGATGCTCAGAGTCAGGCAGGGCAGTGCAGGGGGGCTGTGGAAGCTGCGTTGAAGGAAAGCATTTGTGAAGAGCAGACGTGAAAAGAGCCCTCTCCACTCCTCCCCCCCCAAAAAAGAAGCAGCTGAGGGTATGGTTATGTCACCACCTTAAAGAGGATGCTCCCATATAGACAGAGAAGTGCTCCATAAGTTGTTAACGTCAGAATTCTGGTGCCTTAGCCAAGAAACTAGATGGTGAGAAGTTTAGCAATCTAGAAATTGCTGTGACTAAGCCTTTTCTAGGCAACGACATGCCTAGGGATGGAATAAGCCAAAGATTTCAGGGCTGGTTTGTGGTTTTGGTTCTTCATTTAGGCCCTGACTCCTGGAAAGATGAAGGTTGGCTGTCTTCCACATAAAAAGTCTTAGAGTTCAGAAACTGGTTAGTTAAAAAGGCAATCACTTGAAAATGATGATATTTCAAAAAAATACAGAATTAGTACAGGAATATAATATAGTACAGAGCATTCAGAAGTGAGTAGGGAAGGAGGCTGCTAAGGTTAAGATGTTAATGCTTGATAACAAGCAAATATTATTAAGTTTTGAGTTATAGAGAAAAGGGGGGGAGAGTGGGACAGGCACATGGCCAAAAGACCTTTGTCCTTCCCCTTGCTCTGCCATTAACAAGTCACACATTAACTTTGCTCTCACATGAGGCTCTGTACCTCACCAAAGAGCCTTGAGGATCCATAGGTGTCAGATGATTTTCAAGTTGCTGTTTATGGATGCTGCCATTGCTTCCATCTCATGGGCTGGAACTGGGAAAACAGATTCTTGCATGCTGTTTTAATTTAATGTGGATCTCTCCAAGGATTACCACATTTTCCTGGGTCTGTGGGAAAGAGAGAGGCTAAACAGGGGCTAGGAGTGGATATTTTTAAAACTTGGACAGTCCAAAGCTGCCATAGCAAGGAACATTAGGGATCTGAATCCACTCAAATATTTTAGTGACACCATTCAGAGAGCAATATTTGTCCTTGTTTCTCCTGCAACATCCACATCCCTCCTACTCCACTGCATTTTAGCGTAAGGGGCAGATCATTCTTTGCCATCAGTTTCTGCCCCTGGTTCCCACAGTCCTTCTGAACACCTGAAGAGCTGCTGCTTTAATAATTCGGTTGTCTTTTTGACAGGACCGGAGGAGTCTTTTTTAAGCTCCTGCAGCACTGTGGAGCAGCAGGCAGCAGACAGTGCATGATTGCACTGGGACTTCAGAGCAAACTCCAGCTCACTGTCAATGGCTGTGTGCCAGACAGCTCCGCCTGCAGAGAGCAAAGCCTTCCAGAAGGCTGAGCATCCAAAAAGGAGACTGTCAACATCCCCCTGAACAGTGAGTGGGGGAATCGCCACAGAAAAAGGGAGCAAGCTTGAAAACTGAGGCGTATGGGGAGAAATGGCGTAAAAGGGCTAATTATCTTCCTATTCCCCTCGCGCACCGATTAAAGACCACCAAAAATAGCATCCACTTAAGGATGAAGATTTTTTTTCCCGCCAGTTAAGTTAAATGGACATCCCACCTGTTGTTTGGTGAAGTGAGATCACTCATGGAAGATGGAGTTGGCCAGAAGCCACCTCCTGACAGCGAGAGGCAGGTCTGAGCAACAAAGTTTGGATCAAGATCTGAACTTCTCTTCCATCCAAATGTGCTTGGATCCGGAGGCTGGCTGACACCCATCTCTGCTACATTTACTCTGTGATTATGTGTGAATGGCCCTATTGCTTCTCACTACACCCCATGTAATCGCTTGCATTTGGGCATCATTCTGCAAGAAAATCTGCTGTCATGATGGCAAACGTGTGATGCTTTGCTGGATATACATCCCTAACCCTCACAAGACATCAGTTTTCACCTGGGAACATGCTAACTGAACTTTACTGATGACAACTTCCATATTTACAGGTCTGATTATTAAGTCAGCTTGAACTCCAGGTTTAAAAGGAGGATCCTTTCCCAAAATGATATCAAAACTCTGCATGCTTCGCAGCCTGTGTGCATGTGCAGCAGGACTGATTCTGACCCTTCCTTCCCTCACATCTGGCTTGTGCTTGTGCAATCCCATGGACTTCAGTGGGATTGTTCCTGATTGGGATTTGATGAATACCATATTTTCCTAAGTATCACCCACAGATTATCTATAAAAACTGTGATTCGTCAGCAGTGTGGTTTACAGGCATATGTAAGTTATGTGAGGGGAAGTTTACTCTGGGGCCCCCTCTTTCCCAGTAGTCCCATTGCCTCTAATTCCTCCTCCATTTGCTTCCTTTTCCCCCAAGTCCCACTGCTTTGGATTCCTCCTTACTTTGGGTTCTGCTCTGCCCTCTTCACCTCCGATTCTGTGTGGTTTGTGAGAAGCCATCTGGGGATGCATTTTCAAATGTCAATGCTTTTTAGGGAACACTCAATATATGCAAAAGAGCAAACAAACTGATTTTTTTTCTTATTTTTTTCTAATTTTTTTTTCTTTTTCTCTTTGCTCTTTGAAAAGTAGAAGGAAAAGAAATTAAAGAGAAATTTCAGTTTTCTGACTGAAATTGAATCTGAAAAAACCCCCATGCATTACGTGAAATGTTTCATTTACTTGAAAGTTATTATTATTTTAAACGTTTAAAATGTAAGTCTGACTTTGTTCTAAAAATATCTTTCTGAAACAGAAAAATGAAATTATTTGTTTCAAGAACATTAAACCAAAAGATTTTAACTTTTTCTTTCCGTGCTCCCAATAAGTTATTCAGGGTTTAACACGTATTCCGGGAATATGTTTCTCAGAAAAAATATGCCTTTAAAATCTACTCTTGATTAACATGAGGGAAGAGGTGAATCAGAGCCCCTGCATTTGAGGAATCATTCACTCACCCTTAAGGTGGGAAAAATGAACAGAGGTGAAATCTATAATGATTTTTGGCATGGAAGCTCTTTTTTTGGAAGTCACGTACACAGCTGTGATGAACTGCAGATAATGTCACGTACCTCACCCAAAGTCATACAGCAAATCTCTGGCAGACCCAGGAGTACAAGTGCACTACATGTGGTTCCTTGCTATCTGTAGAAACCACTTGTAAATGGTTGTTTTATATAATTATGTGCAGATAGTCTACAACCAAAAGTATAATTTTCACTTTGTATTGTGTTCTTTCCAAATTTTTTAAAAAGTGAGGACTCTATGTAGCAATCAAGGTTGATGTCCTCTGTTGATCTTCAACCAAAAATGTGGTCTTGTTTCTTCAGAAAAGTACCCAATAACTTCTGACCTCACATACACTTCAGCTACTGTCAGAAGAAAAAGGCAATAAATAGTGCTATGCAAAGAAAACAAAATTATTATCCTACAACCTAATAAGCAATTACAAAGGGCAAATTACTTTTACCCTCAGTAATTTTCTGCCATTAGATAATTAACATCAGAAGTATTAATGATCATTTTAACAAATTACCATATAATTATAATGTGTTTCTTCATTTAGTCCTACATATTGTACAAATCCTTCTAAGATTTGTCTATTAATTGAAAATACATTATTTATTGGTTTATCTGAGCAACAATCCACACTGGTAACTAAACCCAGCACTGGTAACTAAACCTGGTTGTAACTAGCTGTCACTCTGGTCACCAGAGCAATTCTTAGTGGGTGCAAGTGTCACTGACCAGGCTCAAATTAAGGATCAAATGGAAATCTGTATTAGGTCACAATATTCACTGGGGCCACAGACCTCGAAATGTCATGTCTCTGACTTGTGTTAACTTCAGCTGAAATGAAGGCTGAGAGTGGAACAAATGCACTCAGGAGTTTACAGGGCCAGCACATGCTGGTGGCAATGCTGCTTCTTAGATTAATTAATTTCATAACATTTCCATAATACAGTTTTACTTAGTGTACTTTTCATAATCTAATTTTAGTTGAATTGCTTTGCACAATCTGCTCAAAATGTGTTTACGATTCAGAATTGTTAGAGTCTCCTTTTCATTTTGTGCTTAGCTGTCTTTGTAAAATCTGCCTAAATTGGTGAAATAAATTAGGGGAATACTGCCAAAACTGGGGTTTGTACTATCCTAACATTCAAATCAATTCACTTGGGCCAGGTTTTTCAGCACTTCCCATGAATCCTCTCCTAGATGTACATGAACAGGAGCATGGCTGGAAGAGTGAGCTTCAGGAGCATGATAGAGATTTCTCTGTGGGAAGAGGTTTTTGGATGTGGGGGCGGACTTGGGAAGCTGATTCCAAATCACCCATTTCCAATTTGGGAACAGAAATGGCCCATGTGACCTAAGCATCTTGTCAAGACAGCTTGAATTTGAAATTGTGAATATGCATGTGGATGAGCTACAGACCCAAAAGGATTCACACGATGATATGGCATATCTATGTGAATAGACTGGAATTCACCCTTGGGCAAAAGGCTGGGAGAAAGCTTGGAAAAGTTAGCTCACATGAGATACAAGTCCCACGGCTTTCCTATGACTCCCTTGGACAGTGTCAGTGGTATGCATAACATATACATGTAAAAAAATTTGTTGTCCCCTTCTGACAATTCCTGAAGAGGGAAATGATTTGGAATAGATTATTCATTACAGAACTGCTCAGCTTTGGCAACAAATCTGCAGGTTAAGGGGGAAGGGCAGTTATTCTATCTGCAATGGTGTGTCACAGGCATTCTCAATTTTGGAAGCTTTAGCTTTGTGAACAGTTGATGATATCCTGTCTTTTTTTTTCATTTCTGTGCCTTCTGGGATCTCCTCTAAGATTCTTCCTCTTGAGAACCCTGTCCTTCACAGGACTCAGGATCCAGAGGGACAAAGCAGGGTTATTGCTGTTTAAAAAAATATTGTGTTTCCTAGGTAAGACAGGTTCCATCTTAGGTTTCCTCATACCTTGATAATCCTTGTAGTAGTACAGTTTTCTGCCCCAGGTCCCTCATTCCTGCAGTGTGCTCTTCTGTGTGTAGGTAAAAGCAGAGAGAAATGAGCATCCAAGGACTTTTCAACAGCACCTCTGAAATAAAAATAATAATAAAATATAAATTTCAGGAGTGGTTTTCTCTCTTCTTGGGTAAAAGACTTGAGTTCCTCCCGTGCTTACATTTAATAATGTAGGGATGTAAAGGATGAAGCTCAAGGCTGAACGCATCAGCATGAAGGTTGTGGAGTGTAATCCTTGCCCCACTAAGATCTGTAGCCCAACTTCCACTCTCTAGGCAGGGTAGGATGACACTCCAGATATCACTGGCCATTCATTTTTTTATCTATTTCATGGATATCGAACTTTTCTTTTTTTAATTAAAAAGAATGATTTTTTTTCCCCTCCTCCTGCCATTTCCAGCTGCCTGAACAGCTATGATGACACCTCACAAAGTTGCCATTACATTAGTGATATTAGTATTAATCACACGTTGCTTGATACTGTAATTGAATAGTTTTTACGCAGATGATATTAACTGATAAAATATGGCATCCTCATGAGAAAACATTACCTTGAAATATTAGTGTTATAATATGTTAATTTCTATGGAGGATAGGAGTACAGATATATGAGGAGATGTAAATTTTCAGCACTTCTACTGACAATTTCCATGTCAACATAATTCTTAGGAATTCATACTCACTATTTTGTGATGACTTATATGATGATGTATAACAACTTAAGGGGCTTTAAAATGTAGTATTTTGACTAATGCAGGTTGGTAAATAGCACGCAGGACTGTTTCTTCCTCTCAATTCTGGGAAGGCTGACGCAAGCCCTTGGTATCGCCAGGAAGTCACCAACCTGAACATTGAATCCCAAAACGGGTGCTTAGGTGGCTCCGGGCACTTTACAGATGCATGTTAGCAGTGAGGATAAAGGTTTTTCTATTACAAATTGAGGATGATATAGAATAATAATAAAGAAAAAAAAAGGAGAAAAGGGTAGGCGGTTAATCCTGCATGTCTGGCAAAAACTGGAAATTTGTCAGAAACTGGAATTTGGCTTGAAATCTGACTGGTAAAACAGACTCCAGGCAGTTTTTCCCAGCTGTAGACTCCTATTTCTGATCAATCTTATGTTTTCTTCATGCTTATCCCCGAGAAAAGCTGAATCTATGTACTTATTTGGAAACACTAAAGTGAACTGTGTCAGGGCCTGAACTCCTTGATGGAAAACACAAGGCCCACAGCACACTGCCTCGTTAGTACCTTGTGTTGTTAGGGGATAGCTTACACCAAGACAACTCCTCTTGCCTTGCTGGCTTCTGACTTAACGCTGATGCTCCCCATGAGTTCCTCAAGAAACAATCTGGAATAACAAGACAAGAGCCTGAGAGTGGAGAGGGGCACCCCAAAGACAGGAGAGATGGCAGCAACAGGCATTCTCGCATCCATAAAGAGGCAACTAACCTGGCTGCTTACTCTCTCTTGGGCTAATCTGAATTAATTGGTGCTATTTGTGCCTTTGATACTCAAATGCAGAGCCTGGGGGTGGGAGTTCTCATGAAACAAGTGGCCACTTGGGAGAGCCGTCCCAGGTCCAATCATGTCATGGGCTCATTTGTCTCCCACAGTAATTCACTACTCACTTCAGTCACTTTAAATGTAAAACAGCTGCTGCTGCTTAGCCCTCTTTTAAGGTACCTAACCAGCAGCTTTAAACCAATCCTGAATGGGTCCCATCCCATAATAGTCTCCCACACAGTGGTCATTTGGAAACAATTAACCCTTGATTCAAGATCCTCTTAAAGAATCCTTTTCCAGGCTCTCTTCTTCTGTGCTGCAGCCCATTGCATCCTTGCCTTGCCCCTTGCATGGGAACAGCTTTATCCTTCGGGATTGCTGTGGTTCATGCAGCAGTAACCACGTCTGTGTACCTGCCAGGGTTGTTGTATGGATTTTGGGTAAACCCCCTCTGCACTGGAGAAAATTGAAGGTATCACATAAAACAGACTGGTGCTTTATTAAAAAAGAAGAAAAATATTTGTTTCCTCTCTTCTCTTCTCCTCCCACAGTACCTGGGGGTCTTGTTCACTTCACACGTGTTTGGCATGGCTGCTACCCCTTGCCTTGCTCAGTCTCTGGTGATATGATGAACTGGAGATTAATGTTTTAAGGGGAAGCATCTGGCTTTGAGCTAATAAAATATCAATTTGTAACAGGGAGGAAAAGGCTCAGCGAGAGGTCTGCATGCTTAGGGCTTTGAGACCCAATTTGATTCGGGAGTTTAATGCCCCTTGTGAATTTTAGGCTGTGCTCTGAGCACTTCAAAACCTTTCTCCATGCAGTGGTCTCAACTTTCTCCAGAAGTCCTATGTTTTCAGACCTGTGGCCTTTACTGTTGTTGGGGGTATCTCCCTGTTCTGAATCCTGCAGGGCTGGCCCCTCCCAGGCACCCCCCTACCTTTCCCTTTTCCTAATGGCTCTGCGGCCAGATGTGGTGGCCCCTTGCTGGGATGTCAAACTGGCAACACCCTTGATCCAGGCAGACAGACACTCAATAGCCAACTTCTGGAAAACCTCCCCCCGCACTGGCCGGCTCTGACACAAACCAGCTGAAGACATTGCAATGCCAGAAAGTGTTACAGCTGGGCTGCCTGACAGATTGGCAGCACACACGCTGATTTGGGGACTGTATTTGGGGGCCCGCGAAGTACTCACTGTCCAGGCACCGAGCCACTAATCATAGTTTACATTAGGCAATCAGATACTTTTCAACTACTGAATGATCTGTTCTTTCCCCCTCTTTTTTCACCTTACAGGACCCTGTGTGTATATACAGTACCTCAGTGCTCCACATCTGCATCATGTTTTGAGCTGTATCTAAGGCACGGCTACCAACCTCAGCTCAGGCAGCCACAAGGAGCCCAAATCACTGCTGCTCTCCTTCATCCTCCAGCTCCCCTACCCTGACTTTTACCTGTTTCTGTGCCGAATCACTTGATTAATTTAACCTGGGGGTTACCTAGTTATGGAAAAATCCTACAGGACTTTATGTAAAGAGAAAGGCTTCATGTCATTCTATAGGAGTCTGTCAGCAAACAGAATCCTATGAGTGGCTTTAGACACAACTCCAGAGATCAGATTTTCCCTGAAAACAATAGATTTTAGAGTCATTTTTCTGGCACACTGCTGGCTTAATCACTTTTACGTAGAAGTGTTTCATTAGGAACGAATCTATGTCAGCCCCCTGTGCCAATTCTGATCCCTGCCTTGGCCCAGCCATGATGCTGGAGATATATGTTCGTGTAAGATAAGTGTGCCATGGCTGGATGTCTAATGAATATGGCCTCATTTACAATATGAAGGACTTAGACCTGGCTCCAACCCAGAGGTTCTATTCCAAAGAAATGCTGACATTTCGGAAAACCTGAGTCCCTGTCAGAATGAATAGCTGAAATTTTTATCTTTTCCAAGCCAAAAAAAAAGGTGCTCTGAAAAATGTGCATGGTATTAAAACACTAAAAACCAGTTAGGTGCCAATTTAAGGAAAACATATAAACACAGAACATGAAAATTCATATTTTAATATAAATATTTAAGTGAAATTAACAGAAATGTTTTGATGTTGCTGAAATGAGATATCATTACTTCTTCTCACCAAGTTTTTTTGCCACAGCTGATCTATTCCTGTGAAAATGTTTTGATTCTGATGAAACTGTGTAGTTCCCACTGATAATTATTTTGTAAAAAGAAAGAAAACAAATGGCACCATGTGAGAGAGCCCCAGACTTTTCCTACTGAAGAGGCCTTTATCACCAATATCTAAATAAACTCCCAACCCTCCCAAGTTTGCTTGTGGAGAGTCAGCTCTTGGAGCTCAAGCAGAGCAAGAAGGTGCTTTAATGGTTTAACAAATGCTAAACTGTGCTTTGTTGGGTTAATATTGCCCTCTTCACTCTTCCTCCACAGACACTGCAACCAATCTTAGCCAATTATGGCTCAATTTCCCTATGTAAAAGGTGCAAATACTGCTGCTTACTCACCTTTCTTAAGATCTCTTCTTACATAAAGCACTGGTAAGCACCAATTACCCTTATTACCCAATTCCTGTGCGAAAACACATCGCTGATGTGAAGTGGGCACCCACACTGTAGTGCAGATACACAAAAAATAAAAGAGCAGGGTTTATTTTGGGCTCAGACTGTAGTTTTATGGTTCCAGGGCAGAGCTGAAGACTGTTTATTTCCTTCCCTCTTGAATTTGGGATGCGCCAACCAACAAATAACCCTGATGATAAAATGTGAGAGGAAAAGGCCGTGGATGAGGTAAATACAGTGTATAACTGGGGAGGCACTGTGTGCATGCACACACACTTAGAGCCTGAGTGAGAGCAGAGTGGACTTGAGAGATGTATTACGCATTCAGGCAACTTCAATGTGCCACTAATAAAATTAAGTGTTGGAACATAAATGTTTTAATTTTAGTGCAAATGCTCCAAGCAATACCCCCTCCTGCACCCTTCTTTCCCACCCCCAGCCTAGACTAATCCATTTAGAGACAAATTTACATTTTATTTCTCCAAACCCTATTAGCATTAATATAAAGGTCAGCACTGAAAAGGCAGCTTCAGAAGCTAATGTGCCAGTGCGCTGTGCTCTGTGACCAGATGAGGGCACGTGGGTCTCTCACCCACTGAGTCTGACAAGAATTTGTAATTTAAGAGGGCGGTCCTCCTCTCCCAACATCCCCATAGCTCATGGAGATGATCAGGTCACCCTCTGGAAACCAAATGGGACTGCTTTTCCTGATATCAGAAGGGGCAAAGGGGAAGAAATCGCTCTGTGAAAAGCTTTTGATGCCATGGAAAAAGCGATATATTACCTATATTGACAATATTTAAAGGCTTTTGGGGAAAACAACATTAATTTTGGAAGAAATTCAGCTTCAATGGCAATGTGCTTTGGGTGTCCTTATTGGGGATTTTATTAAGGGATTATGTGGGGTGCAAACAGAGTAGTGCTGGTTGGGATATTTGGCACCTCTCAGCCCATCTTTGCTTCTGAAGGAGTCCAAAATGTCCATCAGGAGTATTCCTGTTGCTGAGTGGTGATGTCAGAGCCTTGAAGAGAAAATCATTCTGGTTTCAGAAGTGCAAAATATCTATATGAGAACTCTATGGGCTTGATGTGGTATGAGGTTTGGTTCCAACTGAGAACCCCGCCCTGGGAAAAAGCTGAATAACCCAGAGTAATCCCATTGAATGTCCTGGGCCTTCTTCTGTGTATAAAATTACTTACGTGCTAATTTTTCAGAGGATCCAAGCCAAGGGTATTGACCACGCATGCTGGACATCTAATTGACTCATGACTTTGTGTCTAGATCATGTGAATTTCATCTCAAGTTTCAAACAGATGTTTGGTCTGAAATCCTCAGACTTAAACAGGAATGAAGTCAGCTTCATGTCCTGGATCAAGATCCTGTGAAATTCCTATTTTTGTATAATCACAAAGCAGATGCCAGGGTAAAGCCGAGTGGTCCAAATTAACGTCATTCCTCCAGGCAAACTACATCATCCACTACATTTGTTTTTCCCCCTTATACTTTGTGAGGTCTTCTTCCTCCTACTGCTACTACTATTACTACTAATCTGACATTAAAAGCTAAAGATTTCTTTAAAAAATCCCCTAAAAATAATAAATCTCGAGCCCCAAATAGGCTCTCAAGCCACTCTAGGCTGAGCTGTCTAATTCAAGGATAAACTGATAGAGCAGGTGGTGATGCCAAATGTCATTAAGTTTGCCAGAGCCCAGAGCTGAGGAATACAAAGGTGAGAAGTATATTCCACAACAAATGACCCCTGACCGAGCGCTCCCTGCTACCAGTCCCCCTCGCTTTTAAATTAAACCAGTAAGCCTACTTGAGTGTCTAGCTTGTTTCATTTGATTCCACTCCAGGGGAAATGCAGCCTCTCAATTAAAGCTTTTAAAGTTTCATGTGTGAAACCAAGGCATGGAGGCTCCTGGAGCTCATGTGGAGGACTGAGGCAAGAGATTTGAGTTCAATTTCTGCCCCTGCTACAAGGCATGGTCATATTGTTTCACCTCATGCCTCAGTTTCCTTTTCTTACAAATGTGTATGCCCAAAAAACACTTTTAAAAAATCCAGGTGGAAATATGTGTAGTGTGTCTTTTGTTTGTACATTCTGACAGTGTTTCAGCATCTTCTTGAATTCTCAGGGTTGTATTAGTGCTCTTCATTTAACTCGCTTTTCAAACAGAAACCCATAAATTAAGAATCAATAGAAAAGCCCAGATGTGTCTCCATAGGTGAGGGCTGCAGGAATGCCATAGTTTTCATACCATCACATAAGCAGACGTTTGGAAGATTAGGGGCTGCTGAATGCATTGCTGGGGATCAGCACAAAGTTATTTGCAGTTGTTTCTGTAATCGTGTTGCTCAGGGAGAAAATTCACAGTATGTCTTGCTGCTTGCCCAACTCCCAGCCAAGCACCCTGGCACCCTGCTGGGGGGTGCTAATGCCCTGTGCCATGCTAGACAACACTGAAGTTAATTAACCGGCTAAACACTTGCTCTGTGTTTGTTTTTTTCCTGTTACGGTTTGGTGGTTGTTTTTTTTTATATATATAATTTAAATCTATTCAGGACTTTTTGATAGGGCCACAAATAGTTTTTGTGTGTAGCAAATATAAAGCTGGACATTTGTGGGCTCACTTAACATAAGTTAGTTAGGGTCTCTAATGCATACATTCACATTAATTAACACAAAGATCCTGTTTTCAGGGGAGAGAAGTGAACCTTTAGTAGTACACATTTAATCCTATAGGCTCCAAGATGGAATGGATCTGCCCTTCCTTATCCAACTTCCATGGTCAGGTGTATGGTTTCTTCTCATTTTTGGAGGAGAAAAAAGGGACAGTATAACTTTAGCCTGGTTTCCTACAGGAGTGGCTTTTACCTGATCTCCTATTGCCTACATAATTGGATGGGCATTTCTGCTCATCTGCCTGTCTGTTCTTGACAATTCTGAATCTATCAGGAGATTTTGGACAGATTTAAAAGAGATAACTATTTAAATCCTTCAAGTTTGACAAAAACAGATAGTCAGAACTGTGAGGCTCTCATAATGCACCCATTGAGGGAAAGACCCCAACTTGTGGTCAGTACCGATCTACCAGAGAGTTCACATCAGAGAACCACTGCCAATGCTCTGCTCACAGGCAAAGCTTCAGCTGATATTTCCAGTTTCTTGGATGTCAGGGACTCCAAGGACAGCTTTGATGTCGTGGGAAACCAAGTAGTTGCACTTCTGTGAGCTACTGGCCTATTTGTTGCTTGGATGAGCAGTTTCACCAAGCAAGGAAAAACTGAGGAAGCTGATTCCGACTAAAAAGTTGTATTTTGTCAACAGATTGCAGGGAAGCAACTCCATGAACTTCAGTGGTTACTGATTCACACTGTCATTAATAGCACAATCAGGTCTCCCCACACATCATCATGATGTGAAGGTTGAAGGATTTTACTACTTTAAGCCTTGTGTTTTAAAACTTCGTTGATGTTCCTGTCAGAGCTGAAAGAAATTCGTGATGGATAAATCTCATAAAGCATCAGGTAGGAGCGCTTGGTTTGATTAGAGAGACAGGACTTCCAATGCTGTGCCAACATGATCAGAACTTCCTTGATTTTTAAAATGCTTAAAATTTTGGACAGCAAACTCAAGAAATATGGATCTTCCTTTTAGTCACTGTTTTCCTTTGGGCAGGCCATGGGAAAGTACTTATCCTATGGATGTTTTTGTTTCTTTGTTTTTTCTAAAGTTAATTGAGCCCAAGTCCCCAGTAGCGAGGTACCTGACTGTTGGTTTTATGGACCACATCTGCTCAGTATGGGCCGAGCCTTCCAATCCTGCAGACCTGTTCAGCTGTACAGAAGTCAACGGAGCCACAATAAACATGGAAACTCTGCTGTGAATGTGTCCCCTAACGCTCACTACAGCTCTCAAAGTCTGGCCCAGCTTTACTGAGTGCAAAACTAGGAATGAGCACTTTTTTAGGCACCAGTTTATTAGCTGGTTGTTAAAAACCTGGTTGGGAATTCGGTAAGGGGAATCTGTGGGTTCTTGAAGGAAGAATGTTCAGAGGTGTCCTGAGGACTTCTTTTGACAGAGGTTTGAATTGCTGTTCACTGTAATTGAAACACCTAGAAGTGACTTTACATCTAATGTAGATCAGATGGAGAGGGTGCAAGGAGTAGCCCTCAGCAGTTCCAGACAAGGTGATTTTTGATTCAGTAAAGCCAAACATGCATATTTTAGTTTCATAGTGACCTACACTTTGTAAACACGTGGGTCTCCATGATGACATCTGAACAAGGATAATGTGGCAACTGGAGAAATAAAGAAAACCAGATACCCTGCAGTGAGGAAGACATCAAATTAAAACTCTTTAAAGAAATCTCTCACTTCCTATTTGCTAAATCACTCACTTTGCTGTTGGTGCTACCACATTTAATATGATCAATAGTCTTATTCTCTAGTGTTCCCCAACTGACTGGTTGAAGATGCCAGGCAGGAGAAAAAGGGGGTGGGATGTGGAGTGAGGGGGCTGGGAGGAGGAAACTGTACTTGATCCTTATGGAAGTCAGTTAAAATTAATTGGAAAAAGCTTTTAAAGACCTAAGATGAAGACCAAATGTATCTCAGACCTGCGGCCTCATCCCCGACACTGAATGCGAAGGTCATTGCAAAGCTGTAGATTTATGCGGAGGGCTTGGGTGATGGAAAATGAGACAAAAGCATTTGGATTTTATTATTCCATTTACTCTGACCCTGGGCCATAAAGGGTTTGGAGAGCCTGTTTTATGTATTCAGCTGGTTGCCACACTGACAAGCATTTGGAGCCACTTAAATAAACCACCCCAACCCACAGCTGCAACAACACCATATCAAATACAGGTTAGAGTTGAAACGTAGAGCCAGCAGCACAGCGTCTCCAGCAGGTGCATGTGGAGTGTTTTTTAACCCCCTTGGTTTTGGAATAGTTCCCTTATTTATCTATCAGCTTTGATTTAAAGACCATTTAATCACCAGTATTACTCCAGGTTAGAGCATGCACACACACACAGACACTGACACATGCAAGATGCTTTCTGCTGCTCCTCCTAATTCCTGCTTTTTCATGGGACTAACACAGAGCTTGAAAACCTCGTGTTTTGGGCCCAAAACAGGCAATTCTGTTCTAAGTGCTCCTTTCCCAGGTCGCTCAATACACACTGAATCTCTCTGATTCCTGGCAGGCATCACCGCTTTGGAGAAACAAGAGTAGAAAGGAAAGAGTAATGTATGGAGAGGGGGAGAGGGAAAGAGGATTTTGCTTAGAAAGAAGGGAAAATAGAGCATGTGTTTTAACTGATGACAGCAAAGCTACGTATCCAGGCATGCTGGGAGAAGGGAAAAGGCAGACAGTCCACTGCACATCCAGTCACTCAGAAATCAGTGGGAAACCTAATATCGAGTTTCTTAATGTGTCTTGCATGCTGAATGTGTAACGTGTTGAGACTCTCCTGTGGGCTACAGGATGTCTTGTGCCTATGTGAAGGTGTAGAGTTAAGCTTAAGTAATCCACAGACATTCAGATTTTCTAAAGAATTCGTTTTCACCCTGCCTGCCCCTCTTTTGTTCCAATTTTCCATTAATTTTGTGTGATTGCTCATGCTCTGGCTCTCAAATGGCAATATCACCAGTGTGGATGCAAGTTCTTCTGAAAACTGCAACATTTGCTCACACAAGCCAAGTTGCTCATTTATCAGATTTAAGGAAAGCAATTCACCTTTAAATAAGGATCACAACTACTCAGGGCAAAACATTGAGTAGCCAAGAGAGTTTAAAAAAACGGCAAAAGAGTATGTCAAATACATTTGAGTAACAAAGCAATTCCAATCTCCTCTCAATAACCCACTAGCTGGAGAAAGAGGCTAATTTATGTGCTGTGAATTTTGCACTCAGCCTCTTCCTAGAGGCTATTCGTTCAGGAGAGAGTTGAAACACATGATGGCTGAGATGAAATGTTGGAAAAGATCGCACTGCACTAGTGGGTGTTTTCTATTCCTAGCTAGATAAGACAATGGTTTGCAGGACATTTAATTCCTAAATTCACATTTTCTATAGTTTATTTTCCTCTGTAGCATGTTTCCATAGGGATCAAACGGAATTTTCCTAACCAACATCTCTAGCCATGTAATACTAGGAATATTATGACAAAAGCTAGGGTACCCAGGACATCTTGCAGTCTTTTAATTTATTCTTATTTTGTGTTATTCATATTTAATTTTGAGTGTCAGGCATTGCCTAATCTGCATATCAATCTAGAATAAAATAGGAACTGATAATGTTTAACAAAATTCAAGGCCTCTTTTCAAATTAAGTGTCTCTCATGAGAGTGAAAGGACAATAATACCAATTCTCGCTTTCATAAAGCAAGAGAATGCAGTCAGCCCCATCTTAACCTTGAAGATAATGTTGCATGACAGACAGCTCTCCTTTGTAGTAAATGCAAACCTAAACTAGAAATCCCACCTTTATTGCTCTCCTGCATCAGGAGGGAATGATAATCTGAAACTTTGCTTGGTTTAAACCAACACAGATCCTTAATGGCCTGAGAGCTACTCTGTTTTTGTAGGGTTTGTGGTGTGGCCATGAAAGGTGAGGGTGTCCTTGTGTGGCTCTCAGATACCTGGATCACAGCTGTCCACACCTGAGGAGGTCACCCTTCAGTGGAAAGGGGGCACTGAGTCTCATCCTGACGTAGGCAGAGCAGATGCATTGAGCACTAGAAATGCCCTTTTCTCTTACTGCAGTAGGGTGTGAGCATGACGAGATCAGATGTAGACATCTACCTTATAGACATGTAAATCTACAGGAGACAAATCCCAGGCGTGCTCACCTTTATCAGCTCTTTGCCGCGGCAAGGGCCGGGTTCGCCTCTCCCTCCCGCTCTCTGCCTAGAGCAGGCAACAATTCTGTCTCTTGATTTCTGAAATGTTCCCATTTAATTAATGTCACTGGGCTCAGTGTAGAAATATGTGAGTGAAATATAATTGTGTGGGCTAGAAAGAGAGTCGAAGGAGATGAACTGAAAGTCTATCCTGGCCTTAGAGCAACTGAACCTGAGCCAAATGTTGTGCAGAGCTGTTATCTGTAACATAATGTGAAGGAAATCTTGATCCAAACTGTTCAGGGGAGCCCAAACCCCAGGGCTCAGCTTTTTATTCAGTAATTATTGATGCAGTCTCAGTATTCAGTATTGGAACAAACTAATTTGCAGGCCTAATCATCCTACATCTGGAAATGGGAAATGAATTAAAAACAATTCCTATTTACTTATACATGACAATTAATCTTACTGGATTAGGAAGACCCGATACTTTAAGTGCTTCACTGAGGAGATTCCTCTGTGTTTTATGGACATTTAATGTCAGAACTGAGTGGGAACTAGAGGTTTTTTCCACGTTATAATTTTCCAAATGTTAGTTGCAAAATGATCTGACAAACAAAAATTTGTATTCTTGAGCAAAAGCCACTCCAAGTGGAATCATTGTTGGATCTGAGGCTTTCTCACTGAAATATTGAAAACTTTCTATTTAAAGCTAATAGCTGCAGCATAAAAATGTGTAAATCCAGTATTCAATCAGATAATGTCTATGTTTCCCTGATGCTAGCAAGAGTTGGGACATGTTACTGAGGCTGATAACCTAGAGTCAGACCTGTGATACTAGAGAGAGAGAGCTGGAAATGCTTCCCTTTTTCTTTGGCTGCTAAAACTTGAAATCTTCCATCAGACACTTACATGGACCAAAGTAAAGAATCAAATGATAACCAAATCTGAATGGTTTCCAGCATCCAGAATTGGTTCCTTTCTGTCTAGCTTAAACCTATTTAGGCTACACTGATAGGGAAAGTGCTGGTATATAACAAAACTGGCAGTCCCATCCATGTGCCTTCAGCCAAATATTGCAGAGTTTCACTGTGGTATCTCTAATGGTCACAGAAGCAGGTGAGAAAGATGGGAGGAACGAGCCGAGTCCAGCAATTCCCATATTGTTGTGTGGAAAACTGGGGTCATTTGGCTCACAGTCACTGCTGCTTGTCCAGGGTTACATGAGTCAGAAAGCAAGCCAGCATAATATCACAGAATATATTGGCATGCTTAATTCAAAAGAAAAAAATAATAACCACATATATAGAGATTCCTGCTGATCAGTAACTTTCACCGAAATTGGGACAGTTGCATTTTAATTGACTTTTTCCCTTACAGCATTGCATTGGGAAATCAGCTCTGATATACCTGTAGCAAGGTGGAAAACAGTTGAACTCTTGTCAGATTTCTGTAGAGATCAGATGGTATTTATTTGCTGTGGTGCTCTCTTGGGCTAGATTCAAACTCAGGTTCTGCAGATTACAAGGAAAATCTTTGGAGCCTCAGATGGATTTTATGCTGACTAAATTTAGAAATATTAGCAATTAAACCTGAAGCTGGGTTCCTTTTTCTCGGCATTCCTATGAAATGTTGCATTAAGTAGAGAACAGGGTGGAAATAAGAGCTGGTGGACTAAGGAGGAGGATAAAAGATTCATGAATATTTCTGCTAATAAAAAGTGCTGAGCTTGGCCTATTTGATTCATGGGGTCATATTATGCATTATTTTTGAGTATTCAGATGACCTACAGGAATTTGTAAAGCTTTCATAAAAGTAGAGAATTTCTTGATATTTTAGCCCCGAGTATGCTTTTAAAGAGCACCAATCTCATACAGACACAACTTAATTCCAATTCTTGAGAAAATATTGTTGCTTCCAGTATTAAAATCATAGGCTATATTAACAGAGCATATATAATTTTTTTTTGCTCTTTTCTAGGAGAAAGCATAAGCACTTAATTTGTTTTGAAGATGTTCACTGTTTGTTATCATAATTAATTAAAAAATTGGTTGTAGGCATCTAAGGAGGAGGCAGAAGTGATCCATAAGAACTGGATAAGCAATCACATCACTGACTCGATCAATAGCCACAGCCAAAATTGGTTTGGAATGCCCCATCACCTGCATATCATTTCTGCCAAGTTTCCATGAATATTTCTGAATAACAAAAATGTTAGCAGAAGATCACAAGCTGTTTTCAAGCTGATTTTCAGTGAAAATAAAAAAGGAAAGAGTAGTCACAAATATTACTGTGAAAAAGGAAGGCAAGGAGGAGGAAATCCCAGCCTGGTTGCGTGTCATATAACTTTGTGAAATACTTTTGCTGGTTTTAGGTCCTCCAGCCAAATGCAGGCTCTGAACAAAACCCAGCCCAGCCTTGTTGAGCAAACTGCTTCCTAGCTGCAAGCATGGCGACCATTCCTGCAAACAAAGAGAGAGGAAAATATGTAAATTTAAACAAATTCACAATTCTTTTTCCTCAGAAAAAAAGCTTTCATGTTATTTGAAATAGCCAGACTGCTAGAGTAATGTTCTTACATATAAATGGAAATCCTTTTTGATATTTACACTACTGATTTCTGCACTTTCTTTAATCTCTGCTTTCAAATTAATAGACAATAACATCAGATTCCTTCCTTGGCTCACTCAGCACTTGTGCATATTTACCCAAGTGTCTAGAGTGGAGATTGTACACATATCTCTAATCCACCTGCCTATGTTAGTTAAAAGCCCAGATAAAATCAGCAGCACTTAAATCTTAACCTTTTAAGTCTGAAATGTTTTTAAAGTCTGGGCTCATGGCAACTCCACTGAAGAGGGGGGGAGAGGTGGAAGTTGAATGTAAAACATTTCACAGCTAAAACTATTGTTTCTTTCCAGTGAAAACTAAGCTCAGGAGTCCCACAAGAGTGTTACTCTGAGAACATTAGTAATGCTGACCAGCTCATAAAGTTTGCAGCCGTGTTGAGTGCTCCAAGCCTCCTACAGTCAACTTCATTTTCTGTCTCGTCAATACACAGCTCCCGAAAACCTCAGCAAGCAAAAGAGAAACTCAAGGAGTGTGAGCTGTGATATCTGGCACTCTCCTTCCCCATCTTTGCCTTTTGTTTCAGTGTTTGGCTCTGGACCCTTCAGAGGCCACTGAGTGATTTAACACCTGGATGGCCCCGGGACAGCAAAGATACTCTAACAGTGTGTTGTGCTCCCTTCTTCCTTAAATAGTTTCAAGTCTCTTGTTGGCTTCCCTCAGGAGCTGGGCATGAGTGAACAGATGCACCTATTCCTTAGGGAATGAATAGTTTGTTTATGTAGAAGAGATGAATGGGGCAGTAAGGGCGTCTAGGTCAGTTATTTAGCATGAAAAAAGCCATCAGGATCACCCTGCAGTATTGCCCAAGGAAGTTTGGAGCAGCTGAGTACAAAGGTGTACACACATCCTCCTCCTCCAGCGCCCCTCAGGGAGTACTTTAATTAGGAAGGAGGGCAAATTACTTGGGATGCTGTGTGTGGAGGTATGGAGACAGGCTGTCCCAGCCCTGTCTCCCGAGGGGACAGAGCAGGGGATGGCACTGCAAGCTGAGGGTGTTTGCTGGGCATCCCTTCAATCCGTTCCACTTCTCCCTGTGTCACACATCTCTTACATCTGGGCCCAAGCATTAAGAACTTATTTTTGTTTACCCCCAAGCTAACACTGGGGGAAAGGGCTAGCTGGGAACATGGATGGGGAAAGTATGTGTGCATCTTTCTTTTTGCCCATCTCTTTTTTTCCCAATCTACCCTCAACAAGGGTGCCTATAGAATATAGCATAATGCTGCATTGTTGGGTTAGGGATTTAATTTCACTCCATCACAAGCTACCATTGGAGCCCCTGTCATTGCAATTTGTCACACTTTTTTGTGTGCTATATCTCACTGAAGTCACATCTCCTCCTCAGCTCGTTGCATAATCTCCTAGTCTGGAACAAAGCTCTCCAACATAATGAAAGAGGTGAAATCAGGAAAGAGAAAGTCAATGGTTACCGTTATCACTATAGAACTCGCTCTCACTGTCTCTGCAGGTTCAGTCACACCACGCAAAGCAGAGTAAGAAGAACATGCTGTGTGTGTGTCTTTTTTTTTAAAGCTTGTTTATTGAACCTACAGGCAGCACCATTGGCTGCTGAGAGATGTAATCCTATTCCCTCCTGCAGACCACCAGCCACAAAGAGGCTGCGGGATGTCCCACTGGCCCACCAGGGAGTTGAGAGCCTCCAAAATAGATATCACAGGGAAAGAAGTGAAGAAATCAGTTTGCTTTAAAGGAAGGGATTGACTCACGTCTCAGGCTAAACCCACAATAACGTACTTTAGGGAAAAGACCCTAAACAGCCAGAAAGAGGACAGAATGGTGTGCTTGAAAGGAAAAATGAACATCTGCCAAGATAAGCAGGATTTTGTTTTCTATAGGAGGGTGGTCAAGGACTCTGTTATGTGTCAAAGGCTGAATTTCAAAATGTAAGCTGACTGCTTTAAGCTTGTGGGAAATGACACAGTGGTTCGTAAGGCTGGCCATGTGCTCAGGGCTGCACACCTTGCTGCCCTGCTTCAACAAGGACCTCAGTGTCCTCCCTGCATTGCTCCTGGGGATCTATAATGATGTCCTCATGTTCTCACTCAATTAAAATATTAGAAACTTGAATGAATTTAAGATTCACTTACTGTGACCTCACCATAAAAGAGGTCGATCGTGAAAAGGCAACTTGTGTACTTGGGGAAAGGGGCTTCATGAAGCCCTGTGTGCTGTTCCTGGTCCTGTCCTGTGGAAGGGAAGGGAGCAGCCTGAGATAGATAACTGGTTCACAGAACAATATTCTTTCTGTTCTTCCTCCCTGGTGTTGCCACTCTGCCTGCTCAGAACTTGTGTAAAACTGGTCACTCTGGACTCCCAGATTTGGAATATCTGAGAAAACACTTTACCAGACTTGAGTTCACAGGCAAACCCCAATGATTTGCAGCTGTAGCTTTCAAGACCTGGCAACAGCATTATTTTGAAAATGTGTTTTGAGGGCTCCTTAAGAAGTGTAAATAATGTCCAATATGAGGAATTTAAATTTTTTCAAGAGGGTTGAAAGAAAAGAAAAATCTGAAATGTGAAATATTTATGGCCTTGGTTGAGCTCTTATATTCTGTTTTCTGCAAAAGGTTATTTTTTTAGATGGAAAAATTGCATTTTGGCTGAAACTTCGGCCCTGGTTTTTGATCAGTACCGAACACTGTCCTTTCACGTTAAATAAAGAGAAAGTATAAAGTATTCACAAGACATGTATCAATTTGACACCAGTGTAGCATTTCTTAAGTGGCTCATTCAGGAGTGAAGCCCATGACTAACAGGCAAATGGCAGCGAGATACAAGGAGAGATGGTTTTACAAAGGAGAGCAATAAGAAAGGAAAATGTTACACTGTTTGCACCGTGTGTTTTATAAGGAAGATCAGGGTAACAATGAGTCACTATGGAAAGGATTTATTGGGCTATGGAGCTAAAAGTCTGTAAAGATTAGAATTCTGATGGGGTTTGGATGGGGAATTGTTTCTGAGGTTAGTTTTATCCCACACACTGTCCAAGTTATTAATCCCCTTGTGTTCCCTAAGCTGGGTAACTGGTGTCGATATGCTCCCCGGGCCAATTTCAGGCACGCCGGCCCACAGGCTGGTGTAATATTTCTCCAGGCGAATCTCTGGGTGGTCTTGTCTTGTCTTGTGAAGAGTGAGAAGCAGATAGCAGGAGACTTTCAAGATTGCTGTTGCAGGCATCAGTCTTTGAGTGGAAAATAATCCACCTGGAAGGACACTGCCTTTGCAAGGAGGGGCGGCCAGCCCTCTGATTGGGAGATAAGTTACACACTGAAATGTTTGCAGGGAAGGTGCAATTTGTCAGGGAGAGGCGAGGCTGGCGATCCAGGCTCTCTGGTGTCTGTTAGCATCTGCCACTCGCATCCACTTGCGGCTTTCTGGGAACTGCTGAGCCCTGGCAAGCAGCACACTTCACTGCCTCGAAAGCAGGTGACTGGCGTCAGCCTGCAGCTAACCCCTATGACAAACCCCAGGGATGTGATGACTAGCTGCAGAAGGTGTCTAGTGTCCAGCTTTCCTCAGGGATGGCCACAGGATCTCTTGCAGCATAAAACACAAAGGAAGCCAAACTGGGACAATCTCAAGCAAAAATAATTAGGCAGGGGAAGAATGATGTGATAGTCCCATCTCCAGGACTGCTATCAACCACTTTTTCCTCCTGTTGTGGATGCTGAGATGCTCTTGGAGCACTGAAAGAGAAGCAAATTATTTAGTGTGAGCAATGTGTTCCTACAGGCAGCAGAGAGGAGCACTGGCTCAGTGTTTTGCATGGGGCTGTGAAGAAGCCGGTGGAGCCCCATCGTGCTAATCCCATGGTGTCTCTGAACTCCCAAGGAGACTGATCTTAGGTCTGGCCCCTAAAGACAGATGCTTCAAGTCAGATTCACCATGGCTGGAAGTTTTTCCAAGGATGTTACCCCCTGGTGCTTTGTAAACCAGGAGACAATATCATGTTTCATAGAGAAGAGCATGATGTTATCACTAGGCATTAGTTTTAACGAAGAGGAATTTGGTGAATTTGTTGCTCCCCTGCATAGTTCTTATGTTTTTGCTTTTGTTATAGCAGTTTACATAGGGTAAGGAGATAGGACGGAACTGAAATCCCCTTTTTATTTTTGTTGTTCAAAAACTTCTTTACAAGGGAAGGGCTCAAGATGTTCATAGCTCAAGCTCGATTTGGATAAAGCAGCCCTCTGTCTGAAGTTATCCAAATTACCTCTGCTTCTGTTAGGACAATGAGTCAGGAGATTTATAACACTTCTATTTCTCATCCCAGCTGGAACTACCACTGGAAGATTTTTGCATGTGGGTCTGGCATAGTCAGCTCTGATCCCATCTGGAGTGAGTGAGTAAAATGCACCTGAGTGGGAAACACTTACAGTGAACTTTTCAGAACACTGAACCACAGCACCAGAGACTGAGACCTAAGGGTTCTCAAGAACAATCTTGTATTTGCTCCAAAAAAGGCAGTCCTGGACTACCAGGATACAGGCACAGAGGAGACATGTTGACAACACTAGAATTCAAAGGCCAGAGAAAACTTCATTAAGTTTTGCATAAGAATGAGCATGTGGCTGAATACCTTTATTACCTATCCTTAGGCAAGTGTAGCTCGAACAAAAAATGCATGCATCTTCCACAGAAAAGTTGCTTTTCTTAAATGTTGTTATGCATGTGCATTAACCTCAATTTACAGATCTAAATTAGGCAGTCTGACAAATATAGTGTCAGACAAATATAGTCTGACAAATAAACTACAGCCCTGCAAAGACTACTTGTAACTTGGAATATCATATGTTATTCCACCAAGACCATCTCCAATAATCCCAACCGCTGTTGAAATTCCTCCCTGGCAAGGATTCTCCAGTATCATCTTAGAGATGAACACTGTCTTTTTATACTGCCTGGGTAGTATTAATTAACAAGAAGTAATGGAAAAAGAACTGGGCCTTTACTACACAACAATCTCTAACAATTTGAAAAATTATGTCAAAGAGAAAGTTTTACGCTTGATTTATCAGCATCTTGTAAAGCTATGATGCATAGCTTTAAAAACCAGTTGCTGCCTCTGTGTAACAGCATCATTCTGCTTTCTTCTGGATGGGCAAAGGAAAACGGTTTGAGCTGAGCTTTGTGTAAGGGATACACTTCAGAAAACCAGAAGAAAAAAGGGTGGCAGAAAACTTCATCGCTGATCAGCAGATCATCACAATGCCATAATCTGTTCCTGTTTCTAGATGGTTTATGTATAATGATGAGGAGTTGTTTGATGTTTTGCTCAGGATCTCAGTCGGGTCCTAATGGCATTAAATTCCTATCAGGATTTTAGGACACGTATTCCTCCTCTGCAAAAACCAGCTGATATGACCTAGGCAAATCACTTCTGATCAGGTTTTCAGTAGTTCTTCAGCAAGTTCTTATAAGTGCTTAAGCAGGTTAAGTGCCCAAATCCTATTAATTTAGTTTTGAGAAGCCAGCCTTTAGTCTCTCTAGCACATATTTTCATAGGTATTTATGATCCCAACTACCTCTGAGGATTTGCCCCTCTGTGCCTTCAGGAAAAGATGGATAATAGCACACTCCTACCTAGCAGGGGTGTTGGGAGGACGTGTGCTTTAAAGATGACATAGAAATAATTTAGGTTGGTTGATCTCACAGCTGTATTTACATGGCTGAATTCTTTCCCCATGAACTAGTTTGAAATAAATGGAAATGCAGTGGTCATAAAACTGGTGTCACCAGAGAATGAATCTTATGATGTGATATGCTGATCAGAGGGGAAATGGGTGCAGAACCTGAGGGACCTCTTATTCAGAGAGAGCTTTTTTCTATTTGACAAGTGTTAAGGTACATGAGGATGGAACCCCTTCTTCTTTCTCTTTTGCCATGACTGTGGAGACAAATGAAGGCTGGATTTTGCAGAACACTTCTAAAGCCACTATATAAACCAGTTAAAATACCAAAATTAACCTGGCATTCCTCTTACCTACCCCTCTATTTTTGAGGCAAAATGAGCACAAACACCTTGATTGTGAAAGGTGGGAATTTGCACTCCAGGAAATAGCTGAACATTAATGACATTCAGCCTCTATGGAAGCATATATTTTATAGGAAACCACATTGGTTATGCTTGAGAAATCTTTCTAGGACAGCCATTGCCCTGAGACTTATTCATCTGCATAAAGTCTGCTACATTAGAAACTGAACAGAATGGCCCGTCTCTCCCACGGTCTTAAGTTAACACTTTTCCTTTTGTCTGGGGCACCCTTTTCTAAACTTGAAATCCAATTGGCCAACAATTAAAGCCAATTAGCACGTGAGGAAAATAAACCGCAGAGCCCACTTCTATGTGTTTCCCGGGCTGTTAGAAAACCCAGTTAGCTCAAGGCATTAGCATAGTTCAGGATCGGGTGAGGCACACAGCACAGAGTAGTTGGCTTAAAGTATTAGACGCCTGCGATAGCGCCCTGGCTGAGCGGCACTGTTATTCTGGGCTCACAGCTGCCAAACATTCTTGACAGGAGATGAGGCAGATGTCCAAGGACAATCAAAGAGAGAAGAAAGTTTAAGCCAACGTTTGCCTATCTCATATTCTCTACTTGATCCTCTCCTCAAAGACAAGGCACAGCTGTTGCACTTCAAGGTCTATCTGGCTGAACCCAGCAACTCCTCCCTTTCTCCCTCCTGGCCTGCCTGAGCTTTCTGTGCGCTGGACTTTGGCAACCTACCAGACCTTATTAACTCCTAACAGGACAATTCATGACATTAAATGGGTTTTATTTAATCTTTTTGTAGGTCTGTGAGTATCCGAGAACAATTCTGCTGCATACTAATTGCATGAAAATGCGGCGGATTATAGTTATGTGCACATTGCCCACCAGTCTACATGGGATCACCCAGGGCCACAAGAACAAGCACTGTAACATTAACAAGGTGATTTGTTATAGCTGCGATGGCAAAGGTGATACAAAAACAGCAGACAAAGGTGTTTCGCAGACAAAGGCATCAAGAGGCTCGGTCATTTTGCTCTCACTGATGAATAAAAATACAAGAACCATTGTGATAATGAACACAGTGAATGATGGCAGGTGTATTAGTAAAAACAGAAGTGTCATATCTATTGCTTCCAGCCCATCACAACAATTTATCCCACTCAGAGCCTGCTCTCTGCAGCCCTGTTTTCTGCCTGATATTTTGATTTGGGCAGGGAGAGAGTTGCTGGCCAGGTTTTGTGGCGATCAGGTCAATTCCCGCATTTGTTTTTTTTTTTTCCCTGAGTCCCACAACAGTTACTTCCTCATGTGGTATGGGACACACATCTGTCATATGGCCCTATCGCATGGGGACAGCTCCAGTTCAATTCCCTAGTATCCATGTGACAAAGGAAGTGTGAACAGCATTAAAATGCCCCCTTAAGGGAATATATGGCATTTTAGGACCCCAAAACTGGATCTCATTGGCCTACAGGAATAGACTAGGACGCGGAAAACTGAGGCTCTGCCACTAGTTTACTCCGTACCCTTTAGCAAATCATTTATTTCATGGTTTATTCTGATCCAATACATGGGAATAATAACATCTAGACCCATTTCAAAAGCCCTGTGAGATTGTTAGAGGAAAGGAATTGGCTAACTTCAGAGTACTACTATTCTTAACTGAACACAGAGCTGTGGAAAAGATGTAGCTGGCCAGTTCAATTCAAGTAGCCAGCTGAAGTTCCTGGTCCAAAAATATGGAGAGTTTGGTTTAGATTTTCCAAATGTTAAACAATGCAAGTTTCTCAAAGAGTAAAACTTCATGTTTTCAGTTTTTTAAAGTGTTTTACATGTGGAAATTTTTTTTTGTAGAGGCAGAGTTGCAGCCATGAGCAAATAGAGGCAAAGATTTTGCTCCCCAAAACAAAACTGGAATGAGTTTGAAGGAGCAATCCTATAATACATTTGTATGTCCACAGTGAAGTTGTTCTTCCTCTTCCTCAAATTTAGTAAAGAATCACAATTCTGGGCATCCAGCAGATGTAGAAAATAGGTTATTTACCTATTATTCTTTTTACCCAGTACTACTACTGCCTTCTGCCCTTCACCCACTGGTTTGTTGATTTGCCCTGCACCTCTTGCTCTCATCATTGTGAGCTGTGCATGCAGGAGCCACAGCAGGCTCTGAGGCCATGACAGGCTTGAAGCTTAGCAGTGCTGTCTGATAGGAGAAATCTGTCCTTTCCATGAGATGGGCACATGGCTGAGGTGGTTGAAAATGACTCTGTTCAACCAGCAACCTCCCACAGACTGAGCCCCAGCAACCCGTGCATGTTCTCGAAGCACCACAACTTGGGAGTTGACACGTGCATTTAGACCATGACAGTGGACATGCCTCATCTGGCAGGCAGCAACTGGTTCAATTGTGGCAAAGGGATCACTTTCAGTTCTGTGACTATATCCATAACTTTATCTGGGATTTCAAAGGAGCCTTGGGCAATCAGCATCTCCCACTGCTTTACTGTGAGCTTTGCATGTCTCCATCCCTTGGGGTCTCAGTTATAATTCCTAGTATAAAATAATGTCAAAAACTATTTTGAATGTCTCCTAAATGTAATAAAAATCTATCCCTGAAGAGTCATCAGTGACTGGTCTCTGTGTGACAAATTTAATTTTCAGAGTAGGGAGGAGAGGAATGAAAACAACCCCTTAAACAATGACATTGGGATCTGAATGTGCTGTGCCTCCCAAACCATCCAAAATCAAACACAAAAGGATGCAAAGCATTCCCAAATGCCTTCCCTTCACTTCTCACAGCAACTCCAATGGACTAAAGCCTTTGACTGAGAACAAACTTATGACCACAGCAGTGATTTGGCTGCTCTTTCCCACTCCAGCAGCCCTTCTCCATCTCTCTCCAATGTCTGTTTGCAGCAGCTCAGATTTTTTTTTGGCTATTTCAAGTACATCAGGAGCTTAAGGGAAGATTTTGAGTAGGCCTGTATGAAGAAGGATCTTGTTTGGCAGGGTTTTAGGGGCCAGGCTGTGGTTTGCTGTGTGCTGCTGTGCTGTGGAAGAGAGCATGTCAGACATTTGTGTGACCTTCCTCAGAGGCAGCTGGGGTTGTCGCATGCTCAGGATCCCAGGAAAAAAAAGAAAAAAGCATCAGGAAACCTGATGAATTAAGAGCAGCAAGAGCAGCACTGCAATAAAACTGATGCATGTGCTACCAGCAGGCTGGGAGAATTAGGGTGCAACATTTTTGCCCGACTTTCAGCTGGCTAAGGGAGGGCCAGTTTCACAGCTACTGCCACTCTTTGCTCAAGGCTAAGAGGAATTTGGCAGCTGAAGCCTCATCCTCTCACATTCATTAAAAACCCCATTTATTCTGTGTGATTTAGTGCTATGAGACACATTAGGAAGCAGAAGCTAACTAGTACTTGAAAAGTTGCTTAGGTCTATGCTGCTAAAGATATTTAGGCACCTAAGCTGCTTCAGAAAGATTTTTCAAAAATGCCAAGATGATTCATTTCTATTAATTTCAATAAGAGGCAGTTAAATGGTGCATTTATTTGTCACTGCCTAACTGCTTAAAAATTGGATGGTGCTGACTCTGAAGATTTAGGAGCCCTGGCTCTTCACCAGAGCCAAAATCCCATGAAGCACCCATCATTTTCCCTGTCCAAAACTCCCTATATTTTGGGGACTGTTTGCTGTGCCTGTCCAGGTCTGCAGTCTTTTACTACTGTTTCCACTTTAAAGGTGGCTGCATTTTAGTGCCTGGGGAAGGATTTGCTGTATACACATGGCCAGACCATGCTTAAGGCTTTTAAAATATTAAAGAAATGGAGAAGTTGAAGTTGCCCTGCGGCTTCTTGTCCAGCATCCCTCAGCCCAGGTGTGAGTCCCCATGAGTCCCCACAGTAAGGGTGGCCTGATGAAGTGCTGATTTGGATGACATATGTTTGAAGAAGTAAAAATTAAATACCGACACTTTTACACTCAGACGGAGTGCTTGGGTTTGCCTGACATATTTTCCTGTGGTTTTTTGGGCTGTGCTTTCAAGGCATGAGCGAGTGCCTAGAATGCAGAGTTGGCTCTGGAAAGGGCAGAGCTCCCCACACACTGGAACGGATCAGGAGAAATCTCAGCTGCTGGCTTGGCTGGGAAACACCAGTTGAGGGTTGCAATTCTGTCTCTAGATAGTGTCCCAGGGCTGGCAGCCAGCAGCCTGGGGTGGGGAGCTGCTAAGTTGTGTCACTCTTGTCTTGTGAGGGCACGACATGAAATTGATGCTTTCTGCGCCCGAGAGGAGGAAAACACAGTGGCAGTCACTTTGGGAGGCACACATCCCAGTCCACTGACAGAGAGGCTGTCTCAGGTGTCTCTCTTCTCTGCAGAGACAGCAGGGAAGGCAGCCAGGGTGGCTCAGATCTGCATTCGGTTGCACAGAGTCGGTCAAGCAGAGCAAAACACAAGGAAAATCTTTCTCCAGGTCCCCAGCTGAGTTTGCCCTGACACTACCCCACCTTGTTTGAGGAAGGCAAGAGTCTGGTTACTACGAGCACTTTTTGTTCATTAAACCTGAGCTGCAAGAACTAATTTGCCTTTTGGGCAAGGTTGCTGAATACAAAGCTGTGCCTTGTCCCACTCACACGATGTGTCTGTGCAGCGCTTGCCCAGCGCATCAGGCACCGCAGCACTTCCAGCACCTCAGAGGGGGCAAAGGCCCTGCTGTGACTGGTGTGCAAAGCAAGATCCTGATCTTCCTGACCTGCTGAGAGAGCTTTTGTTTGGAACACAGCAGCGCTTCACATTTGCTCCCTCATTTGCCTGAATTTTGCTGGTGCCAAGGCAGGTACCAATGAAGCACAGAGTGTTCTATCACGATAGTCCTGCTGCTGCTTACAACGTGGAAGCCTTGGGATGACCCTTCCCAAGGAAGCAAAGCAGCCCACATTTCTGCCTCCATAAGGGCTTGCACCTACCAAGGGGGTCAGACCCTGGCAGTTAAAGTGACTTTTACTGGGGAGGCTGCTCTCAGGCAGACCCAGCCTTTCAAACCCAGATGGCAACAACTTTGAGGCTGAAGTCTCTTGCTGCCCCACAGAGAAAGAGCAAAGGGAAGTTTACAAAAGGCCCATATGTGTCTGAGTCATTTTGAGCAGCTCAGGTACCGACACACCTCTTCCTTATCCAGCAACCTCCTCAGGGAAAGAAGGAGAGACATATGTTTGGCCTCTGCAGCAAGCTCTTATCTTGGCAGGAGAAAGCTATTGATGTTCATGTTTCACATTTCTGGCACCCAAACAGGTTCTGATGTTCAAAATGAGGCAGCGGTGGAACCTGTTTTAAATATGTAACAGTCTCGGGAAGGAGCAGTCTAATCACTTCATTATCCAACACAGCAGAAAATAGTTTCAAACCCAAACTTGGGAGAGGGGGGCATAGAGAAACCTTCCCCAACAAGACATTGCCAGCATTAACCCTGGTATTTATTGCTCATTTTAACTATGGTGCACAGCAAGCATTTTCTCAGCCTCACATTGCAAGAATATATAATTCATATGCTTAATATTTAGTCTGGGCTCTCCTTGCATATGTTACAGAGCTGGAGACTGTTTGTGTGTTTGCTATATATCAGTTGACACCTCTGTAAAATCTTTATATTGAATGCCTTTGGCAACTATATGCCAAATAATAGCATTACCATTTGTAATTTTCTTAGCTGCAGCTTTCCTGTAAGCTTTGCTCTATGCATTACAAGTAGGAAGGATTTAAAGAGCTTTATTGGTTCTCAAGTCTTCCTAATGACCTTTCCACGCTTTTGTAAGTCAAAATAACTTTTTTTTTTCTTGTCTCCTTGTGCATTTTCAAGTAAAACTGCAAGAGCTCTTAAGTAAATAAGTAAGAAAGGCAGGTAACCTGTGTCTCTGCCCCAGCTTTAACTCTCTGTTCCTCCTCTCTTAGTTCACAAACAGAATCCCCTGGTGTCACTCACAGATTCTGTTGACTCTCATCTTGCAGATGATTTTCTTCCCTCTCTGTCATCTTCAGATCTGCTCATTATATTAGCTATGCTGGAAAAAGAAATAGAAAAGACCCCATGAAAGATCGGGGCCCAGCGGTGCTAAGCACTGTACAAATAACACAAAGGCTGTCCTTGCCTCGGGACTCGCTGTGCAGGATTTAGACAATATGCCACAGGGGAATAAATCAATAAATGGAAAGGGGAGGAGATATGTTTATACCTGTTAATGATTATGGGGAGTTTCAAGAGCCATATTATTTTCTTCTTTTATAAATTCTGCTTGTTTTCACTGAAAATATCTCAGTGCTTCCCTGAATTGTTGGCTTTTGTTGTGTCTTCTCCATTATGGGCTGTGAACTTTTCAGACCTGGGACTGTGTGCTGTTCTTGTTTAGTTAGCACCAGGTACATTTACAGGGTTGTATATTTGCTTAATAAAAATAAATAACCAGCAGAAGTTCCAAGCTCAGAATTACTCCAGACACAGCATTTTCCTTACTGCTTTGTCTTGTGGAAAACAAAGTACATTTTATCCTACGTTTATCATGTAGCTTATGTGGTACTTTTCATTTTGATGTATGGCACACTTTCTAATGTGTCTCCCCTCATGTCTCTTTATTACTAAAGTGTTTCGGTGGAAAAGTATATTACAAACAAATAAATAACTTTCAACTACTGTCACTAGTCTAGCGAGAGAGCCACAGGCACAGGCTAGTTGGGTCCATTCATTACAAAGCCTTATTCATTACTTTATGGATATCTTTCTGTTTTTATTTTAATGAATGCCTCTCACAGCTTTGTCCTAGCAAATATTCCTTTCCAGCTCTTATTTGCATCTATCCTTCCAAAGGGATATTCAACCTGGTTCAAGGCACCTCAGAAACAAAAGCAAAATCCAAATTAGCTTCCCCACAAATGAAATGTTTGGTCTTGTTGAGGGGAGGGGAAAGGAGAAGGAGAAGAGAGGAGAGAAATGGGAACTGGCTGCTGGCTTGAATCTCTTGCTGTTTTTTCAGGGAGGGATGGGAACAGTGATCACTGCTGATGCAATGATCCCCTTTTTTTCCCCATTATATTTTCCACTCTGAACAGTAACTGCTGCCCATGACACATCAGCAGGGAAAGTGGCTTTCTATGGCTCTGAGGGCACACCACCCATCAGCCATGGTGCAGGGTGGCACCTTTGTCCAGGCTCAGCCTGTACTGAGCTACTGCTACAGAAACCCAGATTCAGCCTTGGTTTTGAAACAGGCTGAGAAACAAGAGTCTGGAAATCAAGGAATTGTGGATCATGGTTTGTTGGGATGGGGAGCTGGATAGACAACCGTGACTGGTGTTATTTATAGTCTGGTTGGGGCATGACAGTGAGCTGGCCATTGCTAGCCAGGGCCTAAACCTAATGAAAAACGAGTTTAAATGCATGAAACGCTCTTTGTCCAGTTAGGAATGAAAGACAAAATCACAGCTTAAACACGCACCTGCAAACCTTCATTATTAGCACAGACCTGTTTTTGGTAACACAATGAAGGAGCAGGGGCAGGAGGGTTCAGGTTGCACACACAAGCAAGCTCTGTCCTCAACAGGGACAGGATCCCACCCCACCCCTGCTCTCCACCATCACCTTCCTGCTCTGAACCCATGAATGTGCCTGAGGTTGTTTTACATGGACTGGGTTGTACACGCAAAACTCCATGACAAGCCTATTAAAAGTGTGTTAAATTTCAATGCTCCTGTTTAGGCTCCTTCACCAAGATGCGGGCACTAATTTACAGAGGGTCCTGGATCACAAACCTATGGATGAATTGAGGAAGAGAAGGAGCTAGGCACAGAAGAACAGAGGGTATGGCGTGGTGACTCCTTTGGATGGGCCTGAAGCCTAGGAATATCTATTTGTTTGTTTTTGAGCACTCCTATGAAATTACACTTAGAAAATAATTCTTTTCGCTCCGTCCTCTCTGCTCCCTGCCCCAGCCCAATTGTGTGAAAAAGCAGCTTTACCATAAACAGATTTTACTATATCAGAGTCAAATTTTACTACATCATTATAGGAGTGTTCCACTGGGTAATATGACTGGCCGCCCTATCAGAAGACCAGTGCTAATGCCATAGTGAAAACATGCCATCACACTTCCCCAATAAAAACTTTTATTGTATCCCAGTGCACATTAAAAACAACACTAACTGCATTAATACACTGTAATTTACTTTTGTATTATGGAGCAAATGACAAACCTGGTGCTAATGAGGTCATATTTTCCATTACCCCAATGCAAACTCTTGGTTAATCCAGTCCTTGGAGATTTCCATGTGGAACTCAGGAACACTTGTGTGTGCACATGTATGCACAGACACACAGAGTGTGCACATGCTGGTAAGGGATGCTTCTGTTGTCAAAAGGGATGCCAAAATATGGTTTTATTTTAAACTGCTTTTGAAAGAAACATTTAATTTTAATTGCTCTGACATTTGCGTTTTGTTCACAAGGCAGTCTTTAACAAAAAAAAAATACAAGCGAGCCCATCACTGATGGTGCCTTTTACTTGTGAAGCTTCTTTCACACTGTGGTGAACAGAAGTGCAATTCTTCTGTGCTGCAGAAGATGAGGCTGAATGGATTCTTTAGGGATTGCTTACATTTCAAGTGCAATTATTTAGGAAGCTGTAAGCTTTCCGTTTTATTTTGTCATGAGTGGAATGTTAGAAGAAAACTCATTTCTCAGGAGATATGGATGATTCTTTATTTCTAAACTTCCTGTGGTGTTTTCTTAATGATGCTATTAAATGATTAAGCTTTTCTTTTATAAATTAAATCACCAAAATGAAATCATTAAGGCTCTCTCAGTTTTATTAAGCATAGTTATTTGCCATCATGTGTAAATTCACTTAAGTAATCATCTACACTATCTGCTTTAAAATTGTGTTGGCAGCACCATGGGGAAAGTCAGTTCAGCATGGTGGATGGAGATATCCGTCTCTTCTCATTTCAGAAGGCTCAAAATACACTGATGAGAGAGAAGAATGTGTTTATATGAGGAAGGCAAAGCAATGTTGAGGGTTTAGTGAATGACAGATCCCAACTCCTGGCACTGCAGCCAGTCTCTGGAAGGCGCTTACTCTGCCTCTGGGGCTTATGCTATGCAAAGAGTAACAGGGGGCTGCACACAGGTATAGCCTCTTCCCTTCCTGGGGACACAGAACTGGGGGCTCCATCGAGTCACATTAGTTAGGAAATTACTTTGTCTTCATTTTCCCTCCAGTCTCTTCTCTTCCTTTCTCTTTGTTTCTCTTCTCTGCTCTCTGCTATTTGTTCTTGCCACATCTTAGTCTCTGCTGATGAATTAGTCTGTTGCTCAGGGAGAAAATTGATCTTCACTCTTACAGGAGTTGCAAGACAAGTTATGCTTAGTTCAGGCTGTGGTATTTTGCTAGCCCGCGCTAGGATAAGAAATAGATGTTACTGAATATATAGACTTGAACTGCAGCTGCAGCAACTGAAACAGAGACTCTCATTGGTATTTACATTTAAAGCCTTCTCTTTAGCTCTTAAAACCACTGTTCATTTTTAATGATGTTTTACCAGGGAGGTCTTCTTTCTGGAAAGATTAAAAGGAGAAAGGATGGTAGATACTCTCAGATGAGAGGGCAAAACTAATTTTTTTATCTTGCACTGCAACCTGTGGATGTTGTAAGGATAGAAGTGATGAGGCAAACTCCTGTGACAACACAAGTATCCCAAGTACTCTTCCATGTGCCTAGGACAGGTAGGAATTATCCCGAGTGAAGCAGCTGTGGGAGGTGTAGTTTGCTCTGCTGCAATGGGACAACTTGATAGTCTTCTCTTAGAGCTGTCAGAGGCCAGACTCCTGCCCTGGCTTCACATGGAGCAGGCTTTGCTTTTGGCTGTCCTTCCTCGTCACTGGAGAGGGTGGAGATAACAGGGAGAATCAGTACTCAAGTTTGACACAAGCTCAGAGTTTCATAGTCACAGGGACAATGTCCCTCTAGAGCAATCACACCTCTCAGCTGTGGCAAAAGTTGTGGATTTAATTTTTATTTTTTTAAACCTACTGAAATTGTGAAATATAAAAATAGGGAGTAATGATTTTCCCCCTCCTGTTACTTTCAGACTTCATTGGTAAATATGCTCAAAATCCACTCTGCACGTGGTCACCTTATCAGCTTCCTGTCACATAAATGAGTAAGTAAATACTTTCTATTTACTTAAAATATTTTCAGAAAATTACGTGTAAGTGATTCCATGGAAGCATTCCTGAGGTGATTATACCCATTTACCTACATTTTCAATTGCAGATGTTGATAAAAATAAAGTTGAAGGAATTTCAGAATAAAAAACCCCTCTGAACAAGAAGTGGGTGCTTAAAATGGATTGAGTGCAACTTTTCGTATCTTCAGATTAATTTCTCTGTGGCTCTTTCTTCTCTTTATCATTAGTTTGACAAACCTGAGAGACATTTGCAGAATAATTTTATATGGAGAAACTTGATTATTTTTTGCTATTACTGTTGACTCATTTTTTTATTCCTGATGAGGAATTTTTGGGTCTAATATGCCTCATCAACTTAAGATTTGTTACCTGAGTTTTGCCTGTTTCCCTTCAGAAAGTTGCTTATTTACTCAGATTTCTCAGGAAGCCAAACATCCAGAAGGAAATAAATAGTTCTCAGTTGGTGGTAATAATGAATAAAATGTAATTTACATTATAAATCTATTTATGTATATGTATATTTATTTGCTACTTATATGTTGTTAACACATATCTATTAGAACTTTGAAATACTCTGAAATATATGAAGTGCTTTTAAATTTGATATGGAAGCATATTAAAACAAATGAAAGTCAGTAGTAAATCTGGGACAACATTATTGCAAACCCGATGCAGGTATCTCTGTTGTTTGCAGAGAAGCTTTCTGTCAGAATAGTTTTGGCTGAATTTTCAAGGAAAGAATTTAAACTACAGGAACAGTAAATTTTTTGACTTGACAGAAAACATTGTTATATAGACAAATAACTGGCATGCCAGTAAATAAATGGAGCACATTTTCCAAACATCAATAGATGCCTGGGCAAAATCTATTTTAACAGAAACAGATTTTTTTGTGTGTGTGCAGTGGCTCCTGTATAGTGTTTGGAAAATGTACCCATATGTCTACTCACAAATAATGTTCACCTGTAAGGAAATGCACACCAGGTTTATGGATGCTATTGAGTATTCCCAGTCCTACCACTATGAATAATGATGCTTACATGCCCTCAAACATGAAAAACGCTCATCTGAATGCACTGAAATAGCCTGACATACAGACTGTTGACATTACTTTTTAAAGAAGTATTCACAGCCCGAGCTGACGGCATTATCCCAGCCATGTGCCAGTGGAAGGAAGAGTTTTGGGAACTTAAAAGAAAACCAGTTGTCAAGGCTGGCTAAACCTGGGAGTTTGCTCCAAAGCTCTCAGGGGAGAGCAGCGAGGCTGAAGATTTGGATTCCCCAGGGTGGGTGATTGCTCACTGCCTGTGAGACTGTCTGCAGGGCCTTAGGGAAATAACTTTGCTGCTTGTTGCCTCTTTTACCCCATTTGTAAGAGCTGACTGGGTATAATTATGTATCTGTTGCATTAGAAGATAAATTAGCTCATATTTGCAAAGCAGGTGGAGGGAGGAAAAAAAAATCAAGCAAGTTACCTTTGGTCTTTTCACTCCTCTTTTTACTAACTGCCCTTTGAAATTGCTTTCCTTTGCTAGGAGGAGATTAAGAAATGCAAGCTGGTGTTCCTTCCTGACATACAATGTTTCTCTGAGCATTAAAATGTGTTGACCTTTTTAGCGAGGTTGGCTGGTGTAAGCCAGAGCGATACAGGGGAGGCAGTGGGAAAGTTCTGCACTAGCTACAACAGGTAGCAATTTGGCTTGCTGTGCCTGCATCCAAATTTTGCCTGTGGATTTGAGCCCTGGATCGCATGTTGCTAGGCGGATACTATTTTCAAACATTTAAGGAAAGCTTTTGAGTGTAATGTGCACTTCTCTCCTTCAACATTTAAAGACTGCAGCAGTGGGAGAGGCATGCGGCATATCTGTAAAAGCCTGAAAGCTGATGAAATCTCAGTTAGATCTGTTATCTCCCAATGCTTTAAAGGTCTTCAGCTGGGAGATTAAAGAACAAGGTTACTGTGACAATTTGTTTACACGCAGGGAGAGATTAAGATCTCGTTGAAAAGGAATAAAAATAACATCATCTTGAGCTGTCACAGCATGAAACCCATTGTAATCAACACTGGTCTGATTTCAGGGATAATTTAAGACCAATTTATTATCTTAATTAAAAATAAGAAGAAGGGAGAATTCAGTGTTTCAGAAGCCAGTTGGATTGCTAAACCAGATGCCTCTGAAGTATCTACATTTTGCACAGTTAGAAACTTTAAAGGTGTTCTGAATGGGAAGCCAAAATCAGATGATACAAACATTTCAGCCAATCTTAATAAATATTGTATTAATCGTGCAGCTAACCACAGAAGAGCAACCCCAAAATTTCTGAGCGCACTAATAAAATGAACACAGAAGGCATCCCTTCTCAAAGTCTGTTCTGATCCTATGTGAAGCAGGTGAAAACAGAATAAACACATATATTTCCCTGTGATTTTGTTTCATGCATATATTTTAGCTGCTTAGTTACAATAATAAGATCATGCTGAATATTCCTCGTAACTGCTGTTCTTGAAATTTAAAATCCCCGAGTCTCTGGTATCCAAATAAATGCACAAGCAACTCAGAGTTCAGAGAAGGGCTTGCTCTGTTTCACAGGCATTTGATATCAACCACTACTCAAAAAAGAAAAAATGCTATTTCTACTCTCTAATCTGTGTAAAATAAAAAAATCCTTAGCTCTCCAAATAAAATGGAGGGGAGAAAAAAAAAGGAAGACTAAATGGATTTGCCTGGACTGTTTTTTTGGTGCCTTTGCACTTGTTTTTAGCAAACATTCATATGGTTATTTCTATCTTGCATGCTCGCAAAAAGCAACTTTAAATTTGTTTTTCATGATTGTTCGCCCTTGGAAGCTGATGATACAAGTTGCTATATGCTCGCCCAGCTGGTGGAAGAAGATCAGGTGACTCAGATGGCAGAGCTCCTGGCACAAATAACAAATTTTAAAAGCAACTAGGGAAAAGGAAACTCCCCACAAGTGTATCTCTTAAATGGAATTTGAATTAAATCTGACATACAGTGTTTCCAGATATCTCCCTCGGAGAAAAAGATGGGATGGGGCAGATGAATTAGTCACTGCATTTTTCCCAGCTCTCCTGTGCCCTCAGGTCCAACCCACTGGACCACCCTTGAAGGTTTCATGAACCACTGCAAACCTCTGAAACAGACTCAGGTTAAACAGAAAGCTGAATCCAGGATGACCACAGCCAGAAAAAGGGATTCACTGGTGAATTCTCAACTCAATACAAAATAAGAAGGACTTGAGGTGGTTTTGATGGCAATCTGCTGGATCCCAGTGCACCAAGGCTGGCAGGCTGTCCTGTTTGCTTCCAAAGGTGAAGACTTTAGAGCCAGGTGCTGCTCCAGTGTTTCACTACCCATAGCTAAAAGTTTTACCTAGGGAATGACTCAGATGCCAAAATAGGGGTCTCCACTGCCATCTAAAATCTCTTATGATACTTCACCAAATCTAGAGCCTCGTCTCAACGGGAACAAGCCTCCCACAGGTCCCTTATTATATTTGCCAGCCTGCCTTGGATGTCCTTGGGTCCCTAAGTTGACAGTAAATATTTATATGTAGGCACCTGAGTATTCCCCCTAACCTGAGTCCTTCTTGCTACACTTTACTTGCTAGCCTAGCCAGTAGGGCTCTTGAGGGTAGATTTTTTCCATCTTTCATCTTTTAAATTTCTGAACACCCTCAGTTAAAACAATTGTGTTCATTTGATCTCTTTTTTTTCCACAGGTCAGAGCTCTGCTCTCCTTCTAAACCTGTCCCCAGCCAGCACTGCATGGGCTGGAGGTCACCCAGGAGTCTGGCAGGCAAAACTCCCACTCATATATGCTAATGTCACTTTTGCTGGGTCTGCAGCACTGTAACAGTGTTCTCTTCTCTTTAACTTGGGATCTGCTCAACTCCTCACAACCTTTAATGAGGAATCACCACTTTCCTTGGCTCACTCTGTATTCGTGTACCTTATTCCTACTCAGGCCTGGACTCTGAATTGCCCACTATTGGGCAGTTGGTACACTATTCCCCCCCCCCACCCCCACAGTTTATCAATAACTCTTAAAACTTCTCTCCTTTTCAGCAGGCTTGCTAGCTGTCCCAGCCCTGTGTGCTCTGAACAGTTCATGCACATATTCTTTATTTCACCGACTTTAACGAACACGGTCCGAGGACAGAGCCCAGGGGACCCTGCTCAGTATCACTTTCCATTTTGACCCCTGATACATTACCTCTGCAATCCCCATACTTCAGATATGCTTTTCTACATGGTCCTTTCATCCGTTTCCCCCTCTCAGAGAGTAATTTTCCTGGAGATTTGGGGTGTGGTGGAAAGGCACAGATTTCAAAGCCACATGTCACTTTACCCCAGCAGAGGATCTGACTGTTTATTTCCCCTCTCCCACTGAACTCCTTTGTGCTGGTGCCCTGTGTATAAAGGCAATATGAATAACCCTGAGCCATGTGGAGGGGGAGGTTTCTGTGACTCACACTACCATGCTTTTTTCTTCCCCCTTTGGTGCTGTATTTCCTAGTGCATGTCCTCACTCCTGGCTCTCACCACAAAAGGCAGCAACAATCAACCAAACCTTCGAGTGAGTAATCTGCTCACAAAGAGCCCTTTGAGCTCACAAAGTAGTTGCAGGAGGAAACGTCCCACTGGGGAACCAGGTGGACAGCAAACATTCGCTTTCCATTACAAATGAGTTCAAGGGAAATGGAGTCACCCCAGCATGGGATGCCAAATCCGTATCCAAAGCTACTTCCCACCATCCACGCTAAACATGCTTCCCTTTCTCTCGCTCCCCATCTCCCCTCCTTGTTTACAAACACGTTTACAAGTACTTGATAGGTGACCTTATTTACTTAGTAACCTGTGGATTCATTTATCTTGAAATTAGCAGGTAATGAACTGGAAACCCTCAACAACCCTCCCACTAATTAACATGATAATAAGATTGTTTTGCTACAGAGGTACAATTAGCATGTATGAGCTAGAGGGGGAGAAAGATCAATAAAATGTCTGAAGGGTACTAGGAACCAGTCTCAAGAAGAGAACAAAAGAAAAGAGCTTTATGGGGTTACAACTGCAGCAACAACTTACAGACCTGGTGCTTTAAAGATATCCAGAGTAGTGGTCCTCCTGCCACTAGATTGCCTGCAAGTAGGCTGGGAGGAGCTACCTGTATCTCATACTGCTTACCGTTCAGAGTAGATTAAGGATGTATCAAGAGTATTCCAGTCAAAAGGTTAAAACTTATGGAGGGAAAAAAATAAATTTTGGGAAAAATCCAAAACATTTAAATGACATCTGTGTATAAAAAACTGCAGGTGTTCTGTGGTGAAAGGAAATGGTGCAGAGTCATTTAGTGCCCATAATCATGAAAAAGAGCTCCAGTACGTTGTGTTGAGAAACCCCTCTTTGCCATTCAATTGACTTTAAGGAGATTACTTGGGTAAGTAAAGCTTAAACATAAATCTTTGCAGGATCATGCCTTTATACAGGGAACTGAATGGGAAATGGCAAGAAAAAAAATTGCAAAACAGTTTTAATAGGCTCTCTTGGCTAAGTCAGATCAGTTTGAGTGAAGGGAGTTAGGGAGAACTCACATGAGAGGGTGATGTGCAGTTAGAGTGCCACCTTTGGCAACCAGGGCTGTCTGTCTCCTAAAATCCCTGGCTAAGGGAGAGAAAGGTGCACCAAAGCAGGGCTATTCCTTTCCAGGGCAAGGAATATGAAGGAAATGGAAGGATTTTTTCTTTCCTACACTCATAGTTGCTTGTCTGCTAATGTATTTCCATCTCCATGGACCGGATCCATGGCTGTGTTGAGGAGAGACGAGAGGAGAGATGCACAGCTGAGATGTAGGATATGGATAGAGGCAAACAAGGCGCAGGATTTAATGGACTAACGGGGAAGAAGGAGTGTGGGGCTACAACCACTTTAGTCTCTCTATATCCTGTGAGTAAATCCGTACCTAAATATTGAAAATTAAGTACAAACCAGCCCTCCAACACTTGGTGCACCATCTGATGTCAAGCTGAAGAGCCAGCAACATGTACTACTGTTCTTTTATCCAGATATTGCTGGATAAATGAAGAACTTGGTCTTTCAGCTTGAAGGAGCTTGGTTTAAAGCTCTTCAGGTCTTAGTTAAGGTCAATAAGATTCTTTATTCTTTTTCATAAGTTCCCATAGGTATTGGCTCCTCTACAAAAAGCCATATTTTGCCCCAGATGACTTGGGAAATGAGATCATTCACAGTTGCTTGACGTAAATGGGAGGTGCTGAAGGCTGAAATCTGCCCCCAAGCTCTTTCCCTCACATCTGGCTTAACCCCACATCTGTCCTCCCCATCTGTACTGACACCTTCTGTCACCTCCCAAACCTTACATTGCACAGCACATTTCAGCACAGAAACTGCAGAGGAATTTGGGATAGTCGTGTGTCTGGAATACAACTCCTCAGGTACCACTGACAACGCCTGTGAATATTTTACCATGTGTGTGATTTTTGAGTGAATGTTACTCATCAGTCATTTGAGCTCCCAGAATATTGTCTCATGGCATTCTTTGGAGTGCGAAAGAGGAAGGAAAACTATTAATTACTTTTGATTGACATTTTCCATTTGTGTGTGTGTGTGTAGGGGGGGGTTGTTGTGCATTTTTTTCATAGAACCTCAGGTTTGAATTGGGTAAACTGACACCTTGCAATCTGATCTGACAGCCCTGCTTTGTGTGGGAGTTTGTACGACTCCAAAATTTCAGCTGTGAGACTTTCTGCGTGAGCAGTCATCTTATTAGAAGTTTTGACACCTCTCCTAGCAGGGATCAGTGCCCGCTGTGTGAACGGAAACACCAAAAAGAGCATTGTGTGGTGCAGAGTGGGAAGGGAATAAAAGAAGTTCTGTACCCAATAGCTGAAATTAGCTCAGATAAAGATCTTTGAAGACCTTCAAAGTACTAATAGTGAGACCTTAGGGCCATCCCACTGTAATTATTGTCATGGATTTGTATTTTAGTCTAAAAATTACAGATGCCCACACGGTTTTGGTGGTTTTTGTTTCTCTCTTTGAATCTGCCTGTTTTCTGTGATTTTGGGTTTAAGTGTTTATGATTTTTTCTTGTAGGAGGACAGCAACATCTTTGGTTTGTTTCAACTTTTGTGGATTGAAATTTGCAACTGATTTGTTAGTGCCTGGCTCTGGAACTCTTCTCTGTACCTGATTGGGGTACAGCAGCTGCCTCAAGTGGTCCTGAGCTCACTGGTTCCATGGACTGTGTCCACCTCTGTTGCAATTGATAGGACAGATGAAAGAAGAATGGAAAGGACACTGTCGACTACACGATTTTGCATTTCTGAAATAAAGAAACAACTTTCAGAAGTGTCCTGCATCCTTGTGGGGTGCAGCTGGGTAAAGGAAGTTGCTCAAGTGAAAAACACATCAAGCAGAGACCGATTGCAGCAAACAATGTGAAAAGCAGGGGTCTGGATCAGCAGGGGAAGTGTAAAGGGGCTGCACCTCAAGAGACTGATGCAGCCCTGGATGTGATACACAGACAGCCCCTGCAAACCCTCTCTGCTGTTTTTACTTTGTCCTCCTTACTAAAAGGTTGTTTCTCTCTTTGCCTGAACATGATCTTGCGTGGGAAAATCATGAGAATTAGTTACATCTGAAATTTCCTGTCTTTCTATTGTGTCCCTGCCATACCCTTCCCATTAACTGGAGGTTTCTTGGACAAATTTTGAACAGGGGGGATAGAAAACAAACCATGATCCATTGTGGAAACTAGGGTTTTCTGGGGAGAAAGCAGGCTGATTTTTTTTCCTGCTCCCACTCACCTGCCCTCAGCTAGGTTGATAAATACCTGTGATGCGTTTGCGAGAAAAGTTCCTAGGAGTTCATTGTAATGAGCAATCCTTCTGGCCTAGATTTGTATCTTCCTTGAGAATAGGTGTAATTTTAGATCTGCTTTGCAAGCTCTTTTTTTCTTTTCCCCCTTTTCTTTCCAATACTCCTCAGTACAATAGGAATCTTGTCCCATGGTGTGAAGCCCCTGCAGAGTTATAAAATTGTGTCACCTTCCCTGCCTCCCTTATAAGTTACTCTAAGTGACACTATTAAAAAGAAAAACCACAGGATCTCCTGGGATCAAAACAATGTCCTGTTGTTATCTTAACACAACTCCGTTTGGCTTTTTTGGCTTTTACCTTTCATTTCCTACAGCTCTGTGCAAGCAGAGCTTGCCTTGCATTGTGCTCCATTCCATGCATGCATTTTCTCAGAGAAGATGCTTTTATTTCTGAAGGATATGCTGGGTGGCCAGGGGTTTCAGATTTCTTCAGCAGGGATTCATCTCTTCCAGGAAGGGGGAGGATGGAGTGAACAGGCCAGCGAAGAAACTTTCATCTCTGTGCAAGAAGGGAGGAGAGGCTTAGATGCTCATCACTTCCTCAGATGAAGATTTAAGCTCAAGTATTAACTAATAAACTCCCTATCCCATAGGAGCTGAGACAGGGGGTGTGGGGGAGGGAATGGATTGAACATGTGCGAGTTTCCCACTTTGAACAGGAGTTTTGGTGGCCTGGAAAATGTAACATGTTTTTTTTCTTGCAGATTCTCTGGAGTGTGACTCACAAGCCTTTGCAGCTCAGACAATTTTGCGGAATGAGCTACCAGCAACCTCTTTGTCCTTCAAGTTACGTCATTGAATAAGCTCAAGATAACTCATTCCTCAGAGCAACCAGCCATTGTCAGTGAGTTGCTGCAAATGGTGTTTTCACACTTGTTTCCCATCTGTTAACAACAGAAGTTACCTATGCACAATCAGGTGTAAAACCCCAGGTCCAGAAAATATCTACGTGTTACACACTCCGATGTCTATCTGCATGTGTGATGTGTCAAGTCACATTTTCTGTGTTACACATTCCTGCAATCTGATTTTATTTGTAACTCGAAGATCCTGCTATTATATATTATTATAACTTGAGGATGGAACTCTTCCTAATGCTACCTTGCACTTATTGTTTTGACCCAAAAGCCCACAAAGTGCCTGACAAATGCTAAATGGTTTTACCAGAGACCCTGAAGGTCATTAATTATAGTTATATTCATTTTGCACACATGCTAAGTGGGGGTTTCAATAGTTTGTACTAGAGCATGTGGTGACTTGCTGGAGTCAAGTGGAGTGAAGTAGAGATAAGCCTAAAAGTTTTCTGTTAATCTACAAAATTTCCCTACAAAGAGTCTAATGTGAGCCATTCAGCTCATGTACTTGGAGTCTGGCCATGGAGCAAAGATCTGATTTTCTTGGGAAAAGACTTTTTATTTTTCCCCAATTTTCTTATGGGAGACGTGAAATTGCATAGCCAAGAGTCTGTCAGCACCCTAGAGCTGTAGTATCCCGTGGCACAAAGCTGCCCAGCATTCCCACCGTGGTCCTTGATCCCATCCCCCAGTGCATGTCCAGCACTGCTCTTTTTGAGAGGAATACACTGAGCTGTGAGCAGGAGCAGCTACAAAATTTAGGTGCAAAATGGTCTTTGAAATGATGAGGAGGAAGCAGGCTCAGCACTATTTGCACTTTGGGTGATGAGTTGTGGTTTTTAGACCTGGAAGGAGAAGAGCTGACGAACGCCAGCATCCCTCATTTTCATGGAATCAGAGAGTGAGTTTGGTTTGGAAGGGACTCGAAAGGTCATCTGGTTTCAACCCCTCTTCCAGGGATGGTGCATCCACAGCTTCTCTGGGCAACCTGTTCCAGCGTCTCACCACCCTCTGAGTAAAAACTTCCTAACATCCAATCTAAATCTGTCCTCTTTCAGCTTAAATTCCTTCCCTTTGTCCTAGCACAGTCTGTCCATGTAAAAAGTCACTCTCCCTCTTTTTGTTTTTGCTTTCTTTTCGGTACTGGAAGGCCAAAATAAGGTGTGCTCAGAGCCTTCTCATCTCCATGCTGAACAACTCCAGCTTTTTGTCTAACATGTTGTCCAGATACTGGAAAAGGCAGCAACCTCAAGAAGCAGTTCATTGCAGGCAATCTCTTCTCTTCCTGTTAAAGAAGGTTTTAGCCTCTTAATTTCCAGTGGTCTCTTTCAGCACTGGAAGTTGTTGCAGTTCCTGGCTCCTCGCTGGACATCACCGCATCAGACCAGCCTTTGCAGCAGCCAAGGGAGAGAGGTGAGCACAGTCTAGCGCCTTGTTTGCACACAAAGACTTATCTTGATGTGTGTTTCTAACATTCTCCCTTTTACCTTTCTGTGACATTTCTGAATGTTTGGAGGTTGCTTTATTTATTTTTTTTATTGTTTATTTTAATTAAACATGACTAAACAATGATTCTCTGAGTGGGAATTATTCTTCCTAATAACCACAGTGTGCATGCTAACTACACTAAAAATAAATCTTGTCTCTGACTAGTTAAAAATTGCAGTGATTTGTTGATGCTTTTTACCTGTCACTTGTAAGATATAAATATAAATAAGTAGAATTACATTTAAAATATCCATCACTTCACATATGGAGAGTGGCAATGAGTGGGCTGTAATAATAAAATATACTTTATAAGTGTCATAATCATTCAGACACCAGGAACTCATAAGCCACAGATCTGACGTTCAGATGATGAATTGTGATTTTGTTTTAAAAGCCAGACATGTCAACTCCATGTGCATATTGGGAATTGTAGTTCAAATGACCTCTGCTAAAATGCTGACCTTAACAATGACTTTGTTTTACATTTCCCAGAAACTTTTTAAGTAGGTGTGATACTTTTCAAATGCAGTTGTTGCACTAATGCTTATATAAAGTAATTTAAAATGTATTTGACACCTTTGTTGTGCTCATATATTATATGGCACAGAAAATGAGATCCAGTGAATGGCTTAAAATTAATTCTATTTTGGGGTTTTGGTAAGATCATAAACCCCTTGAGGTTCACCTGTGTGACATATGGTATCACTGATAAGATGATATTCTTCTAAAACTCTACAGCTCATCCATTCTTGCATGCAATAAATAAATACATTAGATATACATACGGATGAGTGTTTGTATTGGTGCATATGAAAGTGGATTAGAAAACACTCAAGGGAGACTCCACGGACTGTAGGGATCTTAAAGCTGATGAAGGAAGCTTGATTCAGTGGACTGCAGAGACCTGGATTCTGCTCCCCTCTCTGCTGCAAGTTCCTCCTGTGTGACCTTGGACATGCTGTTTAAACCCAAATCCTAAAAGTATTTAGTCTCCTGATTCCTGACGAGATGCCTGATTCATGCTGATTTCAGCAGGAATTTAAGATCTGAAAAGGAACTGAGTGCTAAAAACCCTTGAAAGATCAGGGTTAATTTTCTCGGGGGCTTAACCAAGATGGAGATCCTGCTATTTCACAGGGACTTTGCTTGGGTGAGAGCCTCAAGGATCATAAGGCAGCATGGTCCTGGTAGCTGTACAAATGTGTGAAGTGCTGTTTCTGATTCCCTGTGAATAGCTGCATGTACTATATAGATGTAATTATAGTCATATCAAATGAAAACACAATTAAGTTCCAGAATTGGAGCTGATTGGCATAACAAAGCTGAGATTTACTGCTTCCTTCACCAGACCAGTGCAGGTTCTAACACAAATCATGCCTCTTAGCCTTCAATTTGATAAACTTTCAGCTATTTTGACATGTAGAGCCAACTGCAGCCTACTCCATCCTGACAAAAAGAGCCTAACAAATGGATTTTCAGTCACCCACTGAACAGAGCTAGATGACAGATCTACATGAAATCCTTTTTGGAGAGAAGGCAGCCTTTTAACTTGATTGATGAAATTATATCTAAATCTAGTAGATTTGGGACTTCAAAGGCATTTTTGCCTACTTAGGGCATCCCAGATGAAGGGAGTATGCTATTTGTACCAAACTCCCATGCTCAAGTGGTTTGCAAATTGACCCCTTTGTAATAGGTTAAAGGTTCCGCGCAAGATAACGGTGGTTCATTTTGATTAATTATGTCAGGGAATTAATGTATGATTACTAACTTTTAGCAGACCCTGCTCTTTCTGACCTCGAGCTGCTTGTTTGTGTGGCTGGTTGTAATTTTCGACCAATGGGTTACGAGAGGTCACTGTGTGGTCAGCATATTTTAAACAAAGAAAAGGGAGGTGGGGAAGGGGGAGCAGAGAAACAGCAATCTCAGATCAGAGTGGGTGGACTACAGTTTACTGGCCTGACAGGGGAGATTTGTTGAGTGTTTTAACAGTAGATTTTTATACATTTACCCTTTCCAATAAAATATTCTTCTGAAGAGCTAAGAGAGTAGCCTGGAAAGATGTTGGGAGGATAATTTAACAGTTGAATGTTAAGCCCATAATTGCACTTCATACTGGTTTCAACGGTGGAGAACCTTGTTAAAAAATAAATTGGGCAGTGTTGTGTTTAGCACTTGGATTGGCTGGGAGTGAGGCTGAAAGCTTCTGAGTAAGCCGATGCCCAGGAAATGCTGCTTACAAATTTCTTAACCAATCACTGAGGGGATAGCAAAGGTTGATAAAACAAGGGTTTGTGGGGATTTAGCTACATTTCATATTTTAAACCCTTGGCTGAGTATGTGAAGCCACCTGAGAGCTGCTAAAGACTAGAAAGGAAATATGTGAGACCCAAACCTGTACAAATCTCAGCCCGCTGAATCGACTGTATTCACTGTGTTCAGTATGGTATTGAATGGAATTGCTCATGCTGAAAGAGAAGACTATGCCTAGGTCTTCACAGGACATTGGCTATACTATGAAAATCGTGGGTAGATGAAGGGTGTAGCAGCTTTAAATTCCTCCAGTCCTTGCAGAAATGTGTGGTCTGATTCCAGCAGAGATCTGCAGAAAGCAGGATATAAGCACGTACTTTTAAAGCAACTAAAGCAGGACTTGAGTTTGAGAGGTGCTGCATGTGAAGAGCCACTGGAACCAGGGATGTTTATCACTTGTGAAAATCAAGTAATACTGCGGGGCCTAAATATACATAGAATTAAATAACCAACAGCAAATGTTAAAACAAAATTTCTATTATCTTACCTGGGCCTCACTCTCCTGTTAAAAATGGATCTAAAATGCCTGTGTTGTTTATAGGAACACCGACAGGCTTTTCATCCATGTTGGCACTGTGCTTTATGGTCCTTAGATGAAAGGCACTACTGATGCTTAAAGAATGATTATTATTGTAATACTTATTCTAAGAACAATAGGCACATTTGTTTTATTTTCCACCAAACCCCTTCAAACACCAGGGTGTCCAATTAAGAATAAGGGCTGGGACTTTGATGAAACTTTTCCAGTTTGTTTTGGAACTCCAATTTTACTGTACTCTTGGTTGTACCTCTTTGCCTACATGGGGTTTTGTATTTGGCTTTGGATCTTCTTAATTTTGTTATTCCTTGCAAAAATGTGCTCTTGCCAAACATCTTTTGCATTTTACGTGAGAACACTATTAAAGAAGTTATGTAAGAGGGGAAAAACAGATATTATCTGAATAAAAATGTGTGGTGTTAGTTGGGCCAGGAAAGGACATTTACAGCTAAAAGGATGTGAGATTTTCAGGGGGGAAGAATTTGAAGGAAAAATAGAGATGGGAAAGGTATGGACAGTGAATATGATGATAAGACTGTGTACAGACTTCGAGATAGGAGTGGTGTCAAAGGAAGAGAGAAGCTAAAGAAAAGAGAATAAACTTTTGAAGATTTACGTATATGCATATAAACCTGTGTGTTTCTTATGGTTTGCTAAAATTGCCTGGGTCTTCTGAAAATCACCCCATACAAAAGGAAGACAAGCAATAAGACTCAAGATTTGTTTTACAGGCAGTGGGAGAACAAATCTCAGACAGGACTGAAGGCTGAGCTTTCATAATCAGTTGGCAGAGGGCTGATCATTGCGGATTGCCCTGCAGCTTTTTCCAGCCAACCCACGCTAAGCATAACTCAAACTGGTGTCTTTTGCCACTTAGCAAAGAGACCAAAGGCTTGTGCCAGGCTGACAATTCCTTAATCCAGTGTCCTGTTCACAGACAGAGCAAGGAACCTATAGTTCAGACATCCTGACCCTGCTCCATGAGTGACAACCAGAAATTCTGTTTCCTGGTCTCAGCTTTGAATACTAGTTGCAATTGCCTCTTGAGCTCTTAACTTAATGGAAAATCTCACAGATTCTGTCAGAGCATGGATGTCACTATTAGTTACTTATTTAGTAATTTTAAAGTAGTGTTGGGGATCTCAGGAAGGTCATTGTACACACATTTAATAAATGACGATCCTGCCTCAAATGATTTATAGTCAAAACTGTTGATTCAGGGAAGTACTTGTACATACATATCTTCCAGGAATCACAAAAGCACATGCTAACTTGCTGTCATACATAGATGAAAACTCTCTTCAGTGCTCTCTGTCCAAATTAGGTCCTGAGCTAAGAACACAACAAGCTGTGAGAAAATATAGCAGGAGAAGTAAGGATTTCGGGATATACTAGCAGTGTTGGAACACTTTCAGCCAGGTCTTATAAGAAAATGAGATTTATGCAATTGTGTTTTCTGTCAATCTACCAATAATAACCTTAAACTTGGACAATGCTAACCACCCTTGGCAGCAGGATGGGCAGCTCTGGATTAAACATAGGTCTGTGGGCAGAAGCACAAAGCCTGCCATTTGTCCAGTTCCCAAAATTCTTCCAGGGCTGGAGCTTTCATGGTACCCAGCTGCTCACGGTGGAGCACTGGAAAACAGCACAGGCACAACCATGCTTTTAGCTACATTAGCACTTACCCTGCAGAAAGGTCAAATATCAGGTTTTAGAAATTCCACTTCCCAGGGAACCACTGGCATATTTGTTCCTGAGCATAAGGGAGTGAATTTTCCAGCCCTTTGAAACTGAAGGGAATTTGGTGTTGCTTCCTATGGAGAAAGGATCATACCCTGTTACACAGCCTGTAGGGACAGAAAGTATTTGTTTCCTTTGCTAATAGGGGAAAACAAAGCAAATTAGAAGCAACAATCTTTGGGTCTGGCAGAGAATATGCCAGGTATAAGTTGCTTTTTACATATTTGTACATCAGAGACTTGCATTTTCCTGCTCCTGTGTGTGCCCGGGGTTTTGGTACTTGTACATGCTCTGATTAAAGATCAATTCTGAACAGTGCTCTTTAGTTTAATGATCTTAGTAAGCACATGGGAGAATTGTCTTTACTGTATAGACACAAACAATGCTACATGCTTCAACATGAAACGTAATTAGGGTGTGCAGTAAAATAAAGGGATGAGGGGGAAGGGGACATTTTTTAAAAAAATGAGCACAGAGGTGACTTCCAACAAAACTTCAAAACCAGCTTGGCTAACAATGAACATAGCCCCATTCTTTTTAATCATCAACAAAATCTATCACACATGTTCTTTCAAGTAAAGTTTATTAGAAAGAAATTGCTACTAGAGAACCACATGTGAGCTCTGACTTGGCAAGGTCAGGCCAGGGCAATAAACCCTTGAACTTTACAAATATGCAAAGCTGACATAAATAACAAATTAAACCCAGCCAGGTGTAGAGCTGCAGTGAGCTGCTTGCCAGAAAGATTCAAACCCTGGCCAGCGTGACCTCTGTTAGCTTGTGTGGAAAGTGGGGGCTTATCTCCTCGGTTTGTTGTCCATTAGGGTTCATACCTGTGGGCTCAGGTCACCTTCTTCTCATTAGCTTAGAAAAATTATATCACTTCATTAGAGGTGTTCAGCTTCTGAGTGTCCCCAGGCATTTGGATGTGTTGCTGGGTGAGTGCTGATTTTGTCAGAGCTGCAGACTCGAGGTGTTTTGGGTCCTCTTTTAGGGATAAGTCCAGGATCAACTAGCAAGAGGGAGCGTGGAGATTCCTCTGCTGCAGGATTTGGTAAGGCAGGATGGGGAGGAGAGGACTGGGGTCTTTGATCACTATACTGGGTGAAAAATACCTGGTTAGAAGAAGTCTGGCCAATAATAAATATAAATGAGGTAGAAGCTGGCTGGCTGGCCCTGTGAGCCCTCTGAGAGTGGCTGCTCGTGTCGCTCACAGAATCACACATCACCCGAGAGCTATTTTGGATTGAGATCTAAGTGGTGCTTTAGAAAAAGGAGCCGATCCTTGCGCCAATTTTAGACATATCTGTTGTGAATTCTCTGTGTAATCAGGACTTCGTTAGAGGTGTAATTGTCACTGCAATCAATCACTGTATCATTCTGAGCATCACTGACAGATTTCCAGAGGCATTCAGCTGCAGATACACCATCTCAGTGGGATTTTCAAATGTCTCTTAAGCGCATTAAGCACCTAACTCCCACTGAATGCTCAAGGGGTTTTTAAAATCCCACTATGTGTCTCTCTATATCTTGCCCTTAAACAAGTGCTTAATTTTAAGTGCAGGTAGTTTCATTGATGTGTGTAGCACTACTCGTGTGGTTAAACATGTGCTTAAATGTGCAGTTAAACCATGGCCATAATGGGTGGGGGAGGAATTTGGTGAAAACATACAGTGCTTTAAATATAAATGTTCCACTATCACACCTTAATTTTTGGATACTGGTTTGAGGCAGAAGCAGTGAAGAAAAAGTCTCTTTAGACTTGAAAATTGAGGAAATTTGTTCTGAGAATCACAAAAAGGGAATAATATGGCACACTGGGGCATGATGTTCTACAGAATCCCTTTACAAGTGTAACCAGACTTTACAATCTTTGCTGTGAGAATTGCTTTAACTTTTTTTTTCAAATGCAAAGCCAGACCCCCTACAAAAACACTCACCCTGAGAGGCAATACTCTGTAGTGACTACTGAGCTGTTGTGTCCTCTTGAGCACCACATTTCACCTCTCTGTGCTTCTCTCCCTCCGCACTCTCTTTACTATTTATATTATAAGAACTCTGGGGCAGGGACAGTCTCTGTGTTTGCATAGCTCTCTCCATAATGATGTTGCCTCTCTGCTGGGATCGTACAGTGCCGTCGTTAGTAAAATCTAGTGACTATCTTGCACAATAAAAAAACCCCTGTAGGAATAGGAAATTGGAAAAAAGCCCCAAGTCTTGCTCTTAGTTATTCGGGTTTTAGTTTTGTCTCTGAGTCACAGGTTATGGCTCTGCAACACGGGAGGTTTATATAGACTTGCTAAAGAGATCTGTCCTGATAAATGGGTCGGATGCTTTTTATAGAGTTCTCCACTGGGTCCACTCCATCATAATGAAGCTTCAACACAGGCCTCCACAGAGCTCCAGGAGAGAAATCTGGGAAGGAGAAAGTGAAGGGAGATTGGGTGAGTTTACACTATGTGTTAAGTGGAAGAGCTGCAAAGAGGTTGGGAGACTTGTCATGACATGCAATTAAAGGCTCCTCTGGGAGTGTCTGTATAAACTCTACATGTAGCAGAAAGAAAACAGACAGCTGACAGTTGTACTGTGAAGTCTTAGAAGAATATACAGTGTTCCCTGCTGACACTCAAAGGCAATTTTGCTGAGTTCTGTGAAGTCTAAACACTTTTACTTAGAGTGAGGGACAATTCCTGTCAAAGAGCTGGATTTTCTGTCCTAGCTGCTACGAGTTAGCTTCCAGGAACCTCTCTTGAACTGAACCTGACACACACTTTGTTTGTTTTAGTTATGTTTCCATTTGATGAAGGCTCTTGCTGGTGCTCTTTTGCCTTTGCTATTGATTGTGGCTGGAGCATGTGACAGGTATCCTGATCGCCTGGGTTCCTGCTTGGAGCACATCCTGGGTTTCTTGGGTCAGGCTTTTTGTTGTGTGTCTCCCAGATTTTCTAGCAGGGGTGTGTGTGCACATGTCACACATCCAGAAGTGCAAATGGGGAGATAAAGGGAAGGGACAGGTTCTGCAGGACTTTGAGCACCAAGGAGCAAATAAATCTGGGAAGGACACAGTCTTTATGTGCCTCGAGAAGTGTGTTGGTGGTTGAGGCTGCTGCTTGGGAGAGGAAGGATAAGAGAAAACCTCTAATCTACCAACTCCTTTAACCTCCTTTTTCTTAATAGAGCTGAGAAGCCTGAATGAGGATCTGCATTGGTCTGAGGATGTGACGACCTGATATATTTAATTAGAAGGAAAGCTCTCCAGGTCTGCAGTGGAACTTGTGGTCAAAATGGAAACCAGCTTGGCATAGCCATGAAGGGAGAGGCCCAAACCTCCATCAGGCTCACTCAAAGCAAGAGCTTTGTGCTTTTCTTAGTGACCTGGGTGAGGTCCCCATGTAACAGGTTGTTGGCTGATTTGGTCAAGCCCTAAATAACAACTGTTGTTTTTCTTATTCCTGTTGTTACCAAAACAAAAGGGAGGAGGTCACTGGGCCCAGAAGCAGAGGGAGAAATCACCCTTTCTTTATTTTCTTTTAGCATTCCACATGCAGGTCCCTAATAAAAAAGAGGGAGGATGTAGAGAACCTGAGCATCATTCACATCATCAGAGACATTATCACAAAATATGATGGCTATTTATTTTTGGGATGGGATGACTTTATCATACAAAGGGCTTAAAAGTCCTATAGGAGGAACTCAAGTAGAGTTTTATTTCTCTCTAGATGTAAGGGAATGGCAACTGAGAAGAAAACAACTTGAAATTCACCAGAGAATTTGGAGTGCAAATTTAATTTATATGAGAAGACTGTGGTGATGGGAAATATAGAAAATTCAAAGTTTTGATGGTTGGACCAGGCTCAGAGCCTAAAGGCATATATCACTGAAGGGTATTAAATATTTAAAAGAAGGTTTATTTAGAGTCCTCAAAACTGACAGGATCTTAAATACAAGATCATATGGCAAGAAAGCTCAACATCATTCTTGTCAGGGCGAATTAACTGTGGTGTATAGCCCTGTATAATAAGCAGCCATGGAAACTCCCAGCTTCATTTAAAGTCCTGAAAAACAAAATTATCTCCATTCAGAAGAAAAAAAGAGTAAGGCCAGTGCAGGAAGAAAGAGGACAGGCCCAAGATTTCTGAGCAATTTTATCAGCATGTATTTCTCATTTTAAAAGAATTCCGCAATTATTTTAAAAGCAAAATACAGAAAATTTGTATTTTCAGGGTCCATTGTTTGTTGGCCAGTACAACTGGTATTGGTTGTAATGAATGACATTTACAGTGCATTTCATGATACAGTTTTTCAGTTAAATCTTTCCCTTCTTGGTGTTTCTTCGAGCTTTTGGGGAAGTGCTCCTCCTCAGGGGAGGAAGTTGCTATTATTATTGTGAGGAGATTCAGCCAGGCTGTACCTGAGAGACTCATTGAGAGTATTCATCTGTGTCTTTCTTTATTTAATCCTTCTCAGTACCGCAGCCCCTCCTGCCTCAAAAGATGGCTCCCCTTGCTTAGAGTGCTGAAATTTGTGACCAAACAGAAAATATTTTGGCCCAGTAAATGATGATGAATTCCAGTATGTTTTCATGCTGATGGAAAGGACAGAAATGGAAAGAAGCCTTGGCCAAGAACTGAGGTGGTGCACATGCTGTGTGAAAGCAGTGTGCACCTCATTCTACCTTATTTGTGCACCAAAACATGCCTTGGGATCGTTTTAAGGATCTCCACCAGGCCAGAATTTCTCCTTCCTAAGCTGTAGCAGAGAGTTGCCAACATGGTATTTGTATTGCTGTGGCAGCCTTTCTGCAGAAGGTCGGTGGGGGGAGTGTAATCAGTTTAGAACTGGATGTTGTAACTTACTTGAATGAAAGGTTTTTTTCTAAAGGTGACATTAAGATGAAATATTTAAGATAAACCAGAAGATTTGAGTGGAAATTCACAATGTCCCTCTGAAACAGTCCATGCTGATTTACTGATCTTCCACTTTCAATTTATGAGCTGAGACCAGAGTATACCACTGGAGGATGAGAATAGAGTAGTCATATTAGAGCCAGCTCATATATCCTACGGACAGACTTTGGAAGAATTAGAAAGTATAATAAAGTGCTTGTCCCTTTAAGACACTGCTTGGATCCTTGCCAATTTAGATCCCACAGCATTAGATATTTTAAAAGCCCTTAAAACTGTCTCTTTTCTTTTTCCTTGTTTTTTTTTTTCTTGTTGTCTGAGGTTTTCACCTTTTAACAATGCAGAAACAATGGTAGAAGCATCCTTTGCTTTACAGCTTTCTCCCCCTACAGCTTATTGAGAGCAGAATTCTGTTCCCCATCACATTATTTTAAACATGAGATAACTCTTTAGAAGGCAGAGCATGTATGTGACGTGTACAAGACAGAGAAAACATATCTTGTTTTAAAAAGGCAAATCCTTGGTTTCACATAGGAGCAGTAACACTGGGATACACAAGGACATCCAGGTACTTTTCAAGCATATAAATACTGCCAGGGCACTTCAGTGACCTTTGGTCTCTGACATTTTCAGCTAATGGTCACCGTATGTGGCAAAAAAGCTGACCCTGCAATTGCTGTGGGACCTGCCTGGAGGTTTGGATGTCTCCTTGGAGAGCAGCCACCTTATCAGGGAGCTCAGCAGCCCATGGGTCAAACAAAAGTCCCAGTGTGGGCTCCACTGCAGCGCCCAGTGCAGCACACCCGATGCAGCCACTCCTCCCAGGGAGAGCAAGGGGGCTTTAAAGGGATCACGATCATTCTGCAAGCATTTCTGAAGTGAATTTTGTTCAAAAATAACCATTCTGCTAATGGCTTAAGTGCCTAAATAAGGATTTTGTTTGAAAATACTGTCCCAGGAAGGTTTTTGGAGAGTTCTCTTTGGGCTGTGCTCTGACATATAGTTTGATGCGAGAAAAAAGGAATTTGGGGAAACAGGAAAGGTGGTCTGTGACAAGAATAAACAAAAAGTGAAATAATAGGCCATCAATCTGGGTCCATTTTCTGAACAATACAGAGTAGAGAAAGGACCCAGGGATCTTTGTGCCACAGCACATGAATGGAAAATTGTGTTTCATTCCCCTGTTTGCTGTTCCTTCAGATCTGGTTTTTCTTCTGGTAGGGAGGGACTCAGGCAGAGATCCCCTCCAGTTTCAGGCAGCAATTTCATCTCATGCAATGGGGAGATTAAGCCTGCTGAAAGACCTCTTTAAGGGAGGATTCAATATTCCCTTCTCTCTTCATGGAGATTATAAGATAATGCATCTGGAACAACATTAGCTCATCCAGGTCTGTGGCTTTATTCTTGATAATCAAATCCCAGAAATCTCATTCTCCATCTGCCTGAACATATTTTTGGGTAAGGGGTAGGCTTCAGCTACCACACATGGCTGTGGTCAGATATTGTGAGATCTCCTAAACATGAACAGAAAATTTCCGCCCTCTAAGTCATATGTAAACATTCCTCTTTCTCTTGTGCTGTATTTTCTTTCTGCAGCTGAGAGAGTTATGGTAGTTCAGGCCAAGAGAACATGTTTATTTCTCCTTTGGTAGTGTTTACTCAGCAGACTCCCAAACTTGGGTTCTCAAATGAGGATTATTTTGATGGCCACAGCCTTATACTATATAGTGCAGTTGTGTCAAGAGCTAGCATTAAGTCATTATCTGTCTGGATTAAGTTTTAAGGTTACAATGAAGAGTTCTGTGGATGTCTTGTTAGGACACAGCTGGCCAAATGGACGTAGACTTCCTTCTGAGTCTCAGCAGCATCTGCATTCTTAAAACAACAGGAGTATTTGTTACAAAACCAAGTGGGTTTCCTGTTAAGTTTAGCCTAGAAGTGAGATAATTATAGGGGGAAAAAAAGTTGAAACACGTCTTTGGAGCTTTTAGGAGCTTATGACACTTTGTTTGGTCTTTTGAGACAGCTATTAGTCATTCATCCCCTTTCAACTGCAGAGCACTGGAGTGCAACATCTGTGCTCTGCTTCACCTTCCTCAGGACCATTCAGCAGAGATGGAGAAGATCTTCCAACCAGCATCAGTCTCCTGTCTCAGGCATCTGACTCGCTCTGTCTCACCAAGTTTTGCATTTTGTCAGTGAGGACATTACTTTTTTAGTGACTTATGCAAAATCAGTTTTCTTATAATGTTAATTGTAACATTATAAAAGCTTACATTATAAATTAATTCTAGTCTTCCTACTTCTCTAGTTATTAATCATACATCTAATAAACAAGTCCAGAAAGGACACTAGTTTCAATTACACTGATATAAATTATGAAGAGACATAAGATTTGTGCTATATTGTGGATCGGTGACGATGCTTTGATTTTAACCTTATGTGAAGCTCTGTCAATAGCATTTTTATAAAGCCAGTGATCTTATCCTAAGAATCTTTCAAGATCAGTCAATCTTGTAGAAGACATTCTCAATGCAGATTTCATGTTGTTCAAACATTCAGAAACATATTATTCTTGAAAGATTTCTAAGGGATAAGGAATAGTTTCTTTCTTTTATTTTTTTTTTTTTGTAAAGAGACTGAGTTTTATTCATATTTGAGAATTATAATGTAAAAGAATAGTGTTTTCCTCAGTAAATCAGCAAAATTTCAAAGTTTTAATTTTAGCTATACAAAGTATTTATTTTCTCATTTCAAATTTTGCTCCGAATAATCATTTAACAAACTGATCTCCAGAAGTCACCTGGATTCACTCTGGTGTTAGAAAAATTTCAACTTCTTCTTTTGTCCAACTTTTTTCCATGGAAGTTGCACACACCCTTGAGATGATGATAAGCAGACTGGGGAGGGATCTGAAGAAATTGCCCTGCATTTTAGCCCTCAATTATACAAGGTGATCCTAAGAAAACAAGAAGTAAAGTCCTGAAAGGTCTCTGAATAGCAATGGAAAGTAATTCATGCCAGATTGTTCGTTGTTAGTAGTAAAGAGAGACTGTTATAAATTGATTAACACAGAGAGCTGATGGATATTCTTCATGCTTAAAGAGTAGTTTCTTTGGTTTTACAAACTGATAAAAACAGTTATTCTAACAGGTGAGTTAGAAGCCTAAATGCCAGTGAAAGTCAATGAAGTATAAAATACTTGGGTCATGAAGCATTTGAAGATGCCCTGATGGGGCAGTGAATCCTCACTGTGTAGGATCAACCAAGCAAATAAAAGGTCTTCAAAGTTATGAAGTCTGTTATCTTTCAAAGGGTGAGATGAGAGAAATCAAAATGGCTTCATGACAATTCATCTGATAGTCTGATGGTCTAAATAACTGCTTTATAAGCTGCAGGAAGATGTGTGTCAGGGCCTTTGCCACCTCAGCGTTGTAGAGGAATGGAAAGGTACCACAGCAAGTTATCATAATGATATTTTTCATTCATGAAGATTTCCAGTAAGTGTACAGATGTAACAAAGTGTAAAATGGAAGGTGCCTCGTAAAACATATCTGCCTTTGCAAATAAAGTCCAGTGCTGAAATTTAAATTTAAAAATTAAATTTAACAGCAACAACCAGTTCAGGTTAGATTTCTATCAGAGTGAGGAAGTTACTTTTGCCCTTGGTGAAAGTACATGGTTGGTGTTTGGGAGGCTGTACCAGTTCAGACACCTGCAAAACTGAGTCATTTTGCAAATTGGTGCCTATTCATAGTAGCACAAATAGTTTAAAATGCAATCCGAAAGGGAAATGTTTTTTTCTTCATCATTAACTTCTTGCCACAAGTCATCATACAGTTTATAGAGCTTCAGGCAGCTCTGGACTAACATCATCACCCTGCAGCTCAGGTGGCTCCCTCACATTCAGGTAGTGAGCAGAACAGTGATCTCCAAATATTCCCTGAGAGAAGCATTTCCAAACAGCTGCAGGCTGCCAGTTGATCATATAGGCAGTTGGCAAATATTTATGCTTAACAAAGGCATGGACAGGATGCCGGATTGATTCACAAATGCTTTTTGGCACAGAAAAAATTACCCAAATACTGAGTCATGTTTGAAGGGAATAATTAGAACAGCTCTTAGGCAGTCTAAAACCCACATCTTCTCTGTCAAAGTGTCTTTGGAAGGGACCTAAGATGTTCAGTTTTACCTACCCAAACACAAGCCTTATGTAATTAAAGAAAAACCCAAACCGTGAAAAATCCCCTGAAGAATAATTTCATACAGTCATAAATGTTATGGGTTGGAAGGGACCTTAAAGCTCATCTAGATACAAAGCCCCCTGCCACAGGCAGAAACACATTCCACAGGACCAGGCCTCATCCAGCCTGGCCTTGGACACTTCCAGGGATGGAATTTAAATGACTCAAGCAGGCCAGGGGAATTTAAATTTAGTCAAGATGAGGCCTTGCACAGTATTTCACTAGAGGCTCTCAAGTAGGACACAAGATCCTGAAGAATGAATTAATGCAAGGAGACTTGCTCTTTTCCTCTCTTTTATGTGAGGTTACTCCTCATCGGCACAGTTCCTGCTCTGCCAGCTCATTCCTGCCTCAGGGGAAGGATATTATTTAACATATTTGTTTTGGGTTTTAAATAGGAGGTTTTGCATTGAAATAGCTATCTGAGCCAACCCAGCAGAATTTTTGAGATATGACAGCAGCAGAGTGGCAGTGGTAGACCAGAATGGCTGCCCTCAAAAAATGGGAGATAAATATTACAACTGAAAGGAAACCTCATTCCCTGCTTTTGTGTGTTTTAATATGTAATTTTCATGTATTATAACTACTTGGTGACAGACTCTAAACCCCAGCCAACTCTGGGATTCTGTTAACTATTTTAATCATAATTTAGGTGTGAGGGTTAGGATTAACAGCAGGCAAACATTAACCATGGCTGCTGGACCTCAGCAAGCCTACCAAAAGTGGCTAGCGGGTTAGCCAAGAGAATAATCATTGGGGAAAAATGAAACTCAGATGTACTGAAAATGTAAAAGAAAATTGCAAGCAGCACAGGGAAGGAAGTTGATTGGACAAAATTGGGAACCTTTGCAGCTTTTGATAGAAAAGGTGAAAGTCAGTGAAAAAAGCAATAGTGAGAAGGAATAGGAGGCAACCAGAAAATAATGGTATGTCAAAAGGATGCTTATCCTCTACAAAGAGGGCTCTGAACCCATGTAACAAGAAAAGAATTCATATCACCCTCTTTTGGCTTTGGTGACTTGCATTGTGGCAGAGGAGCAAAACTCAGGGGTACGTGGGAAGGTTATAATGTTGTGTGGATATGTCCAGAAGATGGCTAAGCAGGGTGAACAGGAGGAATGTAGGAGGGCTCTGCTATTTGTTAGAGAAAAGGAGTTATTGCTGCTTTGCCAGGTGGGTTGAAGCAGAAATCTCATACCTCTGAAAGTAATACCAGATCCCAAGGGCTGGCTACATGGAAATCTCCTCTATCCACAGTGTTCATTAGGCCATTTGCCTCTATAAAGATCAGACAAATTTATGTTGAGCTAGGTCACATGAGGCCAAAACCTCACCTGCTTCAGGCTTTCAGGACTGTACTTTAATGACAATTTAGGATCTAATGGAAGGCCAGGAAAAGGGTCATTTTATATCTGGAATATACTAGTATCTAACGCCAAAATGATGTAATATATCTGATTGCACATTATGTATAAATCAGGACAGCTCTTTAGTAGAAGCACCATATGTTTTCCACGCCAGAGGAGATTTACACAGATTCCTGGGACTACCTGCCTGGGTTAAGGCACAGTGACTCTCTTTCTCCCTTCCCAAAAGGCTTGGCCGCAGGGCTACAGCCAAGCTGGCCTTTAAAATAACAAGCCACAAAAGCAACAATGACAAAAACAAGCCCCAAAGCCAGCAAGTGTGTAGTCAGGCTTTGCTGCCCTAAAGCTCAGGGCTGGCATTCTTTGGGAGCGTGGGGAGGGGGGAGTTGCTGCATTCCCCTGGAATGCGGTGAATGGCTTGTAAATTAGAGTCCCTAATGAAACCGCGCTGGTGTCCAACTGCAGCAATCATCTGGTTAAAATCAGGCAGTAATTCCACTAATTTTACTGCCCTTCTCCCAGCCCTCAACGCCTCATTTAGGAAAAAATGTTTATGTTCCCCTCAAAACACCTGCATTTTAACTTGGGTCCCCAAAGCAATTATTTTTATTTTATTTTATTTTTAAGGCTTTCTTTTGTGAAATGCAGCATCCCTCCCTTTTCTGAGCTGAGCACATGAATGCCCTGGGATTCCCAATCTTCAGGCATGTTTAACTAGCACTATTTTTCTTGCACACTTCACAAGCTTCACCATCCTATATATTTTCCACCCACAGCTGCTGTCCAGAAGTGTTTAGGATATTTTTTCCCTCCTGTCTCAGTAAATGATGAAATAAAGCCACGTAGAGCTGTTTGCATTGTGACTAAGGAAGTTAAGGTTGATGGAGGTGATAGTGACTGACACTTATCCAATTTCAGGCTTTCCAAAATGTCTGTGGTTCTTATCATGATTTAGTCTCTACTAGACCTTGTAGACATTAAACAACAAGAATGAGCACTATTCTCACTCAGAAAAAGAAACATTATATAGTGGATGCTGGAACACTACCATGATGAGCTGTGAGATCTTACCATCTGCTATTCCATTGGGGTGAGTTATTCATTTTGTCTCCTTGGTTTCATGTTCATTTAAAGCTTTGATAGATTATGACTAAAGGTCTCCTTCAAAAGTTGTAAGCAGATATCCCCAGCCCACAATGATACCACTTCTTGAAGCAAAAACATCCCAGACAAGGGAAATAGGATTCGCATAAACAGTCAAATGTCTTCCTTTCTCTCCTGTCCACACAATCCTGAAATATTTGGCCTGTCAGCAAATTCTTTGAGAAAATTGATAAATTTCCCATTTCCCAATCACCTGCAAATATCTCCATCCAGTTTGCTGAATTCCTACAGTCCTTTCTATCAGGGCAAAACCTCAGCCAGGCCAAGGTGTGCAGTGCAGGGGTACAGATCCTGGTAGATCAAAGGCAAAACTAGGTGCAGCATCAAACTACCTCCCTATTTCACCTTGGAAAAATAAAAAATCAGGACTATGTAAAGTATTGTAGCTATCCATATGACTGTTACCTCTGCAGTCATAATTGGGTGGAATGGGAATTTTCTATGCTAACCCAATTCCATGGGGAACACCAATTTGTTGAAGTTGAAAATTAAGCTTTCTCTAGCTAGCAAGGAAAGTGCTAGCCATGGTGATTTCAGAAGAAGCAGATCAGGAAAAGCTGTAGCTTGAAGCAACCAACTCAAGAGTGAGGAAGCATCTCTGAATTCCGGCTTTCTTTCCCTCACGCCAGTGTAACATACTCACTGTTAGTAAACCTGTAGTCAAGCATGCCTAAAGAAGGGAAAGAGAGGTTTGTTTTGGTTTCTGTATCACTTGGAAAATGGCAGAATCTTTGATGGTCTCCCAGTAGAGAAAACAGATAGAAATCTTTGCCCCAACAACACCAGAAAACAATTTTCTTCCTTCTGCTGCTGCTGGTTTGATAAACTAGTTATTCTGGACACATGGCAAAATATTTAAGTGGGAAAACAGTGTGCTGATTGCAGCTAAAGGCTGATGAACATCCAGCATCCTACAGTCAGGCAGAGAGGCTCTGCCATCCCTTGGGGTTTCTCTCTGAACTCAAGGGTAAGAACAGAGACTCATGTCCACTGAGGGCTGAAGTCCACAATGAGATGAGGGAAAAGGGGCAAACTCAACTTCTGGACACACCTGGCCACAAGAGGAGATTAAGGAAAAAGAAAGACCTATTGACAGCACCCAGAAACACTGTGGGGGGAGGCATTAGCTCAGGCAAAGCAGCAAAACCAGGCCTATGCTTAATCTCAAACTTCAAAGAAGAAAATTCCTCAGAGCTAATAGGTCCCAAACCAAAATATGGTCAGGTATGGAACATGTGGTCACCACAGCATCCTGGAGGCTGTGAGAGGTGAAGGCTTACAAAAGCAACTGGGAATCTCCCTCTTTTTTTTTTCCCCTTCTTTCTTTTTATTTCCCCTTCCCCCAGTATTTTCTGCTTGCCTGCCTCCTTTAAGCCTTTGTTTTGGGCTAACTGCGTCTGAACTCCCTTGGACTTGATGGTGCAGGCCTACAACAGAGCAGAATATACAAATGTAATCCCAATAATGAACGCGAATAAAGGAAATGTCATATTGAGCACTGTATCACATCCAGTTTTAATTAAAAGTATCACAAGCAGATTTATGTCTGGCATAACCTCTCCTGCTGTTTCCAGGTTGTATTTATCTTCTAATTTGATTGTTTTTCGGTGCCGTTTATGAAGGCTGCCTCCCAACCAGAGATAATGCTGCGTTTTAACACTTTATCTGAGTTTACTTTCAATGAGCTTTCTGCTTTTTGAATTTTTACTCAATTTGACATCTTTCTGAGAGCCGGCAGAAGCAATGTGTAGTTTGATGCTTTAAAATGTGCAATTGTTGGAAGATAGGGGAAGAGCCTTTCTTCAGCTGACTCTTATTATGAACTCACTGCTGAGACTGAGACTCCAAATCAGCAAATAGCATCCCATTAAGGTCAAAGAGCCTGTTGAAGAGTGTGTCTGTAGGAGAAAAAGAGAAAGTAGAGGATCTTCCCTTCTAAAGTGTTGCAGAAAACCTATTTGAAAGTCTAATGTTTGAAATTGTTTGGGAAGTCCATTTTCTAATTTGGATGAATTTAAAGCTTCAAACTTCCAGTATTTCTTCCAATGTTTAGCCAAAATATACTGCAAGTGATAACGGTTCCCTTTTACCACTGAGAGATTAATAATCTCCTAATTTCTGTGTTTTCCTCTCTTTCTGTCTTCAGGGATCTCAGGAAGCGAAATAAGAAAAAAGGTATTTTACTGTGAGCTTTTCTTCAGTTTGACAGGTGGGAAGTAGGGAAAGAAACTGCTTTTCATAAGAAAACAGCAGAGCTAAAATTAAAAGTAGGACTTGGTTCTTAACAACTCTAAATTACCAGACAATTTGAAACCCACATTTCACTGCTTGACTTTTTGCTTGGAGAAGTCAAACCAAAACCCCAAACACATCCATTCTCAAACCTTGGGAGATTTCACATCCTGATCTGAACTTTCCAACATGCTCCCATTTCTGATTAATGCATACCAAACCTACTCTGTTATAAAGTCAAATCAATGCCAAATGTGGTGGTGATTTTTTGATAGGGAATAAACGACATCCACCAATATATTTAACATAGGTCAGTAGACAGCCTACAGTCATGACAGTCTTGAACTAGTGACCTAGAAATGAAAGACTCCTTAATCCCTTTACCAAATCCTAAACCACTCAATTCCTGCCCCACCTCAGCAGCCAAGGTCTTTTATAGATGTGCTAGAGGGTAATATGTAAGCCAGCAGAGTGTAAATTAAAGAGGAAAAAAAGGCTCTACTTGCAATAACATCGTAATTGTGGCATTTGAGAAAATAAGGGACTCAGGAGAGGTCTTCAGTCAGCTTGTCTCAAATTCAGTGCAAATTTATTCTGAGAATATTTTGGCACCTGCATGCAGCCCAAAACTTTTATAAGCATCATAGCAGGGGAAAAGTGATGCAAGTGAAAGACTGCAGATAGACTCAGGAAAAGGTCTTGATTGTTCATCTGACCTGTTGGCTTCCTCTGTTGCTACATGAGCTTACTTTTATGACTGTCTAACTCCACTGATTCCCATGATGACATTAGGAAGTCTCACTGGCATACAACCGGAGGGTTTAATCTACAGGGATGAGACTCAAGCCTTAGAAAAGAAGAACAGAAGCCACAGACATCCGTCTCATAAATCCTGTGCTGTTTAATCTGGTTGCTTCATCTTTGTCCTGGGATTGCCATAGGAAGGTGTTCTCTCTTGTGTTTTCTTAGTCCTTCTCACAGGTCCTGACAAGAGGAACCATAAGAAAAGTATTCATTTCGGAAGCTGTTTCCAGTAACATAACAGAAACTTAAAAAAGGAGTGGGTTTGAATTCTAATTGAATTCAAAGCTACACAGCACAGAGCAACAACAGCAAACTCAGTGCCTGTACAGTTGGAATTTTGCTGCCAAATGTGGTTAAACAGTTTTTCACTTTTCCCCAAAACATGAACATTGTCTAAGTAGAAAAGTATTTCCATTTGTAGAAGGGACTTTTTTTCATTTTGTACATCTGCAGGCATAAAAGGACCATAATAGACCACAAATTAGATCCGGGAACTGAAATAAGCTCAGCTTGTAACTGAGACCACAGGTCTGTAAAAAAACTATAGCACCATTTTTGGGTGAGCTCTTTTTTTTCTTGTTTGTTTGTGTTGTTTTTTTTTTTTTTTTATGGCAAAGCAAATGAAAACTCATTTTATATTCAAATATGACACCATCTGTTCCCTGAGTTAGAAAAACTGGGTGAACTGATCCAATATACATTGCACTAGAAGGAGGGGAACAAATGCAGAAATATCTCTTTCTCTCATCTCCCGTTTTGTGTCCCACTGTTCCATGACTTGACCACAAAGGACTTGCAGATGGCACATGAGGGTTTTTTTTTTTTTTTTTTTCTCTGTTTGATCTGGTCCCCCCCATTCTTCTGGGCTAGAATTTTCCCTTTCTTGGTGTGATCTGCTGTCTGTCTCCTCTTCCCTCCGAAACAGCCTCTCTTATTGCTCCTCCCCTGAGGTGATGGAGAGCAGATCATGTTGGATCTATTGCCATAGTCCAGTGGCAGACTTAGTCTGAGAGAGGTGATGCTGTTGGGCTTAAGGAGAGTTGGTTTATCATAGGAGACACACATCTTGCTGCTATTTGTGTTCACCTCGCCCACTCCTCGCATGATCCCATGTAATGGAAGCAGCTCTCCCAGGAATGGCTTGGACCAGCACAGTGACCAGATGCTGAAAGTCGCCCCCGTGTCTTCTGGATCAGTCCTATGAAAACTCTCTTTATATTTAACTCTTTGTTTATTTGTAACCATGAAAAGAATAAAACAGATCCCTTGCAATCACCTGAAGCACTGGACAACCACCGAGTGGTAACAAAATAAAAAGAGGAAAGGGACAAGTAAAAAACCGCCATGTGTGGAAATCTCTGGGAATGGGGAAAATATTCTATATAACTTTAAAGCTCATCAGTTGAAACAGCACAATGAAAAGTTCCTGCAACCGCCTTTAACCCCAGATCCCCTCTACAACAAACCAGAAAAAGAAGAGTCTCTAAGCTAACCTGAGCCTGACAATGGCTGGTTGTGAGACATATGTTAAACAGTTTTGGGTTAACATGGGCAAAGGAAATCAGCTATGAAACTGTATTAAGGAAATATGAGACCACTGTAATCTGCATAAAAAAAAATTTGGGTGTATTCCCAACACACAATCGCACTGTGGAATTGCAGGAAGTGGGCTAAATGGGAGGGAAGCTTTGCTTTCCCTAAAGAAAACCTGCTTGGGATTTTTTTTTTTTTTGGTAGAAATAAAGCTACTTTCATATTTCTCTCATATTTCTGTCCTGTGTTTGGAGTTGGGTGAATAGTTTGGATTAAATAATTTCCTCCATGAAATGAACCTTCTATTATTGCTGCTCAAAGACTGTTGATAACATACTGGAGTTTCCTGTGCTTACTCTTCATTTCTGATTGTTCAACAGCTTGAAATTATATATGTGTATTCCTCTAAGGATTGATCAGGGTTTGGGTTGAGTGTTTGATACCCTTACGGCATTGGTGCTCTATCAGTTATTGTGACAGGCTCCTTCACTTTTCACCTTTCCCACGGCCCCTTTTGGAAGGGATGTGCCATTGGGGATCCCTGAAATAGAGTAAATCCAAGAATTATTCCTGTTGGGGTGGGCTCTGGAGAAGGTGATGCAGGAGAAAAGGCTGTGTGAGCTTTCTCCTTTGCTCACTGGAGCGGGGACCAGCTCTGAGCAGGGACCATCAGCCAAGGGGAACTTTTGTCCCTCTCCAGGGCTGTCCCCTGGCTGGAGCGCAGCGAGCTGCTACAACACAGGCTTCCCAGTTTGCAGGAAACAGGTTTGGTTTTTGTTATCCTTTTGGCTTTACTCCCATTTGAACAGCAACCAACATTTTTTAAAACTTGGAGCGAGGCAAGGCCTCTTGTGTTTCCGCCCAGGAAATCCTTGGGGCTAATGGGGTGATCATGCTGGGTGCCACTGCTGCTGGCCAAGCTCTGGCAGCATGGGACACTGCTGTGGGACACTGTGGGCACCACCTGGGCACTTGGGGTCCTTGCCTGGGCCATGCCTTGCTCCAGCCCTGTAGTTCAGATATCCTGGCTGACTGGCTAATTCATCATTATTTTTGCCCTGACAAAATTCCCGTTAGGAAAAAAAAAGGCCAATAGGTTCAATAGCTTGGTGGCACATCAGGTGCTCAAAAAAATTGATATTTTGCTGGTTTTGCTGCTAAAATCGAAGTTGTTTGAGCAGTACCAGAGCAGCTCCTTTAGGTATGTCTGTGGTCCCACCTACTAAGGATTCAGACAGGGCTCCTATGATACCCCACCTTGAAGAAAAAGAAAACATCTAAAAAAATGATATTCCCACTGCAGCTGTGCAGAAGCAGGCACAAGCCCAGGGTTGTCCCTGTCACCCTTCTGTAAGCTGTTATTTCACACAGGGAAAAAGAAGGAGCAGAGGCAAATAATGATTTCAGCAAGAAATATGTCTAATACTTTTCCTCCATGAGTCACTGAGGCTGCCAGCTGGGTGTTTGCTGAAGGAAGAGAACAACAAAATACAGAGCAGGACAAGGAAGGACAAAACTTACTTGGCTAAAAGCAAATCCAACGTTTTTATATTGTAAATTTGGAGGAAGGAATGTAGTCCCCTCCTTCCTTCCCCACCACTCGCACACACAAAACAACCTGAAGCTTGTAGTTAAGAAAATAAACGGCAGAGAAAGCCCCTGAAGGGCCTTGGCAGCAAACTGTTCCCACTAAATTGGGAATCTGCACACTCATAGTCTGAAATAAATTAAGATGCTGGGGGGTGGAGGGGAGGAAGAAAGGAAGGGAGGGGAAGAAGACAGGGGAAAATCAACAGCTCTGGGGTGAAACACAGGTTGATGCTGCCTCATCATTTTCAAACCTAAAATAAAACAAGCAAATTTTCTTTAACTGCAGGTCAAAATAAAAGGGAGAAAAAAAAAATCTTCCCTCATCTGTTCACGGTAATTACTAACAGAACTCAGCCCCTGCCAGCTGCAGAGTTCATGGATAAATTGAGGGACACATTATTCTCTCTCTCTGGGATCAAAAACTCAAACTTTGTATCTCAATTTGCCTGTGGTATGTCTTTCATATACTCCTGCAAAGTCATTTCACTGGGCTGTTCAGTCGGGACTTTTTCATCAGACAAAAATTGTGATGTTTGCAGGCTTTCAAGTTTATTTTAAGTTTGCTTCTGAATGAGAAACATGACTCCTGCAATTTCCCAAACTTTTATTATGTCATTATAGCGTATTTATTATTGGATCTATCCACTTTCCTTGTTAGCAGCCAGCCCCAGCAGGGCGGGTTCATGCTCTAACCCACAGACACTGGCTGCTCTGGATGCAACAGGGTGTAGAAGTCCTCTGGAGGTACCAAACCATGTGAATGTTTGAAAGGGATGAGATGATATTCACCAGAATACCTCAGCTATTTACTCTGTGATCCCAATGCAAACTAGTAATTGATTTTTCTGCATAAGTGACTTGTACCATGGTGTGGCATTCTCTGGTTCGTGAGCTGTTAAGTGACATTGATGATAGACCTCGCTGAGCACAGTGTACACAGATGAAGGGGAAAGGGATTATATCCTATTCCTGGTACTTGCCATTTGCTGGTTCTCAAGGCAGCTTAGGGTCCTATGCCAAGCACAGACAAGTGAACAGCCTTGAGGTTTCTCAAAGTTGTCACAAATAAATTATTGGGTGAAGTAAAGTTTGCATGAAATAAAGTTTGCTTGAAAGCTTCTGTGATTCAAAAAGTTGATTGCACTGAATAATTCACACCATCACTGCTGAACTTCTCCACAGATCAAAAAGTCCTGCCCCCCCCCCAGATAGTAACAGGTAATTAAGAGTCACAAACTGTGCATGTCTGTGTTTGCACGCACTGTTTCAGGCAAGGCAATGATGGGGTCAGTATTTGTGCTGTTTGTGAAGTCAAAGGGTCACCCATGTTCTTTGCAGAGTGTTTAGCAAGACCTAGAAACACGTGATTTCATTATGATTTGGTGGTAAAACATGATTTGCAGTACTTTTTGAACCTCTCTGATGTGTGATCGTGGAGACTTTTTCTGCTGTAAAAGGAGTGGAGAGTGATTAATGAGAATTATGAGAATTTTTAAGAAAACTATTACAGCATTTTTCAGAGTAAGAAAAAGAAGGAGTAAGTACAGGAGCAGAGATCAGATCTAACTATTATCTGTGTCACACTTGCTACGTGCCCTTGGTCAGGGCCTCATGTGTTGGTTTCCTTACCATAAACCAGACAGGGTTATCTTCTTTCACTACCTTTCAGGACACTGGAAGGTTTAATTCATGCCTCCTTGCAAAACACTTTGACATCCTGGGGCTGAAATGCAAAGCCTTTTTACGATTCAGGGTTTTATTCATTTTAATGTAGGGGGTTTTTTTTGTGACACATGCTAAAGATGGCACTGTGGCTGGAAAGTGAACTCTCTCTGTCCCAGGAAGTCAGTCTGATGGACTGCAGCATTTCATTGATGCATTTTAATGTATAGCTTTTATACCTTTGCCACTCTGAAGTGGAAAACTGACATTATCTGGTCTGATCTCCTGCTTTCTTACTGGCTGATTACACAACAGAAGAGGCTAGGCCTGGGGCAGATCTATTTTCTACACGTATTATGCTGTTGCACAGTTGAAGTTCAGTTGTGAGCTGTTTTTAAAAACGACAAATGTGCTCTAATTTTAGAGCATCATAGCAATCATTGTTTTTATTTCAGTAGAGAGGAAAAGTGGAGGAAAAAAACAGCTTGGGACTTAATAAACACCTTAGCCTGCAGCCTTCGACTTTATTCATGAGGTTTTTTATCTTCTCTTCCACTCTCCATGCACTCACTGCATCTTCTTTACTGCACAGTCTTAAATTACCATTGCAAAGGTTATATGTTTATTTACAAAGAACTGGCTATGAATGGTGATCCTAAAGGCGAGGAGGGTGTCTCATGGCAATAAACATCTCTTGCTCTCTTGCACACCAAGGCCAAATGAATAAGGTGATGTTTAGTGCCTCAGACATATTATGGTTTATGGCTTCATTAACTACCTGACCTGTATTGTGTGCAAATTTCATCAAAGTGAGATGCATATTTATTCCCTGAGGTGGGCTGGTTGATAATGTTCTTATTCTTAAAGGAACAGCACAAGTAATTACTTATAATTAGTGTTGTGAAAGTAAGGGAATTTTGTGAGGCAAGGTAATTTCACATACCTGAAATTTCACTTAACAGAAAGAAGACAATGCAATGAATATTTATACTTGGGTGAAATTGAAAATACATGAATATGGCTTCTCTTGACTCTTTGGAGCATAAGAGATAATTTTAGCCATTTAAACAATTAAAAAACCAAACTAAACAACCCTTTTGGACAAATTTTTGTTTGAGTGAATATAGTTCCCTTTGCCAGAGCTGAATCAGGTCTTTAAGATCAACTGAATGTGAAACCTAAAGTGTTCCAATTTCTTGCCCCATCCCATGCCCTCTCTTTTGCTTTTTGCTCCGTACAGTCGTAGTTTATCTTAGGAGCTGTATTTCATTTCCCTACAGGGTGCTGGGGATATTAGTATCATTGTGGGTTTTTAAAATTATAATTGTACACACAGATCCTCACCAAACTGTGGTTAAACTGAAAACTTGAACTTCAGTCTACCATCTGACCAGAGACCAGTTTTCCTGGAGCACAAAGTGCGTCTTGGAGTAGTTCCATACAGAGATGTTGGGATGAGAATTTCCCAGTTATAAGAGGGATTATTACTCATGAAAAAACTGCAACCAATGCAAAGGGGTCTGTGTGGCTCCAAAGTGAGTGCACTGCCTTCTCTGCACGTTTGGAAGACACCCCATGGCCACAGTAGTGTTTGTTTGTAGGGTTAATAAAAACACAGCTTTATACTCATCCGTCTTTACTGTAATGGAGGTGTTTCCTAAAGCCTTGAAGGATGCTTCTGGTGTTTGCAATGACCAGCTTTGAATTTACTGGTGGGTCAAAGGTAGTTGAAATATATGTGCACCTTTGGTAGCTTAACTGTATGTGGCCTTTCCACTCCAGGATCAGTCAAAACAACATGTGCTGTCTGTCCAGTAACATGATCGCAGCTCTCAGCCCTTACATTTCCATCAGGCCCGAGCCTACTCCTCTCATTGTTCCAGGTACTTACATTTCTAATTCTATCAGACCAGGAAAAAAGACACTGGAAACAACCATGCTCAAAGGGTGAGTTGGTGGCTGACTGCAGGAGACAGCTCCACCAAGCCCTGCTGAAAGGACTTTTTGAGAGTCACATTTAAGGTTTAACCATAAGTATATGATGTATTTTGCCATGTGCACTGACTTAACCAGAGAATGTCATGGAGCTAATTCTGAGCAATTGGATGTCTGTGGTCTAACCACCAGCAATAGCTGAACGCATGATGAATGGCCTATGGTCAAAGTACATATCCTGAACACAGGGAAGCACAGCTTAAGCTGCTGTTCCGCTGTGGTAATGTTGTTCTGTGGCACAAGGAAGTTTCCTTATTCTGTGAATGTTTGCTTTCCAGCTACTGTAAAAAGAAAACTTTAGCAATTAAGTCGAGGGGAAAAAAAATTATCTTTCTCACGTGCATTGAGATTTCCCAGATGGCAGCTTGAGCTTCAGCCTAGGACAGGATGGTGATCCCTACAGTCCATGAGACCCTGTCAGCAAAGCAACTCATCCACCTTTCAGATGGAAAGGACCCACCTCTCCTGCAACAGGGTCAGAACTGGCTTTTTAGCAAAGGCAGGATTGGAATTCCTGTGGGCATTCACTGCAAGCGAGCTGAGGCTTCAGTGGCTGTTTGCTAGATGCTTGGCATTCTTTATATTTGACGTTCCCTGACAGTTTTCCAGAGGTCAAGCACAGGGTGTGCTTGGCCTCATGTGTCCATTTGGTCTCTTGCTAGTTTCTTCCTGGGAATAAGCTCTGGATCTGATGTAGGAGCTTTTTGATTTGGTCATTAGCTCTAAACACCATTTGCTTCTGGTAACAGTGGCCAGACTGTCTCCATTCCTCACAGGAGTTGAAATAAGATTGCTAGGCAATGAGCATGCCATAGGGGAAAACAAAATGAAAGAGGGAGGCCTGCACATGGAAATTTTCCTTGGATATCTTGGAATTGAAAGCAACTGCAAGCAACTTTGCCTCAGTATCTATCTGTCTTCAGTCACTACTGCCTCACCATTGCTTCCTTTCTAGCAAAGGACTTCAACAGGTAATAGTCCTGGTTCTGGAAGACAAAATACTTGTCCCAATCCTGATATATATGGGACCAGCTTTTCCAAATTTTGTCATGTACCTGGAAAACTTTATTTTTGCTGCTGCTACCTTAACTCTATCTGAATTCAGATATTTTTTATGCAATTCCCTAAAGTTCATGACATTGAATAAAAAACAATTAACTATGTCAGATGCAGTATCTGTAATAGATATAGAAATAATTCAGAAGTTTCTCTATTCCTTATAGCTGGAATTAATTTTTTTTCCATTTTGTTAACAAATAAAAAGAAACACAACAACAAAGAGCCATACAGAGGATGAAACAGCTCCTTGTTTAGACAGAAAGTTATAGCATTTTTTCACAGTTAACATATCCAAACTGGGAAAATTTGCTCTATTTTTTCTACTGCCATCAGATGCAAAAACTATCTAAATTATGAAGCCAAGGGAAGATTTTTTTTCAAGGACACAGAACAGATTTTAAAATTCAGTATGCTCTGCCTTAGTGTAGCTTCTCCCAGAACAGGTGAACAGTGGCACCAGTATTGCACATACTGCATAATCCCCAATACTTGGTCTTTTATCATTCACACATATATAAAAGGCAAAAGCAAAAAGAGGGGAAAAAACAAACCCCAAAAAGTGAACAAAGGGAAAAAAAAAAAGAAGGAAGGACAAAAAACAAAGGAAGGAATGAGAAGAGTGATTTGCCTCAGTAAAAAGATAAAGGTTTACAAGGGCAAGGACAAAATCAGACAGACAGTGTAGAAAGCCAATGAAAGAAAAAACATGTGACCGTCAAAACCATAATGTCAGCATTGACCTGGCCAAGTAAGTAGAGAACAACAGCTTGTGAGTGAGGAGTCCCAAACCTGTTAAACTTCTTCTCGAAAAGTGCACTTTCTGACTTTCAAGTTATTCAACCTTTCACCTGTTAGGCTTCTGCCCTCAACCTTGACCCCTGCTATTTGTGTAATGTGTTAGTAACTGAGATTGGAAATCTAAAAGAGGGTAAGTAAACGTGGAGGGAGAAAACTCCAGAAGACTGCAAGAATTTGGAAACTTGAAATACACGCAGCTTTTATTTTCCCATAAGTGTTATTTAATCTGTAGGAAAAAAAGATTTGTCATTCCTTAGCAGCTTTATTCAATCTAATTTAATGGTTTTTCAGTTAATAAAAGTGGTCTAGGCATGAGATTTGGGCAAAATAAATAAATCAGACCTTAGGGACTGTGTTGCAAAAAGTAACAGAGAAAAAAGCAGGAAACAAGTTTGAAACCATGTTATGGTAAGAAATTACACTGATGGGAAGATTCTGATTTCCAAAGACTGACTTTTGATGTGGGGAGAGCCCACAGGATCTGGATCTCAGCTGTTTTAAATCATTACATGGAGGGGATCTGTTGCACTCTGTTCACTGACTTCAGGACAATCCTCAAAGCTGTGCCTTACACCACATCGTCTGGAGGAGCAGATCTGTAGAGTCAGGTCGTGCTCACAAATGATATTTTTCCCATTACTTACTGTCATTCTGCCTTGTGTCATGCCATGGGGGGGTCTCCCAGGACAAATGTACCTGTTTCTCAGTAGTTCCCCACAGGCTCATACCTATTCAGAGATATGCATACAGCAGCAAGTGTACTTAGAAGTATTTCTGAACCTAAATAATGTATCTGCAGTGGAGGCAAACAAGGTTTGTCATCAGAGGAGGTTTGTCAGCAAATCCTCTCCCAAAGAACAGTGCTCCTTCCCTGAGAGGAAACTGTTCAAAAAAAGGGTTGATGAAACAAATAAACTGCTCCACTTCAATACTTTCTAAAAATTCTTCCACTGCCTGGAACAAACTCTGTTATTTTGTTTGCAATGTAAGTTAAGGAAAATTCGTGTGAAAGAAAATACAGAATTAGAAGAGGAATTAAATCCTCTTCTTCTTAGTGAATGTGTGGAATTTTGGTATCTAAAAATACTGTCTATTTAACCTTTAGTCTTGACTTGAGATAGGAAATCTTTTTAAAATGTCATATTTACACATGGAATGGAAAAAACATTTCCTGTCTTGATCTAAATTGTGAGTTATGTGTATGGAAATGTTGTGGGTACTTTTGTGGATTCTCTCTCCATTAGGGCTGAATGCAGTTTAGAAATTACATCATGGGCTGGACCCAGCACAGACTAAACCAGTCCCAGGAAAACAAATGCTACTGGATCATCTGAAGATTTTATAAAGTGATAAAATGCCCCTGGAGGGATAATGACTCTTGAGAAAATTAATTTCTACTAGGATTTCAGTCAGAGTTCCAGAAAATAATCTCCAGTCCACTGAACTCTGAGATTTTCATTCTCTTTCTGATGCTTATGCACACAAATTATTTTTGACCATGCTGAAACCAAATATTCTCCTAGTCTACTTACTGTATTCTTCTAAATGCTTATTTCTTTATTTAAAATGAATGGTGATGATTTGAAATATAAACCGTTTGCTGATCTAGTACATGATGATGGGATTCTTATTAGATGGTTTACAGATAAGCATAGGCACCTATCTGGACAAAGTAGGGTCATCTCAAGGCTAACCATCAAGGCTTGTATATCAAGAGAGTCCAGGTTAAATTAAATGTACTTGTGGAGACACCCACAGTAAGTGTAACCTTTGTAGCAGAGAGAAGAAATTTGCTGCTGAATTTTGCATAAGTTGGAAGGTGGTGCAGAAAACAGGTATTTCTATGTCCCAAGGAGGAATGACAGTAACTGAGATGCTGGTTCATGCAGATGTGCTCTTTCATTGCAAGGTCACTGCAGGATACACCAAAAGACTGGGTATTCCTGAGGGAAAATGCTGTGAATGACCAGCAGCACAGGAAGCCAGAACTGGGGCTTGCAGCCATCTCTCTGTAACCAGGAGATTGCATGAAAAGCTTTTGAACAAGAGCCTTCTTTCCTACCAGAGTCTTAGACTCTGCCGTGACTAGGATCCGAAGGCATTGTTTGAACATGCTAGCTCACACTTTTTGATTAAAAGCTTTGAGGTGAAGCCTTAGTTCCATTTAAAGTTAATGGCAAAATTCTCACTGACTTTTCTGGAACCAGGATGCAATGTCTTTGCGTGAACAAACCCATGTTTCTGACTTGTCCACACTAGATAGACTATTAAACCAAGACTGTGACTTGTAGAATGCACCACCAAGCTTCACTGATGTGTACTTTTAAATTTTAAACTCCTTTTTCCAAGAGATGTAGATCACAACCATTCTCGAACTTGAAATGTACATCAATTAAGAAAAATATAAAATATCAATAAAAGAGGCAAACCCTCTGTCACATAAATATGAAGTCTTGCTCTTTTGTCTTAAAATGATTGTGACAGATATATAGTAACTGATGGCTTGTTGTTATCAAGCCCCATATTGTCATTGATACCCAGTAAGCCATTAAAACCAATTCATGGGGGAGAGGCTAAATTGCAGATTCTACCATGAAGAACTTGGAAACTGTAGTGGCATCCACCTAAACAAGGACACCAAAGACAAATAAAGGATTTTACTTCAGAAAGTACCATCCAAAATAACACCATGTTCAGAACTAAGCCAGGAGGCAATCAAATGTGCAGCAGAGAATGTTTGAAACTTGTTGACACACATACATCCAGCCAAAATTCTGCTGGAAAGAGACCTGGATAATACTCCATGTGATATTTAAACATTTCTAAACTATGAAAGTGATCACCTTGCACAAAAAAGTACTTCAAAAAGAACAGCTGCAGACAAAATAATAGTATGTATTTAACCTAAAAAATAGAAAACGAGACTGAGAAAATTCCTAAACTGCATTGGGAGCAGAGAGATTCCCCTTCCCTCTCTTTGGGTTAGAACCCAGTTTTGACGAAGGGAAACTAACAGTTTAAATGGTTTTGGTGCTAATAAAGGAAGACCCATGTTATTTCACGTGATGTTAGAAACAAATAATTGGGTGGGAGTGAGAGAAAGGCCAGCTGGGAAGGCAGCCATCTCTGAGGTGCTGTGGAAACACAGCCCTGTCTTCCCAAGCATCCTGTTAGCCAGGGGTGAAAGTCATTCCCTGCAGTTACTGTTTAACAGTGTCCGGAGAGAGAATGTGAACCACACAGGGAAATCCCCACTTCAAATCAAAGCCTGGTGTGAGGCCAAAAATATCTCTGGGATTTTATAAAGGTAAAGAGAGTCAAACAAAAATAAGCATCATCTTGGGAGTGTTCTGCATCCCTCTGCCTGCAATCTCCAGATATTTGTGGGCCTGAGTCACACATGCCGAGGTGGATACACTGGAAAACCCAAGCAATGTCTCGGTGGAGCTGGAAGGTGTCTGGGTTTGGTTTTTGTGATCCCTGCAGCTCATTTAGAATGAGAGTCCCTCTGTGGTAGATGGTGTGACACAGTCCAGAACTGAAAGGTTTTTGTGCAGATGAGCTCTGCAGGTCTGCAGTGGATCATCTGGCAGGAAGAGAGGCTGGATGTTACAGGCGAAAAATTGAACCCCACATGGGGCTGAGAGGAAGGAGAAGGGGTTGTCCCCTGAATATTGAGAAACACTGACAGCTCCCAGCTCTCGACAAAGCTGCCCTGTCTATCTGGTGCAGCTTGCCCAAACTTTCCTTGGAAACCTCCTTTTCCTTCCTCCCACTTTTTTTCTATTTAACAGGAGCATTTTTTGAAAGGAAGGATGCTCATGTTAGCATTCCTCATCAGACAAAGGGAAACCCCTTTGCTGCCATCAGGACCAGGGTCTGCATTTCCCGAGGCTGTCCAGGGAGCGCCTCTCAGCTCCTTCATCCCTTCCCCCTTCACTTTTTGTTGCCATTCCCAGAAAGGAAAGTGAATTTTTGAGAGTGTCAGAATAGTGTAAATGCTGATATATAGGCCACAGTTGTTTGAGGGCCTTTTGAGAGACAAACTCCTCCCCTCTCCTCTGTTCCCTTCAAGTTGGGAATGATTCATCAGCTGGCCTTTGGCAAGAAAAGAGCCCTGCCCTGGGTCTCGGGCCTTTGACCCGGGTGAAGAGAGGGGTCAGGCCACGAGCAACTGTGCAAGCGCCGCTCAGCAGCTACGGGTCTGGGAGACACAAGGGAGAGGGGAGGGAAAGAATGGAGTGGGATGGTGGGAAAAAGTGGGAATTTATAAAAGTTAAGAGTATATTTCTAAGAGTCTCAGCGGATCAGCTGACAACTGGGGTCAGGGGTCGTATTTATGCTTGATTCCCTGGGCATGTTACAGTAACATCTGCTTGTTAAGGGTCTGTGGGGACCAAATGCTCCTGACCTTTGCCTACGGAAAGGGACAAACCAGGAGATTAGGGGTGTTCATATTAATGTTTGTGTTTGACGTGAAGGTTTCCCCTTATCTGAGCCTGGTTTGTCAGTTTTGCCAAAATTCTTTTATGCTCTACCCAAATAAACAGGTCAACCATGCCAACAGTTTGGCCAGGATTGGAGGTCATGAGGTGTTTGACGTCACTTGACTCCTAAAAAGGAGAGTAGGAAGGGTAGAAGCCCTTTCTCTGGGAGGTGAGTCTCAGTCCACCCCCTGGTCTGGGCATACTCTGGGTCATAAACATCTGGAGCAAGCCCCTGGTCCCTGCCTGCATCTATACTTAGTAATGAAAAAGCAAATGCCAAGATGCAACCAGAAGCTTACAGGAAGGGTAGGGCCTCGCTCTAACTTCTGTGGTAGATTTTGTGACCAAAACACCCCATGTATGGAAATTCCTTATTATATACAGGAGGAGTTAATGCCCCCTCACGGTTGTCTTTGAATTTCTCTTTTGAGAATCAATAACCAGAAATGACATCACTTTGTGAACTATAATCCCAGAACCGGAAAGATCTTCTTCTGATTGTATGGAACAAGAGAAAGGTGTTCTAAAGACCTTTTACTTACAAAAGTCTCCTTTTTTCCCCCCACTAACTAGAAAGCGCTTGGTTCTTAAGCAGCAGGACACACTGTTGCTGAAATAAGGATAAATAAGCAGTTGTGGATATTTTTCCCAGTACCAGAGCTCTGGGGAGGCAGACTTAGATGAAGGTTTTTGTTGTTATGTTTATGTCATTGTGCAAGGGACAAAAAATACTACCCCATTTCAAGGGAACAGAAAAGCACCTGAGCACTAACAATGGGTATTGAGCATTTTCAATGCATTAAGAAGTTCCTTTTAGTACCTGGCTTTATCCCAGTTACTTATGAGGTTCAATCCATGACTGTATCTAGGAACATACAGCAAGTGGCTGCATTTTCGGACCTGGGAAAAGAGGATTGTTGATTTTTAGCTTGTTTACAGACATTGTTTGTGACATTCGTGGTATTTCGCTTCTGTCCAAAGTTAGTCTTAGCTCAAACCCCAGAGACCCCGTGAAGTTTAATTTCAGCTAAAAAGAGCCTCAACCCTGGAAACTTTTTGTTTGTAGGCGTATATTTTGGCTATTTTTATCCAGTGGCAGCTACAAGTTATCTCATATCATGCTGTCACTTGTGTTGCCCTATCCTTGAGTCCAAAGTCAACAACAGTTAAATTTGTGTTGTGCAACCCAGTTTTAAATGTATAAAAGAGAAAAAAAACCCAAGAAAACACAACAGGAACTGGTTCAAAACAGAGAACCTGGCTGAGGTCCAGGAGCTGGAGGAGAATTGAAGCAAACTGGATCTAGGTGATCTGTGGTAGTTTAAAGTTGGGGTCTCGAAGCGAGTAGACTGGTGAAGGAGAGGAATGTAGACCATTCAAATCCACCTTTGTGATTATAAATAATAAAAAATTTCATTCGGAAGTGCATTCTGCCAAACTTCACAATAAACCTCCTAGCAGGTCATTGAAATTCTCTTAATCAGGGTCAGAACCCACAAGCTGGGGTCTGCCCTGTGAGTTCAGTGGGAAAAATATTCTTCTTTCCAAATAGTCTTTTTTTCTCTTTCCTTTTCTCTTTCAGTTGGAAGGGACCCCCACATAAACATGCAGAGCAATTTTCCAGTACATTAACCCGGGAGGGGGGAATCCGTGCTAGCAATGCAACGGGTAGGCTAAAAAAAAATAAAAATGGAGCAACCGGGTGAGCAGAAGATGGATGAGCCTGGGATATAAGACAGGGTAGTTTTTCCACTGTCCTGCCCTATACACCTAGGACAAAGACTTCATTGAGTGAGATGCTTGACATCAGCCTCATAAACTAGTAGTTGGGCACAAAAGGTCTGACACTTGAAAGTACCAGTCCCTGCCCTCTTTGCATTGCAGCTGCACAGAGGGGTTGGGTCTAACAGTTGTGTCCCTTTGTCATCCCGTAGGACAAGAGGTGAAGATAAATAGTGTTGACTTTAATGCAGTCACACAATTTTGCCTTTTCCCAAAAGACAACATTTCCTCACAGGCCTTACTTTATTACCTCGAGCAGCTAGAACCACCTTCCTTCCTCTGGGGGTGGGGACAGGCTAGAGGTAGTAGAGGGCAAAGGGAGGAGAGATGAAACTCAAGCCCTGGTACCTCTTCCCCAGCAACGAGGTGGGCTGTAATTTTTTCCTGCTTTTTATGGTGGCTTTCTTCTCTTTCTCATGGGAAAACTGGAAATGGCCTGAAAAGCTTGGAAAGAAACTGAAAAATGTATGAACTAAAACACCACCACCTCTTAAAAAATTAAATACTCCCACAAGATCCACCAGGAAGAAGGCTTGAATTTTCTGTGGCAATTTCCTGGAGAAAAGCTTGTGAGAATGTGTCTGCAAGCAATTGCCTTGCAAAATGGTCATTCATTAGTTCCTTTGTTGTCTTGTAACCAGAACCATAAGCATTTCACCTGGAAAAGTAGATAGAATCAAAATATATGTTGGAGGCAGGTTTTAAATAGTAGCATCTTTACCACTGCAGACAGCAATGGAAGAAAATTTAGAAACGGGGAGGCTTCTGCTCATATCTGAACTTGGTAGGCCATAGCCAAGTTCAGCTGTTTAGGATATTCTCTGTCTGGCATTATGCTCACTGGCTGTGGAATGCCCTTTTGGATGAGTCTGTGACTCACTCCTTCAACAATGAGCAGAACATCCCAAGTCATTCGTATTTGTCCAGCTTGATCCTTCCCTTTCCTTCTCTGTGGTGGACTGGTGGTAACAACACCACAGAGGATGAATGAGCTAATTAAAAATGTATTAAAGGGAATTCTACACTTGGAAGAAAAATAAATGTTAGACCTGGGACATGAGGGCTGTGGGGAAACAAAATAATCTGGCCAATGATCTATGCTGGACTGCTTTTGGTATTTAAGTCAGACTGGTTCAATCTGAACTAGGCATCTCCCTGGTGCGAAAAGGCAAAAGCTAGGAGCACCTGTAGCTGTTTTTTGTACAGAAGTATGTGGAAAGAAAGCCTCAAGAAAAGGTCCCTCCTGACTATGATTACTTCCATTTTCTGAGGTAACAATATTTTTAGTTTTTCGGGCCTTGTTGCCTAGTCAAGTTTCTTGGCTTTTCGTTGACCTGTGATCTTGGACTGACTTGAAAGGCTGCCTTGTATGCTTAAAGAGTGGGGTTTGTGTCTGTTTAATAAGTTGTCGGCAAACCTAAGAAAATAAAGACAGGCAAGTTCTCTCAGGCTGTTTTGAGTTCCATCAGCCCTTAGGACTTGGAAACTAAACAGAAGATGAGAAATCATGTATTTGAAAAATAAATTCAGTTCTGTAAGATATGAAGAATAGGCAGGAAAAGAGGCTTTTTTGGCCTGAACTTTGTCCTCTGCAGATGTTGTAACTGAGTACCCCATCACTGTGTTATGCATTTCAATTGAAAGAAAAAAAAAAATTCCCAGTGGATTTGACAACTGTCTGGCAGCAAAAACAGTCCTGGGCAAAACTGCTAACCCCAAGGAGCCAATGACAAAGTCCAATTGACTCTGATGGGACAGAACCTGTCCCTTGGGAGCAGTCCTGGCCAAATTGGCCAGGGACTAACTTCTTGCTTTCCCAAGTCACCCCAGCAAACACTACCCACTTCTTTCTGTGCCTGCATTTTTCAGTGATCCTCCTGAGCACTGAGTGACCTAATTTCTGGGGCACTGAGCATCATCTGAAGCCAAAGGCTGCTGAGGGTGTTCTTTGCTCACTCACACTTCCAGAAATCAATTGAGATTTATTTCACAGTCAGCAAAATCAACTCAGGCTACTAAAGTCTGATTTTCAAAGCTGTTTGAAGTCAGCTGAAATTAGGGGCTAAAGCAGCTTAGAAAACCAGCTGGCACCTATGTAAGTATCTTTAAAAATCTGACTCCATCTCCGTATACTTAGCATTTCATTTTTTTTCCCCAGGGTGCCCATACTTCCATGACCTCACTGAAAGGAAAGGCACTAAAATTATACAGCAGGTCTTCTAACGTACACAGACACATTGCAGTGTATGTAAATGCGTGTCTGAGGTCTGGAAAGAGGTCGAGCCTTTCACTGGGCTGAGGGCCAAGTAGGTGCTGGAATTAGAGCAGTGTAAAGATTATGTCTGTGAGGTGGGGGGAGGCATTGAATCATTTAGGGGCCTTAATGCACCTCTTTCCCTTCAGTCATGTTGGAGGGGGGTGGGTGTAGAGATCCCTGCCTCGCTGGGTGCACATTTCCCCATACAACTGGAGTCAGCCCCTTGGAAGCGGCAATCCTTTAGCATGACAGGATTATCTGATCTGCACAGAAGCATGTACAGAAAGTTGGTGATATGATCTTCCTTTCATCCTCACCTAACTTGTCTCTACAACCCCTGTGGGGATGTGCTGCTTAATGTACAGAGAGATCCTCAGCTCTAAATCATAGCCAGGATAAGAAGGGTTTACTTGCTCTCTCCCTTCTTCTCTCCCTGGTCTCCAAATGCTATTATTGTGTTATTTTTCAACAGTTTAAGAAATGTTCAGTAGCAAAATTGAAGAACTTGGGCAGACCCCTCCTTCAAGCAGAGTAAAATGGTCCCAAGCAGCCAAAACAAGAGTCCTCTCTCACAGAGGTGTCTTTGTGCAATAGAAAACTAGCAGAGCTGGGTCTGTGCCACCTTTTCCTTGCCCTGTGAAAAGTGGAGGGCTGAGAGCATGGCTGAAAAAGGCTCAGGACATTCTCACAGTCGGGGCTGGCAGGACTTGTTGTAAGACTGTTCCAGCTGGCTGGGATCAGAGCATCCCTAGGGGTGTGACAGATTCCCCCAAGAATGAACAAGCAGACTGAAGAACATGAAGATGTGTCTCCTTTCTCCCACTCCCTGCTGCGATCCCAAACCCAAGTCAAAACCAGCTCATTTCAGCCCAAAAAATAGCCTTTTGATATCCCTTCCAGAGCCAGTATTTCTATAGGAGCTATTTAAAACATTGCAAGTTTCTGCTATCAAGATTTTCCTTCTGTTTGCCTGGGGAAAATCACTGATACTGAGCTTAAATAGGCATCCTCCTCCATACAATTATTTTCTCTAAACAAATTAGCATACGTTGGAAAACTGTCTTGGAAAGGAGACAAATAATGACTCTATCAGAACTGTTTATGTTGGCTGAACATTATGACACTGGGAAAGTCCAACACTGGTCAATACTTTTTTTCTTGGGAATTGACAGTAATAGCTTACTCAGAAGAAATGCAGCATCTTGCACTCTACCAATACCAAGCCTGGAACTGCTGGCAGAGCCTTCTGTTATTTTAAGGATGCTTTACTGTAATTTTTCATTTTAAGGAGTTGCTTCATTGCATTATTTCCAGTATATGCTTTATTCCAAAGAAGCAGCTAGGATTCTTCCCAGTACACAGCTGTCTTGGCACTGTGAGCTCTTTCCCTGAATTGTTGCCTTGTAAAAAGTCTCATTGATTTTGAAGTTTTCTGACTTACATTTAAGTCTTAACTGTCTGAGGTTCAACATACCTAACCAATTTTCTTTTACTTCATATTATATGCTCAGCTATCAAGTGGAATTGACTATAGTGGTTGTAACGCTATGACATATGGGGAGAGTGGTCCAATGCCTTGTGTAGGATAGCTGGGAGTGTCCTGTCCTTCACTGCAGCCAGATCCCCACCACATGTGAGTTTTCCCAGAGCTGACATCTGCAGCACACAGATGAGGAACAGAAAATATTTGGGGGATTAAAAAAAAAAAAAAAAAAGAAAAAACAAATTACTTCTGATGAGGATTTTGAATGATGAAGTATTTTGACTACCTCATAAACTGACTGCAAAGGGAAAGACAAAAATAGCTAATGGGAATGTTGCAATTTCATTTTTTTCATTCACCTTACCGATAAAAAGATACTTTTGAAGGCTTCATGTGGAATTCCTTTAAAATTTGCAGAGTTCAGTACTTTTCAAAGAAAGGAAAAGTGATAACGTTTGTATCCCTTTTTTTACAGATGGTGAGACAAAAATATTCCTCACATTCACCATATGCAATAGTCCCTGTCATCTAATAAAACCTGACTCTGGTAGGACCACTGACCACTGCTCAGTCTGGAAAGAGAAGCCATAGAACCTATTAAGGCCTTCTGGCTTTTAGTTCATTCTCCACAGCAATGAAAGGGAGTTGGAAACAACTTCTGGAGTCAACTAAGTTGAGATGGTAACATGTATTGACAATACACATTTAAACATGCTTCTAACTTTAAGCACAGAGTAGTTTTCCTGAAATAATCCAAGACTGCTCTGTGTTTAAAGTTAGATGCTTATTTAAATGGGTAGCTAAATCAAGATATTATCAACTTCTTGTATCAAGACAAGCAAAGCTCTAAAAGAAGAATCTCCAACTTGAAATGAGAAGTTGTTTTTTTTTAATTTTAAGAAGTACTACACAGAGACTAATGTTCTGTTAAAGCTAGCTTTCTTGTTAAAGCTGCAAAGAAAAACATCCTAATTTTATGGGCCTGTGAAAAAATAAAATACTGTTCATTTGAAACTGGATTTTTCTCTAAGTAGATGAAAAATAACGGCCACCTTTAAACAAAACTTATTGGATCAAAAAGACTAAAAAAAAAGAAGAAAGAATAAAATGTCTGGAGTCATATTGATCCTTAAGAAAAACTTGGATTGGACCATAGCTCAATTTAAAAGCTGCCAACACTTGAAGAAAATACATTTTCATCCTGAAAGCTTGTGTGCTTCATTTCTAACCCATTTGTTAGTCCAATAAAAGGTTGCACTTTAACTATCTTGACTCACTTGAGAATAATTGGCATTTCTTTCATTTTATGGCATCATTTGAGTTTAAGAATGGATTATTTGCTTGCATATTCCTGCCTTTTGCTGCTGCTGATGGATGAATTCCTACTCAGCAGGAACTCTCCAATTTCTCTTTTTGAGCTATATACTGTGCAGCTACTGTGAAATCTTCTATTAGGCTGAAACCCAGCCCGGTGCAACGGGCTGGAGGGAGGGCCTTGCCATGACTCCTGCCCTGCAGCAAGGTGCTCAAGGGGACTGAAATGTTGGGTTACAGGTCAAACACAAGGTTGTGTTCTCCAAGGGATTAAAATAAGCCAAACTGGGAAGCAGGCAGGATGATGCAGAGAGGAAGATGTTGCTGTGACACCAAAGGAATAAAAAAAAAAAAAAGAAAAAAAGAAAAAATAAGTTCTCTTCATGTGTGTGCATTCTGACCCCCAAATAGCAGCAGATTAACCCCTCCAGGACTTGGTCACCCTCTGGATTAGCCTCGTGGAGTATTGCTCACTGCTCTTGCTGTCAGTACTCCAGGCGAGTAGCTGTGAACAGGCTGTCTCAGAGCCCTGTGCATCCACTGGCTGAGGGATATAAATTCCATCTTCCTGTTACGGAGTCCAGGCTTGGTTTTTGTGTCAAAAAGTAGGGATTTTGCCCTTAGCAAATTCTTGCTTGCTGAACACAAAATGTCCTGTGTGAGGGAATTCTCTCTATCAAAGGAGAGCCATTTTCATCCTGATTTGTGTCTGAAACATGAAAACAACATAACAGCTGCATGCTGCATTGAATAAAGAACATACACATGCATTTAAATCACTTATATCTTACTTTTTTATGATGCAATTGTGAATTATGTTCTTTTTGCATCTGTAATTAGAGGGCAGAACAGATGGTGAAGGCTCCGTTTAAAGTGATGTGTCCATTAAAATAACCTATGCTGCCGAATGATTGCTCACTATAACAGGGTGCTCATTCACCAGAGCAGGCTTTTTGCTCTGTGGAAATACACTGGGAAGGCCTCTGGACTTGACAAAATCCTTTTTAATTTTAGGGTTTCCCTATAAAAAGACTGACTGTACATGGTTAACACTAAGCCCCCAAAGCATATGTTCGATGGTATCTTTGTGATTTTAGGATGACCTTGTTTATAATGAAAGGATGACTGTAAATAAAAGATAAAGCAAAAGGAAAAAGGCAAAGAAAACCAGCATACATTAGTTTAATTTAAGCCATAGTTATTTTGTGGTTCTTAAGTAATTTCCAGGATTATTCTAGCTGATCTGGAGCAGGGAGTGACCTATTCCCAGGACTGGGTCTGTCCTGAGCCCAGTGTAGAAGTGATTAAGGTCCATGGCTAAAATGCTGTAGAAATATTTACACTGATGAGAGCAGTCACACATGATGGTTACATGAAAAGAAGTTTTTCTGAGTCTGATAATGAGGGCAAACACTGGGACTGTCTCTTTCTCTTCTTATCCTCTTCTTGGGAAACTGTTTCACATAAAGAGAATGGGAAAATAAAAGATCCCTTTTTAATCAGTTTTCCTCTTAGTATGAGAACAGGTGGAGAACTCACTCTTAAAAAACATCATCTTAAGGAATAAAATTTTGAGCACTGGAGTGAAGCCAACTTTGGCCAGTTGTGATTGGAGTGTACTGCCAAAGTCAGCTGGGGAGCCTGTGAAAGCCTGGTCATCAGTCTTAATCCAAGTTCTTAGTCCAGATGTATTTTAATAATATAATTTGGTTTTATGAGTGCATGTGTGTGTTCTCAACAGGGAGGTCAATGACTGAGTGGAAAATGAGATTTTTTTTTAACAGATATTCCTCCAATTCAGCATAATGCTATAACAAGATAATAACAATGGCAAAGTATCTGCAGCACTGCTAATTTCAGCTCTGACATGGAGAATGTTGTCAGGATTGTCCCACAGCCCACCTGATGAACCCTGGAACATGGCCATGGTGAAAGGATGCAACCTAAAACCAAAAGTCCTTTCACTCAAGCCACCCAAAGAATATTAAGTGATATATGGACCAGATATCTTAGGCTGATTTAGGATAATTTATTTTGGAGATATCAAGTCAAAGTCTTTGGTGTTTCAAATGAATAAAAAAAATCTGTGACATAAAGAAGGTTATTTCCATTCAAGATGTGAAGACAGCTGAATGCTTTGCATGCTGATATGTGATTTTGATTTGTGGGCACCAGACAAGTGATTCACATGTTAAACTGCCCCATGGCATTGTGAGGCAGTAAGACTTTGTTGGGCAGAGGAGCAAGAACTTGTAAAGTTGCCTGGCTCAGGTAATTCCCGGGAAGCACAACACTCGGAGACACGTTGATTGCTGGGATGATACATAGGTCCCCAACACAGGGAACAGCTAAGAGCTGAACAGATTACATCACAGGCTGAGAACAAAACAAAATGTGGTGGCTAAACACAATCTTTTTAATTGACGTTTGAGTTATGTTCTGTATAAATATATTTTTGAGGGGAGGGGATTCTGTCAGCACTTGAGCAGTTTCACATGCTGCTGTTTTTGCTCTCTGGGCTGCCAAGCAGTGCTGAAGTGATCAGAAGATCTCAGAGTGGATCTATTATTGTGAGCAAGATTTGGACAAACTCTTTGGTTTTTTCGGCATATCCAAGACAGTTGTGTTTCCATACCTGCCATTGATCATACTTTCCCAATTATTATAACATGAGAAGCACACATGGTTTCCAGACTGAACCTCTGATCTCCTCTAGTCCACAGCTGTTTGCTTAACGAATGCTTGTGGCTTGTTTCCCTTTCTCTGAAATTATAAAAAGAAAAAAGAGGAAAAAGAAGAAAAAGAGGAAGAGGGGAGGGAGGGCATAGATCAGAAAAGAATTTCCTAATTTAAATGTTGATTATGAAATAAGTGGACTCCAAGATACTGTCCAGGTTACACTCCAATAAGATCCAAAGTAGCTTTATGAGCCTCGTCACCCAGAACTGGAGTGAGTTTGGGCATGGGAGATGGGACCATCAGCACTTAAATGTGCACAAGGAGGTGATGAGTGACATGTTTTCATGGAAGACAGTTTTCAGGATAAAAAGCCCCCTTTTTGGAATAAGCACACTCCAGAAAATTAAAACAGGACAAAGACAACATCAGTGCAGAACTGCCAGCAGCCTGAGATGTTCTGCCAGGGTAGAAAACAAATGATGGGCACAAACTGTGTAAGACGCTGTGTTAGGATAGCAATAATCCTTAATGGCAATTGTAAAATGATGCATTGCATTTGGCAACAGAAAGGAAAATGCAAATTGATCCTTTTTGTTTACATTTAAGTGCTTATCAAAGTCTGTAGTTAGGCCTACAGTTATGCTCATCTGTCAGACCAGAGGAATCTAGTTTACTCTCATAAATGTAAAAGAATTTCCTTTGTCTTTTTTTTTTTTTTGGTGTATGTGTGTGCTTTTATCAAACACCCCCACTCCTGGTCTCCCTCTTCCTCCCTCCCTTTCACTTCCAACCCAGACAGTGTTTTTAAGTCTGGTCTCTTCATATTCCCCTGTTGACACACCTCTGAGCCAAGCTGATGGACAAAACGAGTCTCGCAGCTGAAGCCTTTCAGAAATGATATACAGGAATTAGTGCTGATATGCACGGAAGGGGAGCTCTACTTTTGTTTCTTCAATGGCTGGGGAAACTGATCCAGGACAAACTTTGGAAATCTATTACAGCCATCTGATGCAAAGTGATTTTTAGCTTTCTATCACCTTTGACACTTGAACACTGGCATAACTTTTGTACTACTGTGGTCCTTGCCAAGGGCAGTTCATCAGATAGCAGGGATTAGGGACAAGTGAGCTAGTTCAGCTGGAATTCCTGCCCAGCTCCCCTTTCACCTCTGTGGCCTATTCTGTGATATGTACTAAATCTGAACCATATACATTACATTCTACTATCACCATCCTGTGCAACTCCTCTTTAATCTCCTGCTGCCATTGAATAGTGTGGAGCCAGTACTTCTAAATTTCATGACGCCGTTGAATTCCGTGGGGGAAATCTGGGCTGTATTGAAGTCAACAGCAAACCTCTCATGGGTGGTCAGGTTTTTACTCAGAGCCTCCATTTCCACTTTTCTCAAAAGGAGAAAAGCTGATTTCAACCCAGCTAGAAATTTTGTTGAATGATTTTGGAGGGTCAAAATGCAGCTGTTAAGAAAATCACCCATTTTAGAGCAAAATGTCCTTTCTAATGACATTTGATTTTGTAAAAAATGCAATGAAGTATTTCAGTAATGTTGAAATATCATGTGTCTATACTAAACCATGGATTTTTTTCATTTCAAGTGACTTTTATGACAGAAAATTCAGTATTTATTGTGCAATTCTCTCAAGTTTAAAAGATCACTCTGGAATGAATACTCTGATGTTATGCAGATGAAATGTTTTGTTTTGGCTCATAAAAAAAGTTTATTTTGAATCCTCAGTTCATGTTAAAACTGCTTTGAAATAGGAAAACAAACATAAAGTGTCAGTCCTTCCTGAGTGTGGGACATCTTCCTGCTCAAATCCATGCATTTTTTTATACTTTTATTCACAAATTTTAGTTATGCATTCAAATGGGCTCCTCCTCTAATTTGGGAACACCGTAGGAAAATAGCAACCACTGTGGAGATTATTTCTTTACAGATTTAACTTTGATCATAATGTTGATGAAATCCCTCCAATATTTCAATCTCTCAATATTTCTCTCCACGTATTTTCTTATTTCTCTCACTGAGCCATCGCTGTTTCTGAGTGTTGCCTTCCAATGAAATGTATCCTTAAAAAGTGATCCATGTACCTGCTGACAATGAGGAAGATAACCAATAAACAAGGATTCATAAGCTGCTATGTAGGGGCAAAATTGTCAATTTGCTGATATTAAAAAAATCAGATAAAGGACAAGCAAAATATGTCCAACAAAATACATAAATTGACTTCTGAAAAATCCTCCACTCATTAGCAGAACTGAGGAATAGAAAGTGTTGCTTGTAACAGGAAATAGGTATCTTTAATCAAAAGTTCATTGATCTGTATATCATATTTTTCTGACATTCTTCTGCTCCTCTAACTTCAGACAAGGATGTATCAATTTTTCAATATGTCTTGTTGGTTCTTGGGACTGATCCTCATTGGAGATTCATTGGTTTAAATTTTAAGCAACTCCATTAACTTCTAGAGGGAATTCAGCCTGTTGCATCTGGCTCACATCTTTTTCCCTTTCATTCAATTAGTGCTTGGCAGAAACATACAGCTACTTAAAAGCTTTCGATCTGGTTGGGAAAAATCCTTACGGCGAAAGACAACAGAAAGAGCAATTCAGTGACCTGCAAGCTTAGGTGACTGAAGCCAGATGTGTTCAGCTGCTCAGTGGTCTTAAAGCCACTTGTTAAGCAAGGTGGAGGCAGAACAGCATCTAACATTGCAGAAACCTTTTATGTTGCTTTGATGGAAACACTTCAGTGTGGATCTTAAACCTAAACTTTTTCTAATGTCCCCAGGAGGAATGACCTGGGACAGCCAGACACTTATGGTGCAGCATTTGTTATATGTGTTAAAAAGATGATGCAGTAGAAACGGTTCTTCTAAATGTTACTGTTACAAATTGCAGGATTTTAGACAAGAGCTGGTTTGGCTTGAGGATAAAATGTTAAATGAAGAATTTTCACTGGGACAAATATGGGGAGAGTTCAACATCCTGGTCACTGTTACAGCAAGGGGTTAATAAGACATTGATGGGAATTGGATTAGGACCAGGACAAAAAAAAAAAAAAAGAAAAATTATGATAATTTCTGTGATTCCAGATGAACACTCATAGATACTGAACAGAACAGGGCACGTACTATTGAGCACATCCAACACGTGTTTGTCATAACCCTGACCTAGAAGGCTGTATTTATGACACAGTCTTTTGGCTGAAATTACCATAAAATAAACATTTTAGGAGTAGTTTCTCACTATGTGTATGCCTTCAAAATTAGAGACATCATTTTGCCTAAGCTTACTGTTGATATAGACTGGATTGAGATCTGTGATCAAGTGTTAAAGAGATTTACAGCTTGTCTATATTTATTCAATTCATCCAGCCGTGATCAGAATATGGTGCACTCTAAGGAGAAATGGTGGTTTTATCATTAATGCTGCTTGGGATGAAAAAGAGTGATGCAATCTGTAACAGGCCTTCTTTTCACAACTCACGTGCCAAACAAAAACAAAAATACAAAACTCAGCACATTATAAATGACATAGGAAATGAAAACTCCCAACCACTGTTCAAAGGAAATAGAGAAAAGAGAGAGATAAGCAATCATTACAGTGCATTCTTTTTCTGCTCAATAATATTAAGTTCAGGCAAAACTGGAAGGGTTCACATCGTCAGACAAGGAAAAATGTTTTTCATTCCCTTTAAATTCAATCTTTCATTCTTGTCTTCTTATTTATTTGACTTCTGAGACATTATATTCATTCAGGTGCTAAGCTCCCATTGGTCTTGAAGTGGAATTAGCTTGGGATGTAAGAAGTAGGAAACTGTGAGCAACGCAAACCTTTGCACCAATCCCTATGAAACTAAATTAAGTAGTTGGCTCATCTCTTCTCACAGTGTCTTACTTTGCAATAGAACAAAGGGGTAAATTTAACCCTAATGTGAGAGGTCAAAACAGTTAAGAATTAAACCAATAGGAAAATTTCTCTTTATTTGACTAACAAGAGAAAGCCTTCTGTATAAACAGGCATCCTCCTCCTCTTCCTAATCTCTTAAACATCCGGCCAGGATTAGGGTCCTGTTGCACCAACTGCTATATAAACTCAGAACACAGAGCAGTTCTTCTGCAAAGGTTCTTTATTTTAAAGGCACACAAGGAAAAAGTTGGAGAGAAAGAGATACTGTACTCAGAATTAGATTGGTGAGAAATCCTCTCAGAGTCCAGCTTTGGAGAGACAAACATAAAGGCATTTCTGGGCAAAGTACTGCAGTTGCATCCAAACCCACTAACCTTAACTCCTATTGATGTTGTAGAGAGAAATAAATGAACTTAAGGACCACCTTTGGTTCACAACTCTACTTTTTGTTACAGGTCAAACTTTATCAATACAGATGGCTGCTAATTCTAGCCTGGCAAGATGTGGATGCAAATGTTTTATTAAGGGATTTTTTCACAGCATTAATGCGATCGTCAAATTTGAGAGCGGGAAAGATTTCTGGAGGTTTATCATCCTCTTGCCTGTTGATGTATGGATAGTACATTAGGGTCCCCTGTTATCAATTTCTTGTGGCTTCAGGATACCAGCCAACAGAGATCTCAGAGCTTCCAATCTTTTATTTTGTGTCTGTGGTGACTTTCTCCTGCAGCAAAGCGTTAGATCAACTCTGTCGTCAGCTTAGGGGAAATCCATCAGTTAGCATCAGCAGAGGAACGAAGAAGAATGACCTGGCAAGGAGCAAAGTAACCTCAAACTTGAGCCAAGAACTTGTCAGAGAGTATAACTGTATCACCCAGTTTTCTCTGGGTGATGAGAGAAAAAACATGGAGAGTGACTGCCATAGTGATCAGGATCCACACCCTTTCTGCAAACAAACACCACCTTCAATAAGTGCCTTTTTAATGTGCATTGAGTCTTTGTGTAGGAAAAGGATGTGCAGTTGGCAAGTACAGAGCTGTAAGGGGATAGTTTGAACATGCTGATAAAACGTCTAGCTTTACTCCAGAGTTGACTTTATCATTTACCCAGGGATATTGTTAGTAGAAGATGATAGCCGTGCTCCAACAGGAGACAGACAGTGAAATGTATATGAACAAAACAGCCATTGTGGTAAATTCTATCCTGTTTGTGTGGTGACTTCTCTATCCATAATCACACAACTTTACAGGTAGAGATAAAATACAAAGCTGGTGGGGAGAGGGGTGGGGGTAAAGAAAGGGAAAAGAGAGCATATTGAGATCAAGGGGCTGTGGTAAGAAAGACAGACACTACCCCTCTTAAAGAAAGAGAAAAGAGAAAGAAATCTCCCATGTCTGTGTCCTTAGGCAGAGGGACAGCGGCTGGAGAAAGGGGGTGAGGTGTGTACTTTGGAAAATGAGGTTAGCTGGTTCACTTCTGCCAGATGGTCTGCAGGACTGGCTGGAGCATGAAGGCAACAAAAAGTCAATGGCATGAATGGGCAGAATGGCTTTCCTGCCCTCAGAAGAAGCTGTGGGGATTACTGAAATTAGAGCTGGACTCATGCTGCAAACACTTTCCCCTGAGCGTTCACTTGCAGCGAAAGGAAAACAAATTTACACCCGTGTGTAACACGCCTCTTTTGTACTTGCCTTCCATGAGTCTCTCCACCCACTGAGTTTTATTTGTCTAATGAAGGCTTGAGGGCTGTGAATTTCAAGCTCCCATGTCTAACAATTCCTGGCTGAAGTGGTATGTTTCGATGTATTTATTATTTCTGTTGTTTTAAATCAGTATAAAAAGTCCTATTCAAGAAGTCTCACCAGGGTTTTAATTGTGAATGATGGACAACCCATGACTGAAATTAAGCCTAAGGAAATTATGCTGGTTGGATTGGTACTGCCTTCAGCAGAGTGATGCCACCAAGAATGTAGTAAGCCAGAGGAGGATCTTGCCACCACCTTTGCACACCAGTGGCTAAAGACTCGATGAAATAACTTGCCAGGAAGGGTTTTTTTGGGACCTAGCATAGACTAGGGAGGAGGTTTCCCCTAAACCTTGCCAGACAGGCAGCAAAGAAGATTAATTGATCATGGATAATAACTTTGCAGTTGGAAATATTGCTTCTAACTACTGGAGGCAGAAAGGGGAATGGTGGAGTTCACCGTTACTAAATCCACCAGAGCCCTGTAACTCAGAGCTCTAAAAGAGAACAGGTCCATGCAATTCTTTGAGTAGATGTGGAAAGTAAAAAAATCTCTTAAACTCTCTAGGTAGAGAAAGTAACAGCAGAGATGGTTTTATTCTTCTGCTAAGCACATGCTGTTAGAACCAGAGAGATAAATGGTTGATATCTTCCAGAATTTGGCAACACCACTTATCACCTGTTTCATCCTGAAGGTGAACTAAGGCCTGGCAACACCTTCTGATGTTCCCCCTGGTCCTGGTGTCACTGAGCCCCGCTGAAAGCAAAAGCTGAGCTTCCCCAGGCTCAGCCAGTTTGGAAGGAGAACCAACTTCTCCTCCATTAGGTAGAGAATCACAGTGCAACTAAGAATCTTTATTTGTATATTGTTAAAGGCACTCCAAATATTTTTAGATAGGTATTATAATGTGCTTGGAAGATATTTTTATTCTGGGCTTGTACTCTTAGACAGACTTAATTTTAAGTAAATTAATTGCTTGACTCTGACCAAGGGTTGGGCTCAGTTTTTGGGGCTGTCTGGGTGAAGCTGGTCACATGCTCTGAACATCTCTCCATCTGGAAGGGTCACAGCTCATTCCACAAGGATCATCAAAGAGCCAAGAGATAATAACACATTTGTTTTCAACTGATAAAGGCCAAACTGGAGCCATAAATTCAGTGGTTATAGTTTGCTACCAGTTGTTGGATAGATTTGCCACTCTGTGCCACTTCATGCCGAGCTTTGAGTTCAGACCTTATTTTTGTTGTAACTTTTTGTGGTTCTGTTATTCCTCCTTAGACCTGTTAATATGAAAATGTCTGAACATTGAGGTGTGGGTGGAATCACATCTCCAGGGAACAGCGTGACCTTGTTGCTGAATCTTTTAAAAGCCAGACTGACCAAAATGTGGTGCAGGAAAATAATATTACATTAGCAGGGAAATGGAGTACTTTAGTGACCTAATAGGTGTTCTCCAATGCTAACTTCTAGAGATCCACAATAGGAAAATATTGATTTAATGAGCCAAAAGAAAGAAGAAAATTCTTGGGGAAGAGGTGAATTTCGTGATGATTCACTCTTTTTTTTAATCATGAAGAAGACAGTATGTAAAGTGCATTTTTCAGGCAAACCCAGAAGCTATCATTTGTCAGCAAATAATAATGCATGGGGTGCATCCTTTTTCTTTATGAAAACAGCATAAATCTGAAATTCTTCCTCGCTAGAAAGAAATTTAATATTTAAAGGTAATTTGACCTGTACATGTGTGTGCCATGAATCTTTTATGTGACCTACAGCAAATGTATTTATATAGTATTATTTTGAGGATAGTTATCTCTTATTCATTTTCTGGGATATTATTTTTCTTTCTTTGACTAATGTACATTTGGCCTTCTCATTTTCCCACTCAGCCAGAACTGTGTTAACCTTCCTATTTATGTCTTTTTTTCTCTTTTTCAGGGTCTGGTGGCTAACACAGGACCACATGTGGCTAATATTATGATAGAATTTGGGTTTTTTTTCAAAAAACAAAAGATATGTCTTTTTTTTCCCAACCCCTTATTTCTACTGTTGCTGTGATTACATAATTGAGTCAAGAGTGATGTGTCAGTGAAGGGGAAAGCACTGAGAGAGTGGGAAAGAACTATTTTTATTGTCTTGTTTTAATTTCTGTCCCTTTGCAGAAAGGCTCTGACGAGTGTTCAGATAGTTTTGTTGGGTGGCGTGTTACCTCTGACCAGATCTCCCTGGTAAAGGACAGACCCCTTAGTCTGAAACTCTGAAAAAGGTCAGCACAACAGATATATCCCTATTGCGTCCAACTTAGCCATATTTTGAAGAAAGTCTGCATGATTTTGGAGACTTTGTCATATCTCTCGACAACAGTGTGCATCATATGTTGAAATCCTGATCTGTAGGTCTGTTTACAAAGGCTTTGATTGGCAAAATGACTTTGCTAGGGATGTCTGATGAGGCTATTGCCTCCAGCCATGCCTCTTCTGGAAAGATATTTATATTGCTTGTCAGTCATGCCCTGACACACCATCATTTACAGCATAGCATTTTATGGTAAATCGTCACGCATTTCAGCTGGTTTTCAAACAGTGTGTGTTAAACTTCAGTGGTTTAGGAGCTGATTGGCTCCATAGCTCACAAAGCTGTGGAGATGGACATCTGGGACAGTAAATTCATCAGATGTCCCAAATGGAGCTGTCTCGTCTCATCAGTCAAAACCTTCCATTGCAGCTTTGAGTTCAATTGATCCGACCTCTAATTGCTTTTAATCATGTGGGTTGGCCTCCTAGATTTGTTACACTGGACCAAAACATACAGAAATGACCACTGGTGGCTCCTCTGGTCCTCTGTGTGCTTGTGAACTGTCCTGAGAAAAAAGACCATCAAGGAAGGAGCCACAGGCTGGATGCACAGACCTGGAGAAGAGCAGGAGGAACCACAGATGGACCTTTCCTTGTGGGTTGCCAGCAACAATTGAGGTTGAGCTTCTGTGTTTCAGGATATGTTAAAATTTGAGCTTGGGAGAGAGGATTTTTCCATAAGTCATTACTACATTTTATTCTGATGTCATGAAAATATAAACAGTTGTTATTAAATCCTGTTACTTAATACAAAACACAAGGTTTGGGAATAAACTCTTTGGCAGCATTCTTCAAATATAGCACTGGCAGAAGCACAGAGAAGAAATTCATATCTATGACTTGTCTGTATTGCTTGACACATTTTTGTTGGGAAACACAGCTTGGTTCAGACATGGTGTAATCATACCAGACCGTTTGCCCTTTCCTTAGTCTCCCACTGACCTTCATACTCCAGTGAATCTTAATTTTTAAGCCTAGGGAGAGATAGCCTGTTGCTTCAGGATGTTGCTTCAGGCTTCTTGTAGCATTAAATGTATTGTTTAAAATCTCTTGACACTGTAAATCACATTGTGCCTCTTATACAATTGAAGCTGTAGTTCTTAGTGGGCTGAGGAGGAAAGAAAATGGGCTGGGGGAAATGGTAAACAGGCATAAAAAATATCCCAAGAAAAGGCTGGAGAGCAAAATACAGAAGTGCATGTCTATGTATAGACACGTGCATAGCTATATGTCCATGTGCCCACGCTCCCATACACACACAGGGTAACATTCCTCAAGGTCTAGTAATCACTAAAAAGTAAAGTGACTCAAATATTCCATTTTATTAATGTGATGAAAATTTGCAAACAGGATTTATGACTGACACATTATTTGTCAGAATGATGTACTTTGGATTGATGTCTGGCAACACGTAACTGTTTGCATGTGTATGTACAGAGTTTTGCCTCATCTGTGTGTTTATTTTTCCTATTTCCATGTGCAAAGATCTGAGTATGGGTGTAAAAAGATGTATTTGTGATGAGCTGGTAGATATTCAAAACGTAAAGCTTATCTGATACATGTCTGGGAAAATTACTGCAGATCGCAGAATCATAATCATAGAATGGTTTGGGTTGGAAGGGACCTTAAAGATCATTAAGTTCTAACCCCAATCCAAAATCGTTTTGAAAACCTCACAGGAACTGGACATCTCTTGCAATATTTCAAATTGAATCATTTTCTTGTACTGAAAAATTTTAGATACATGAGAAAATATAAAAACAGGGAATAAAAAAAGACCACTTGAACTTCCAAAAGATTTTGACCTGGTTCCAGACCAAGTAGTCACCTAACATGTTGGCTGAATTTCCAGGATCCTAACATTCGAGCTGGCAGTACTATATGGAAGAGTTTTGTACTGAAGGCCCTCAGGAAATTCAGCCTGTGGCCTTGTAATTTGTCTTCCTTAGCTGGACCAAAAAAAAAAGTCTTTGATCTGACCTGTGCTATGGATGATCAGCAAATCCTTAAGTTTTTCTACATGGCGTGAGAAAAAGCAAAAGGGAGAAGCTTCAGAGTAACTTCTGCACGGTAAAGATTCTATTGCGGAATACTGACTGTCTACAAGCTCTAGATAAAAAGCATCCTTGATCTCTGCTGGCCCAGGTAGATATTATCCTCCATGTGAGACACTGTAAACACACTTAGAAGTGGCTTAATGCAAAAAACCCAACTTGTTTGCCCTATTTCTTTGGAGTGCTTTATCCTAAGAGAGCAGCAGGGCCATCTTATAGCCTCACAACCCAGGACTTCCTCTGGATTCCTTCAATACTTCCATGGTGTTTTGTTTCTCTTGTGGTCTTCCAGCTCAAGATGTTTCTCACCCACTTCCCACTTCCTCAAAAAGGAAATCCTTAGCCTAAAAGACTAATGCAAGGCCTTACATTTCTCCAGGTATGCAGCATAAGAAACCACCCAGAACTAAATTTTCCCACATGTGTAAAGTATGAAACTTCTAATTTATGGAAAGGATTTGCCAAAACTGTGATTTTTTTGGGGTTAGCAATAGGCAGTGGTAATTAATCCTTTGGGGACTTTGTTGCACAGGGACAGACATCCCTATTTTGTCTCCACTGCAGGTATAAAACGTCTCAGAAATGTCATGAATCAGGAGCTAAAGTGGGCCCAGTTCATTGCAGTCTGGTGCTGCTTTAAGAATCTTGAGAAGAACAGACATTGTGGGTGGTTCATTGCACCAATCAAGAGCATCTGATGATGTTTCTTCTTCCCAAAACATCATAATTTTGAGAGATATCATGACAAGGAAAATAAATATGTCAGGACTGATCTTTGGCATTCGCATATGGGGAAATCAGCATTGTTTCAATGCTCATAGATCACTTAGGAGCAGTCAGTAAATTGCTCAAAGCACCTCATTCTGACCTGTGAAGGATTCCCCAGGCTCCAGGTGAGTCTGTAGAAGATGGGTTCAAGAAGTACATGTTAATATTCCTTCGTTAGCTGAAATTGGGAAATGGAGAGAGCAAAATGTGTAGCAGGCACACAACCTCCCTTGGTCAGATGACTCTCAACAAATTGTCTCCTCTGAGGAACATTGGGGAGATCTGAATCTGTTTACACTGTGTGCTCAGGTATCAAAAATCACATGTGACTTTCCTCTGAGGACAGCAGAATGATGTGCAGGTAATATTACATTCACTACCCCACAACAAAATATTCCAGTTGATTTTACCACATCCTGTCAGGTGGGCAAAAAGGAAGGATGGGGAAAATGCAGGAACGTTTTGTTGTTGTTGTGTCTTACGAGCCTCTCCTTTTTACTTCTTATTTTTCAGTCAACCTGACTTTGAAACAGAGTAAGCAGACTTGATCTCCCCATGCCTTGGCTGTCCTGGGGATTGAAATTTCACTGAGCCCAGCATAGATGTGCATGGAAATGGCACATTTTAAACTGATGGCTGCACAAGAGCAGAAGCTGTGGCAGTGCTGATACTTTTGGCCTGGAACTTGGCAGGGCTCTGAAGAAATGTGGAGCTGCTGTTGCAAATGGCTCATTTTCTGACTTGGAGGGAAAGGACTTGTAGTTTCAGACATAGCACTTCTGCAGATCGCTGACAAGGAGAAGACTTTAGTATCAGGCCACTGGCTTATCTCTAGCAAGCTGAGGGAAGTTAATATAAAGCATTGTAATCTCTTTCACAGCCTCCAGGACGCATAAGAAACTATAAGAAGAAGTTTCTCAAGTTTAAAGTGCTCTACAGGATACTAAATCTTAAGTCTCCTGGAGGCCACTGGGGAAATGAAAAGGCGTAGTTGTCACATTTTGTCAAAGTATAACATCTATATAATAAGGCAGTTAGTTCCTTTTCTCCAGATCCAGCCCAGTTTGAGCTACTAAGGCCATGTTCTTTGTTTTCCAGTTTTATTGATGTGTATTTTTTATCAAAGCATAGTAAAGCAACCTTGGAGCAGATCTTCAGCTGCTTAAAATTGGTGTTGATCCAATTTGGGCAATGAGACATATTTATTTCAGCTGGGATTCTGCCTCATATTCTCATTCTTTGTCCCCTTCCATCTCTTTAGCCCTTTCGTTTGGATTTCTGCATTTTTAAAAAATTACAACAAAAATGACAAAAAATATTATGTTGTTATCCTCAAATTTTAGCAAATGTGCCTCAGTTATGAATTGAAGAAGCAAAGGAATGATTGAGGAGGTTGTTTGTAAATCTGATCTTGGATTCCACAGACAGGAAAGAGATTCTGCTTAAGATGGGAGCTCTGAGGAAGAGGTAAACCCAAGAAAAGATGTGCTCACAGCAAGTCAAGGTAAGTCAACTGTAACAAGAAAGGAGCAGAAGAAGTGAACAAGCAGAGTAATAAGGAAACATCTGACCATAATGATTTGAGGTCAATTTTGGTAAAGTTATGGGGAGAGTGAGTGGAGAGGACATAGGGAGGAGCTATAGAAAGCACCAAACCTAAGGAAGAAAGAGAAGGAAAAAATGTCATGACAGAATGGGAAATAAAGCTCTTAAGAGGAGATGGATGCTTGCAAAATAACCTGCTCATTAGCCCTTGGTTTATATTCTTTGCCACAGAATTGTCACTTCTAATTATCTTTTCACCTTTGGTTTAACTGCAATCACAGAAAACTAATGATCACCAGCCTTGCTTCAAAATATTTACTGGGTAGTGCCTGAGATCATACCAGTTTTCTCAGTTTGACCATATAACTAAAAACTAAATAAAAGGAAAAGTCATGAGTCCATGAGTACATGCCTTTTAACAATTAAAGTTCCTGTATAAGAAGAAGGTTAACTGCTGGATGCCTTGACACTCACACATGTCTGATATGTTTAGTATCTTGGACACAATTTTCCTTTCCCCACTCTCTTTCTTTTTTTATCCTGTGGAAGCTAAAACTTTATTATAAAACTGAAGATAAGTATATCAGTTTGCTGGATGCTGGCAGAGCAGAACACAAGCAATGAGAAGATAAGGGATTTTGGTCAAATACAAAAAATACCATGGAACCTAAACCAAATGACATCAGATAAGACCTCCACTGACTTTCTATTAAAAATGTAATAAATAAGGATCACAGAAAAAGAATCTTATTTTTTTCCTGGCACTATTTTTTTGTTGTTGTTGTTATTGTCTCTAGTGCTTCACAAGTGTATCTGTACTCGTGTTGTTTTCCCATTTGTAATAAATAAATGCTGATCATCTTGTATTCAAGGTCTGACAGGTTAAAATTAATGATGAGACTCTTTTTTTTTTTTTTTTTTGTATATATATATATACACATATATATTTAATTTATAGGTTTAATTCCAGTCTTGTGGGACAGCCTTACTGGCCTGTTTAGGGACTTGGGCAAGTCAGCGATCCTGAAATCATGACCAGCAGTTCTGAGAGCATGATAAAGCCTGGAAGCTGATGAATTGGGTAGAAAATGAGCTAAAAGCAGTGTAAATATTCATGTGGTCAGTATTGGCAGTGTTTGGGTTTGGGGCATATTCAGCTTCCCAGATGTTCAGAGATGGGCTCTGGGATGGCAATAGCAGGGATTGAATTGGTTTGTGGTGCAGAGTGCAGCTCTGTTCAAGCAGTTCAGCTACACAAACCCATGTTATTCTTGGCTGGTGGAGAGGTCTCTGTCACTTCAGCTGCTGCTTTATCAAGTGGGAAGAGAGGAATTGCTAAAAAAGAGAGAAAAAAGGTCTGCTATTCATTCTAAAATCCCTTCTGTTTGCCTGAGACTTCCAGAAATACAGTTTGTCTGCAATGCCTGTAGGATGTCAGCAATGAAGGACAGGCATGGATAGATTTACTGTTGGGCTTTCTTCACCATCTTGGATATTTTCCTGTGCAGATGCAGTTATCCCTCACTGGCAATTTTTGTGGACTTAGTAATATAGAGACTGGGAATCAGACCATGAATTGCTAACAGCACATATTTAATTGGCAGATTTTCCTGGATTTTAATGTGTCTAGATCTTGGTATCACCTTGCTAGTGGTTCAGGTAAGCTTTACACCACTGTGCAGAACTATAAAAATAATAAAATATATCCTGATTCATGGCACAGCCTGTTGGAGAGAGGTAGGGGAATTGTGGCTGCTCTCAACAGCAATCCTCTGCTCATTTCATTTCCTGTGATGCCTACGAACAGAAAGCGGTCACAGTCCCAGTCCAGGCAGCACATTAGCAATAAAGCATAGAATGGATAATTTTGGCCTTGAAAGTACCATGGAGTTGTTTTATTTCTGAGGGCATTTCATAGACTGCTTCCACCCAGGAATATTTTAGCCTTTTCAACTGTTCAGTGTTCACATCTACCTGTGTGGCTCAAGCCAGGCTGTCTCAGGGCTTTGGCACTGATAAACTTTGAATGACAGGGAAAATATATGTTACAAGCTGGGAAAGGGAGAGTGTTTTTGATGGGAGAGGAATCCCCTTGGGCCCTGATGTTTGTCTGTGGCCTTAGGTGAGGTTTGCTTAGTGGTGTCTGCCCGGTCTCCAGTGGACAATAGTCTGTGCCATAAAAAGCTTCCATGCATAATACGTCGTATTTGTTGGCCTCTGCCTTGAAGAAACCCGGATGAGAGCTGTTTATATTCATCTAGGGACAATCTCCAGTAGGAAAGATAGTTCACTTTGGATATAGGATATCTATGCCATTTCATTTTATTCCTTCTTTCAGTCTTATGGATCTTTTTCTTCTGCCTTTTTTTGCTTCCTCTCACTCCCTCTTTACATTTAACTTAAATGTGGGGAGTTTTAAGTATCTATAACTTCCTTGAAAACCAATAGGACTGAAAATGATCAGCATTCATCATACATGTTAATTAAATTTAACTAAAGAATGTTCAAAGCAACACGTACAAGTGTATAATCTATGTCTATATAATTCTTTCTCCTTCATACTTTAAGTTCTCTGTTCATAGGCAGAATCAGGTTATAAAAAGTTAAGAATCAACTGTAAAAATCAGATTCTCAGAGAAAACATGCTGGGAAGAAAAAAAAGAGACAACAAATCTACAAAAAAAAAAAAAAAAAAAAATCAAACAACTCTTAACGCATTCCTGCTGTCTGCCTGGCAGTACTAATCTTTTTGCTTAAGATCCAGCATGTTTTAAGCTTACACCAGGGTATTTCCCCACTGCCAGGCTCATTCTGGGGTGCACAAATGTGCACACACACACACACACACGTGCACCCACACGTGCATCCCCTGGCAGATGAGAGTCAGCGAGAGAGAGAAAGTGTGTGTCACACCCTCTAAATTCAGGTGGCCTCAAGCAGTGCCATATAATCCCAGCCTCAATTAAACTTTCCAAGGTCAGTGGTGTTCTACCAGGTCAGACATAAATAAGTCAGGTGAGAGTCCTAGGGCACTGAAAAGCCATATTTATTCTTTATCCACAGTTCATAGCTATCAAATGAAGCCTAACAGAGAGAGAGTGTGTGTGTGTGTGTGAGGGACTGGCTCTCAGAGCTGCTTCTGTTGTAAGCAATTTTTTTTTAAAGAAAAAAAATTCTGGCTCACCCCTACCTCAGAATTACCTAAAACTTCACTGTGACTGTGGAAGCTTTAGAAAGACAGAGATTTTAATTCAGCGACAATTATGTTGAATGATTAATTTATTAAAGTGAAAGTACCTCTAGTGACGCTGAAGATCGTTTCTTTTAAGAGGAAAATATTTTAAAATTTGAGAACAGATGCCACCATAAACCCCTCTTGAACTGAGATATACAGATTTCGTGTCCCAATTCAGCTAGTAATTAAAATGGGCCAATATTGAACAGTCTATTGGGTTTGTAAACAGAATATTTAATTTTCTCTTGTTTTGGGAGAGCAGAGGAAAGAATAGGGAGAATATATCTTAGTTCAAAATTGTTAAACCTGTGGATTTACTGTGGCTTCTCTGGGTGTCAGACCCATTGAGAAGAGTTATCATATTCCAACAAAGTAATTAAGGACAGTTGAGGTCCGCTGATTTCTGTACTGCCTGAAGAACTGAGTGAATTTTCTAGGCCTTTATGACTAATAACCAAATTATTATATATGTTTTAATAAACCAACATACCACAAGTCTGCCCTGCTGTACTGCTTAGTATTTTAAAGGTAGCATTTTGACTTGAGGCATTAGACCTTTCTCATATGATAGTTCAGGAGGCAAAAAAAAAAAAAAAAAAGTTTGAGAGCTATTTTTGAGAGAATTATCAAAAACAAAAGGAAAATAATTCTCCAAACTCTCACTTGTCTGCCTCCAAAACAAAGGAAAACCTCCCAAAAGTGTAAGTACTGTTTTATTTTAAGACTCACAAGCAGAAAGTGCTTTCTTTAAGAGGGTACAGAGGTCTGTTTTTTTTCTGTTGACCTAACTTGATTTACACCAGTTTACACAGTTGAGAAACTGATACATTAATGCTGCTGGAAAAGTCATCTCACACCTTTGGTTTGTTTTTCCTTATTTAATCATTTTTCATTATTAAGATATGGTGATCTACTAAGCATGATAAGGTATATATATCTTTTTTTAATGGCTTTCACTCTTCTGTTGAGAAATAATTTTGAGAGTGCAATTAAGTAATAACAAAAATAAATTTCCAGATATCTTTGTGAATACTAGTGCTAGCTTTTATTTAGTATATATAAGGAGATCACATCATTAATTATTGCAAATATTCAGACAGTGGATACTTATACATATGGTTTTGAATCACTGAATATATACAAGAGTAACTTTTAATCTCTGAAATATTCAAACACGTATAATCACACATTTATCTTCCTCAATAACTTGCACACTTGCAATCAGAGAATGGAAAAAAATAGTAGGTGATTAGCATGTCCAGACACATAATGATGAGTGTTGATTGGCTAAAGTGAGCACTTTCCAAACAAAGAAAAGTATTTGTCAAAACTGTTACACAATTTGGGATATATTTGCTATATTCATTGTCAGTCAGCTGTAATAGTGATTCTGATTCTGAGAATTTGAAGATAAAGTTAAAAAAGCACAGGCATTAGGGAGAGTTTATGGTGGACAAAGTGCCATAGAAATATGTTTATAGAAATATCAGTTTTATTTTATGGGCATTAATATTAGAAATCATTTTAGTGCTCGGTGTTCATTAGCATATGTATTGAATTCCCTGCTTCTCTGCCTCCGGTTTTAACATCTGTAAGTATAAAGGAAAATCTTGACAAATGTTTCTGAAAGTTTTATGTTCTCTTTATCCCACCACTGGATTGTAATCTGTGTTGTGCCCGCTGCAATAACAGAAGAATTGGGATCAGATAACCAGTTCCACAGATTAGATGAGAAGAAAGGGTGTTACAACAACATACCCACTTCCTCTTAGGTTTTAACCATACTCTGTGTTTCAGTGACAGGACAAGAGGGAGGGTGGAAAGGAAAATTTATCTTTTTGCTAGATCTACTTCTATCAGTTTCCCCAGCCAGCCCTCAAATACGTGTCTTAGTGAATACGTTACACGACTCACTCTTGAAGGAAGGAATTAAAGCAAACCTCAAGCAATCAATGCTGTAAGAAATTTCACCAATGGCTGGACTAAAAAGTGGTTAAATGAAGCTGAATCCAAGAACACCTTTTCCCTGTGAGGAAAGATTAAAATGTCCCTTTAAGGCTAAGTTGATACAAATGTATATAGAATTTTTAAATACAACTCCCACCTCACCGAAGCACTCAATCTTAAATACTGGCATGTAGGAAGACCATGGAAACTTCTTCAGCTGGAGGGTTTTTTTTAAAACTTAAAATTCTGAAAAGACTTAGCAGACTTTTTGATAATTTACAGTCATCTCCACCATGCTAGACATACCAGTTAAGGGTTATGAGCCAAGTGCTTTTTCCAGGTCCAAGTTAGATTAGTTACAACATCCAGAGTTATTAATTGGAAAGAAAAGAGGAGGAAATTAAAGAGGGCATTCTATAGCTCAACATTTTGTATTGCACCTGCGTGTTCCATTCTCCATTTATTCAGAATAAGTACTTGAAGTCAGTGGCTGAAAAGAAAGTAAATGATCATAAAGTTTTCTTCTGAGGAGATTCTCAGCCTGAGGAAGCAGCACTGTAGCAGGGAAATTGAACAACTCTTGATCTCTTGTGGATGTGGATAAAGCCACTTCTGAGGGGAAGGGATAAAGTGAGGAAATGTGGTCTGACTGTCATGTGAAAAGCGACAGGAACAGATTTTTGGTCCTCAGAAAAGGGATCTTAGACTTTTATGGCTGAATTCATTGTGCTTCTAACCATGTTTCATGTCTTGTTTTCCCCATTTAGCAAAGTTGGATAATGATTTACTTTTGGTACAGCCTGAAGTGAGAAAGAAATTCGTAATGAATTGCGTTTTTTCACACATTTCAGGGTGCTTCAGTGTCTAAAAAATCCCAGAGATTCCCCCAGAGGGTCATGTAGGGATTGTTCTACTGGCCAAATGTTTAGGTTCAGGGGATTTACCTATAAGTTTACATAAGTTATGGAAAATCTGGTAATTAGGAGACCTGCACCTTATGAATCTCCTTGTTCCACTCTACAGATGAATTCTGGGTCACCCTGTGTTTTACCTGTAGGAAATTTTTACTCCATGAAACCAAAGAGGCTGCACAAAAGCAAAACCTTCTCAGCCCTTCTGGTGCTGCTCACTTCCACTTGTTGAAACACAGAAACATGTCAGAGTGAGGACAGAGCAATGCCAGCACAGGTACTGGGACTTGAAGTGCAAAATTGCCCCCACAGAGCTGGTGGATCCAAGGGAGACATCATTTTGTTACCTACATAAAGGCCTGGCAAGAGCCTGGGAGAGAACAAGCTGGAAGAAGGTGTAAATCTCCCAGAAGATCAGGAGCAGGACCTTGCAGAAATGCTGGGAGCTGTTGTCATTGCTGCCTGGGAGAAGAGCTAGGCCACACTGAATTATCCTGAAGGAGAACTCTTTCCGTATTTTTTCCACAGATAGCAAAAGATTTAAAACAGGTGAGTGGCATCATACAACCTAAACCTTTTATTCTGTATTTCACATCTTCCTGGTTTATCTAAAACTCATGCTACATTGAGTGAATTAGGAGGTTGATTGAAAAGTACATTATATACTAGTTACCTGCGAGATGTGCACTTTAGAAGTGAAGGTTTAGGGGCAGAGGAAAGGCATATAATAAAGAGTAGTGCACTTTGAAAGGTCTAGGCAATGCTGCAAGAAATAGCATTACTTCACAGTTGTCAAGGCTCAGAAGTTTTATTACCAAGGAATTTCACTTTTGCCTCTTATTCTTAACACATTGACCAGTTCTGGGACTGAGAGGATTTGCTGATCTAATACAGATAGTGATTTCGTAGGTTTGTTCAGATTTATATAGACAGCACCCTGGGATCAGGAATTACATTTAAAATGTAATAAAATGTTCTTGTGCACTTTTACTCACAAATACTGTACTTAAAAAAGTAAACATCAAATAATCTCAGATATCTTTCAAGAAAATGTTGACATAGCTCCAAGAGCTCATACAGATGACTGAACAGTTTTCTGAGTAAACTTAATAAACTCATATTCTTATTCTTTCAGTGTACCATGAAGTATCACATCATGGAGAAGAGAGAAAACTAAGCCATATAATTTAGCAGAAATCTATTTTAAATACATATTTCAACATATGAAGACAGAATATAGACATTTATGTAGGCATGTTTTTGTACTACTTACAGTCTTAGTGTTTAAATAAATGGTAGCAGTTGAGAGTTTCGCCCACATAAGTGAATCAAGCTCCCATTGCAAATATTTTGTCCCTGCTCCTAAAGTGAGACCTCAGTCCTTTTCTACTGATCAGCAACATTACAATGATCTCAAGGGGCAGGATCTGACCCCTAATGTGTTCAGAAGGACTTTGTGTAAGTTACGAGTTTTAGCACAATTGCTCCTCTAAGTAGTCAAAATGATTCATCTACATTATCTGTCTTTATTAAACAGTCATTTACCCTAGTGAGTCCCACTCAAGGGAATCTTTATTATTCAGACAAGCCCTTACAGTCATAATGACACAAAATATATATAGGAATTGTTAATAAAACTGTTATTCCTATGTCTGTGGATAAACATCAGCTGGTAATTTTATATCAACAATCCATCAGACCAGAGACAAAAATCTACAGCTAACAGGAGCAGGAAATCCATAATAACATGCCAGAGATCTGGTGAATACTACTGAGCAAGAGAGACCACCATGAGGCAATAAATTTGGATTCTTAATGTATTTTGCACAATAACATTAAATGAAGTCTTTCTTACATAATTTAACAAAACAGTTGTAACCCTTAAGGCCTATGGAAGTCCAAAGCTGTGTCAAAGCTGGTGGCATGGCTGATATTCTCAACCTAAAATCCCTTAAGGATCAAAAAAGGAAAAATTATATTCTCTATTCTGCGGGAGAGAGATTTGTTAGAACCTATCCAAATTATTGATGGGACAATTGTTTCCCCCTCAAAGAGTGTACATGGACAACACACTTTAACATCTTAACATTGGCATGTCTCATGTTAGAATCCAACATTAAGTTTGAAGAAAGGCCTCAGGGAGGCCTTTTCGTGTTTGGGAATATCTACAACCCTTTGAAATTTTCATAACAATGCCAGGGCCCCCCTTTTAAGTCAAGGGAAGGTGAGAGAAGGGAGTTTCCAATGTAACATCAGATTGGAAGCCCTTCATAGGAATGGGTGAGTGCTTTCACCTCCAAGGTACTTGTAGTTTCAGATGTGTTGGATGCTGAGAAGATCCTTCAACTCTGATGTAATGGAACAATACATATTTTTAGGATTTTTATATCACCTCTAACAAAGATCTGATAAAGATTTGTTACAATCTTGAGGGACTGGACCATGTATTTTGTGGGTTTTAATCTGCTGAAGGACTGAAACATCACTTCTAAGGTTTTGACTAGTCATATATTTCTATGAAACTGTTTTTTTTAAGAAAAGGAAACAGCATCCCTCATGGCCTGCTTTAGATAACAGAAGTCTCATGACAGCCTCCAAAGGCACTGTCCTGCTTCAGAGCAGTGCAAAACCCTTCCTTTTGAACATACAGCTGAAGAAGTTAAAATGTTTATGTGAAATAAACCTCATTTTTCTCTCTTCCTCGGTGTTTGGATGTTTTGTGCCAGCCCCGTGCAGTACCTCGGCCATGTGCAGGTGAATTAGAGCTGCAGGATGAACACTGCAAGACTTAATGGAGTATCCTGCTCTTTGATCTCCCTGGTTCCTGCCCAGAGATGAACACAGCAAGCTAAGTACTGCAATTAGCAGTAACAGCTATTAACAAGCTTCACAAAAGACACAAAAGGACACAAGTAGGTGGTTTACAGCTTGGCAGATAAAAACAAAGTGGGCACATTCTTTTACACACCACTCCTCCTGCAAGTTCAGGCTAAGGGACCAGAGGGATAACTGTTGAACGGTCCGGTTCTAGTAAATGGACCTCAAAAAATATAAATTGGCATAGTCTCTGTAGCAGAGGAAACATATTTGGTTTACCCTTAACAAAGTCCTTTGTGAAACAAAATTTTTTGGGAAAGACTATTTTTACTGCATTGTTTTCTGAGTTAAAACTAAAGAAGCCAGCATGGACATCACCATAAACACTTGGATTTCAGTCCATGAGGAAACTGAAAGGAAAATCGAACACTGCCCTGTAGAAGCATAGCAGTTTCCACTGACACTGCTGCCCAAGCAGAGGGTGTATACTGCAAAACTGTATTTTGTACTTCTGCACAACAGTTCACAAGCCTGTCCTCTACCCCAGCACCCTCTGAAAAGCCAAGGAGAGAACCTACCCCAGGTTTCTGCTGTTGGTTCTGGGGCTCAGACCTGGATCAAAGGACTGAACTAGGTCATGTTTCTAGAGGTTGTTCCCTGCAGATCATTCAGCTGCTTGGCCCAAGGTGTACCACATCACACCCCCTGCCTTCCCAAACATGTCCCCCACTGCCTGGGAAACTGGAGCTGCAGGTGACACTTATGTGCTGTGGCTGTGACAGATCACCCGGACTTTTCATGCTGTTTTAACAGCAGAAGCAGCCTCCCTCCTGTCCCCCACAAGTCTGTAAATGATGTGGCCACATTTGCTTGTTGTTGTTTTGACAAACAACACACGCTGACTAGAGTAACCCCACCAGATGATAGATCCACAAACGTGCTCTAACAAAAACTCATTTTTCTATACAAATACTAGTCTTGAGAGACATCTCATAATAGTATTGCATCAGGGATATCTCTAAAGCTGGCAGATTTCCAAATACATATATTTATATTATACATATATATAGGAATAAGAAGATGGAAAGAAAAGGCGGGGGGAAATGGAAAAGAAGATGCAATAAGTCAGAGAGCATCTAAGGATTTTTAGCCATAAGCTATTTCTTAATCAGGAAGCAAAACGCGCATTAATCAGAACATTAGCTCCAGACAGTGCAACAACATCAAGAACATTGCTACTGTTCAGAAAGTCATGAATCTTTATAGACCTACAAAACATTTATATAACTTTATCATCATTGGCTTTGATCAATTATATAACATGAGAGCTAAGAGGTTCATAATTTTCTCCCCCCATGTGAACTCTGGATGTGTAAAAATCTCTAGAAAAGCAAAAATAATAATGCATATTTTTACTTTTTGTCGCTGTGCACTGTGTGTGAGGACATTTTGAAGCAGATTAGAGACAGTGTCCTCTTTTCCACACACATCCGATTCCAAAATAGCTAAAACGTTGTGCTGCAATGCCTGGCTGATGCATAGACCAGTTCCTGCTGTGCATCCTGACCATGTCCTCCTGACTGTGATGGTGGATGTATCCTGAGGAAGGAGTGAGCTAGAGCAAAGGTTGTGTTGTGGTTTGAAAGCAGATCCAAGGTTTTGCAGAGTAATTGGCTGCTGCTCTTATTGTTTATGCTTGCACACACAGGCTGTGGTGGGCTTGTCTCTGCTGGCAGTGTGGGGAGGTTTAATTTTACTCTGATCAAGGCAAAATACCTTGCTGAGAGGCTCAGGTTCAACATCATGCTAATAAACTATGTGGCTCTTGGACAAAAGATGTTTTCCATCTGGCAAGTCTAGAGCATGGGCTTGAGTAGGACATCAGTTGTGTGCAGAAATCCCTGTGGACGTACCCATAAGTTTTTGAGGGGCCTAATACATGAGATAAATATGTGAAAAAATGTAGACCCATCTCAAAAATACATGGTCCAGAATTAACAGAGTTCAAGGACTTACTTAAAGGTAAGGGGCAGCTAGTGATTATGTATGCAGATTTGTTGGGGTTTTTTTTTTGCTGGCCTTGAATCAGGCTAATCTTTACTACACAAGGTAGAGCATGGCAAATATGGAAACATCTGTGTTATGCAAATTCCTCTGAAATGGTTGAATGGCAGGTAACTGACTGTATTTTGGAGCTGTTCCAGGTAGAATGAATCAACAGTCTCCAGCAAGTCAGTCCAGCAAAAATCTGCAGGGTTCCTTTTGATGCATACACAGCTGTGAGCTTCTGTGTTGACTGCTTTCAGCTGAAAGCAGAAATAGTTTAAAAAATAAAAAGTTTAGACCTTAGAGGTACTGAGATATCTAAAGGAGAGGGTGATATCAGCCTGAGATTTTTGCTCCAAATTTCCAGCAAGCTTGACTGTGATAAGTTTTACTCCGTCTCTCTTGTGTTTCTCCCTTGGACATTCCTAGGGAGACATGAGTGTGTCCTGGAGCATTTTTATCATCTCCATGGAGAGGGGCAGGGAGGGAGCTCTCCATGTGAACCCAGGGCAGCACAGGCCTCTCACTGGATGGGTAGGGATGCGAGTCCAACTGAAGGAGAAGATTCCAGCCCTTAGACGTCAGAAACTTCCCAATCTGCTCTGTGAGAATGAGGTGAGGATGAAGCTTTGTGAGAGTCCTTGGCATTTGGTGATGCAGGACCCTACAACATCAATCTAACCCTTAAAACATCAGCTCTGCAGTGCTATGGACAACAGGTGGGGAGGACTTAGGAAGAAATCCTGCCAAGTAGTTTTCCTATTTCAAGAAGCTGTAGTGCTTCCCTTCTGGATGGACTTGCTGCTATCTGGCACCAGAGCTCATAGAATTAATATTTCATACCCATAACATTGAAAGAAATAGGAAACATGACTTTGGAGAAGTAAAAATTCAGTTTTACAAAGAGTAGCATGATGATCTTCTTTTCAAATGTAGGCTTGGCCCAATCAGGAATCCTTATAATTTAATTTGCCCTGGTCAGAGATATGTGATCCTTTTCTGCAAAATATTTTACATATCTTAGATCTGATTAATTGTAAACACGCTGAAATGCTCTCTGCTACTGCTGCTGCCTCTGATTCGTTGGTGACCTGTAGAAAGAGGCAACACATGCTTACTGTTAAAAAAAAAAGAACAGAAGGATCATCTATTGCTCAGATGAAAGACAGAGACAAAATAACCAATCTGTAATGCAGATTTATTAATAGTCATTCACTGGTTTTCACTGAAATACTCTTCACGTAACCTTGACTTTATTAAGTAGTCCTTAAGGTGCATTTTGAAGACAGATAATGAGTTTGGGGAATAGTCTTATCTACATCAAGCTAATCTTTAACAGCTTGGAAGGGAACTCGCAGAAACTTTTCCACTTTAAGTGACATAGCCATGTTCAAATCAAGCCTTTTAAAATGTCATTTTAATAGAAGAGTTTACAGGCATTTTTAATTGCTACGCTTCATAGAGGAATATTATTTAAATGAAGAAGATAGAAAAAGTTATTGAGTTTTTAATAGTATTAATGGGACTGGAGGCAAGTGAGTGGTGTTGGGGCAGCAGGAATGCTGCTGTGGTGGAGTGGCACTTAGTGTCTTGAGTAATAAAGACAAGGCAGCTCTTCTTTGAAAAAATAGCCTCTTTCAGAGCAGCTGTCACTTTAAAAGGCAGGGCCAGATCCAAGGCAGGGATTTTGAGTGATATTTGGATACCAAACCTGCAGATGTCACCTTGTCCAGCTTCCACAAGCAGAAGCTCTCAAGGGCTTCCTGACCCTTTGCTGGCATGGAGTCTGGTTGTGTGTGCAAGTGAGAGAGGGATGAAAAAGAGAAACTGAAAGGAAAATGAGCAGAGAGTCACTATTTTAAAAAGAACTCAGATTTACAGCATCTGTACTTCCCTTCAGTTTCCAGCATGCCCTGGAAAATAGTTTCACTTTTCCTGCATTGTGTGTAAAGCCCCAGAGGTGGCTGGCCCCCAAAGGCACACACCAGCCTTTTCCTCCGGCTCATGTATGAAGTTGCTCACACCTCGGGCTGAATTTTAATCCGGTTGTACAGGCAGATGAGTTACACGAATCCTCTTCTGCTGATTCCAGTTGGCTTAGCTCATTTTGTTTAGCTTGCTTTATTGTTTGGGCATTAAATGTCCCAGCTCTCCCAAATGCACACACATTTGGTTTCTGACTAATGCGCGGCCTCCGTCAGAGAGACAGCATTTGTCATTTAGAATCCAGCATGACTTCGAGTCAGGTTGTGACTCAGATACCACAAACTGTACACAGAATAGACCACAAATTCCTCCAGTAAGACTGAACAAGGCTTTCTGAGAAGCCACTTCCTCCTCTGGTTATATCCTAACCCTGACTGACAGGTAGCAAATAACCACGGGGTTTTGAGTGGCAGTTTTTTCTCCTACTTTTCCTTAAAATTTTTGTCTGCTGAATTCATGGCTGTTTAAAATCCTGTCTTTTTGTGTACACACAGAACAGTGCTTTCCGCTGGATGTGGCTGTAGAAGTCTTGGTTGGTTACATTTTTCTGGAAATATTGGCATCCTTTGACTGAGCTCTGAGGCTGGGAATTCTGAGAGGACAGTGATCATGAGGGTAAAACTCAGCCTGACCCATCCGGGTTCCCCCGAGCTGCAGCTGCAGCTCTCTTGTGCTTTGTCCACAAACCCCTAAATTGGCTGGGCTTGCTCGAAAGGTTCCTGAACTTTGCCAAACCTTTTGATGAACCTGTTGGGGGCTGGAGAAGGAGGGGAGGCAAGGGACGGGACCAGGGCTGCCAGTGTGGGGAGGTTTACAAGGAAACCTGAAACCAGGTGAGATTCCCAAACTCTTTCCTCGGGCTGCAGACATGCAGGCAATTCTCCATTTGAAAACAGAACTGGAGTTAACAAATCTGCTAACACGCTTACTGACCAGTAGTAAATCCCAGCTCGATTTATTACCGAACACAGCACTTTGGCCTAAGTCCTCAGTGTCATTTTGCAAGTGGACAGGGAGCAAGCCACATTCTTAAATTCTGGTGAGAAAACTGGTTGTGAGAATCAAATGGGCTTCAGCCCTTTGATTTAACTTCTCTTTTGCTTTCTCTTTTTTTTTAAATTTCGTTTAATGAAACAAGAGAATTCATCTGCCAACATGTTATTCTGTTCTCTTTTGTCAATAGAAAAGTTGTTTTGCTAATGGTTATCTGTCTGCAAGTCCTTGACCTGCTTGTAAACACATTTCTGCAGGAAAACCCCAGGCCATGGCCTCGAGCATTTACGTCAACAAGAAGAGATAAAGTGACCAAAACTTAACCTGATCTGGCCTGGAGTGCCCTCTACTGCCCCTTGACCAAATACTTCCCTAATCTGTGTCCTTCTGAAAGGAACAGATTGTTGTGTAAGAAGTATTACCTGGAATGAAATCAATTTTGGGAGCCTGACTTCTTCCTCTTTTTCCCCAGCTCATAGTCAAAGCCCGTTGAATTGCTGGAGGTTAAGGAATAGAGTCGGAGTTGGTTTTGGTGTCAGGGCAGGAGTTTTCCCTGGGATCACCCCCTTTGTCCCCACCCCAGCCACCCGACTGTGTTCTGTCATGCCACGTTAAACACGTCACCTTCCAAGCTGTGCGACAAACGCAGCAAAACTGAACTTGCTGATCAAGTTGCTTTTAAAAGCCATTTGCTGATCCCCGGGGATTTGTTCTGGATTCACACGGCACAAACAAAGGCTGTGATACAGCCAGGGTTTGGAGAGTCTCTAAAATGGGAGAGAGGTCCCAAATTTTGGTGGGATACTTGAGGCAGGCAATGGTGGAGCTGCAGTGATGGGACGGCATGAGCATCCCAGTTTGGCTACTGCATCCACTCCTGGAGGCTGGGGTGAAAGCTGGCTGCAGCCAAAGACAGTTCTAGGGGAGAACTGACACCAAATTTTCCTGCAAAGGAAGGAGCATATCTATATGCTTTTTTTGGTAAGAGCTGGGCTAGAAAAGTTGAGGTACTTCCCAGAGGAGAAATGTATGCTGTGGAAAATTTGTATTGAGAACATAAATGAGAAAATTATTATTGAGTTGCTCATAACAAAATACTTTTTTTTAGTTATGAAGACCCATGCTTGATTTTGGATGCTTCATAACGAACCAAAACCAAATGACTTTCAAATGGATAATGAGATTCTATGACTGCTGATTCACAACTTCCCTATGACCATTCTCCAGTTGTTCAGGATGAACTGGGCTGCCAATCAGCCTTCATTTATCCAGTCTGGATATCTGTAGCTGATCACTGCATGTGAAACTGTACATGACAGACCAAAAACTCTCTCAGTGTGTAAATCTGAGGCAGAATGGAGAAAGCAAAGCTTAAGGAAAAGGCTCAGATGAAATGATATCGATGTGTATTGGTGCTGAGGGACTCCTGGATGCTGACAGGTTTGCAGGGCTTACCAGACACAGTGGATGAAGTTGTTCTCCTCTAGACAATGTTCAGGCCGTGAAGATGAAATCTGTGCTCTAAAGCATCTCCCACTTCTCTTGAAGGTGGCTTTTTTTGCCTTTATCTGCCCCCTTTGTTGGTAGGTGCAGTCTGAGGTGGGTTTCCTACAGCTGTCTCACAGGCTTCTACCAAGTGTTGGGAGGAGAACATGAAATCCTTTAGGGTTAATTCCAGCTGTGTTATTTCCTTAGGATACAGCTGTTTTATGCATTTAACCTTGTTTAACCAATGCAAGGCAGTTATAGTTCCAGCTTTTAACAGTGGGATTAATTCACAAGCTTTCATCTAAACTGGACAGAAACTTTCAATGCTGGCTTACAGAAAGTATCATTTCAGCTATTCTGACAGAAAATCAAAATTTGGGGAACAAAGTAGATTTTATTTTCTTTTTCTATAGAAAGGCTCTATTTAAGGAAAAGTGATTTTATTTTTCCAGTAGGAAATATTTCTAAGAGAAAATATTTCATCTCCTAAATTGAAAATGTAAATTTTAACCTTGCTTAATAAATCAAAATTATTGCTCCTTTAAAAAAATTTTCTTACAACATTTCTTTATTTCTCTGCTTCCAAAATTCAACAGAACTTTGAAGATGAACGCAGATTTGACAGACACCTTTTCAGATTGACAAGATTGTTTTTACGGTGAAGAAAACTTGTCTTCCTCACAAAATGCAAAGCTGTGTAATCAAAGAAAGGTGAAGGGCTGGCTGAATCTGTTCAGTATTCTCAGTTACTTTCCAAACTAAACTTCTGAATGCATGTTAGTTATTCAGATTAAGTCATACTCCCCAAATCCCTCCAGCTTCTGCACTGGAGATGATATTTAAACAGCACTAATAGAGAAAACTTGGTGTGTTTCAAAAAATAATTCCCAAGTAAACCAAAGCTGGGTTCACCAGATGTATCAGGGAAGTCTGACTATCTTCTGTTGCAACAAAAGACCAGCTTCAATTAAATTCTCAGCCCCTCAACAGTGCAAGGGAGGAAGCTTTAAAAGCATTAAGTGACCCATATCAGTGTTTGTGCTCCTAATAAAAATATGCATGCTCTTTTTTTACAAAATTTGCCAGAATTAATTGACACTGATGTTTTAAATTGACTTTTGGTAATGGAGCATTTTATCCATTTTAAATTTGGGAAAATTTTCCTGACTTGAAGCTTTCATTTCAGTCTAGAGCTATGGAACCTCTAGAAATTTCAAACCATTTGTTGGATGGGAGACATCAGGCTCCAGTGACTTTAGTGACTATGAAAATGAAGTGAGTTCTTGCTATGGCTTAGAATAAGAATAAATATTAGTAACACCAGTGCCCAGATTCTTCAGCTGAGATCAGCATATCTTATAGTCTAAAAGGTGCTTCATATTTAGAATCAGATGGGAGAAAGGACACACTTTTCTCTGCACGTCTCTGTCTTTTTTCACACTGATCAGTCCATCATTTACCCATAAACTTTCTAACACAGTGATTTGGTGCCCTATTAGAAGTAGTAACCCTGTAAGCATGAGACTGTACCTGGGCCTTTTTCATACAGGCTCATGCACTCATATGCATCTGTGTGTCAATATATACTGGCTGACATAACAAATATTTTTGTTTTTAGAAATAAGAGGATTTTCCTTGGGGACTCTAAGTAGATTCAGAGGATATTCTCAGGTATCTGACTGTATTTCACTGTGATATTCATATTGTCAATAGTGGGACCTTTCTGTGGAAAATGGGGTTTTTCCTGTAAACATAATATTTCTGGATAGTGAAATATACAGTAAATGTTAAACAAGAAAAGAACTAAATTGCAGAGTATTCCCTGGTCAGCAAAACTCGCCCATTATTTTTCAGTTTGCTGAATCTGTAGTTTTTACCATTTTTTAAAAACTGTGACTTTTCAGATTCATGAGGGTAGCATAGGTAATCTTCATATTTATAAGGACACACTGTCAACTTGCTTTTCATAATTTATAAACTCTTTTTTTTATTATTATTCCTTTCCCCTGTTGGAAGCCTGAAACTGGCATGTTTCCTTAATAGAGCTGGGAAGAAACTGCATTTTTTCTCAGAGTGATGAGTTCTCAGAAATAAGCTATCTGTGCTTCATGCAAAGGAGAAGTATCCGAGTTGGCTGAGTAGGGCTGGAATTAGTGCTGTAGGGTCTATTTTGCAAGTATGTGCATGCTTTAGACTTTCAAGTTGCAACTTGCATTTTGGCTTGGTGAGGGATTTGTCAATACGTTACAGCTTTGTACGTCTTTGTTGATGTGAGCTGGATGAATGCTCATTACCTTGTTAGGTTGGACCCTTGCCTTTAACCATCCCAACCAACCTCTCTCCCCACTGCTTTCTTCACAGCATCTCTCACATTCCCATCTCCTGCTGTGTGCTCCTGGCACGGTGAGAACAGATATTTTTCTTCTGCCCCTGCATTGATGGACTGGCAAGGACATGCATCCCTTATTCCAAGGTGAAATGGAAGTAGTTTGATAGCCATTTTCTCTTTCCCTTTGGAATTTCACTGAATTACTTTTCCGTGGGGTTTATTAAGGTAAATATTCCAGGCATTTAGGTTAACCTGGCTCCTGGCTGTTGTAAATGGGTTGAAACATTTCTGTGTTCTCAGAACTGATCCCAGAATTTGCAAGAGGCCAAGTTTGCTTTCAGAAATAATTCACGGTGTTGATGCTGGTTTATAAAACACTGTGGAATTTAGTGACTGGGTACTTTAAATACCATCTCTGGGCATTCTAGTCACTATTATGGCAGATAAAATCTGTTTGGAATTACTTTTAATGGCTTTTTGAATTAAAAAAGCTGGTAAGGATTGATTCAAATTGAAGGTCATGAACTCCTTTACCCATTTCCCCTTATTGGCTCAACAAGGGTCCTATTTCATGATCTGTTGGCCATGATGCAACTCATCTGTTTAGTTGAGAAGGTGCTGATATGAGCAATTAAGCTAAAATGGCATTGGGGAAGAACCTGTTAATATCTGGTAATGTTTCATTGATTCTGTCCATCCATCTGCCAGTCTCTCCCCCATAAGTTTCCAACTTGCTGGTTAGTTTCAGCAAAATTTGGCACAGGAGCGGAGATATTTAATACCATTATGATGCTAAATGTTTTTGGAGGACTTACAGCTGGTGGAGGGGAGAGTTCTCATGCTGGAAGAAAGGACAGCTCAGGCAGTGCAGACGTACAGATTAGACTGTTTAGAGGTGGATTATTGTGTCATGGTGATTTAGACAAAGCATAGGACGTGCTTGAAGAAACTTGGAATCATTAGTGCCACTGCTCACAGAACATCTTTTTATTTCTCTCTTGCAAAACTTTTACCACTGAAGAGGGCCTGGACCACTTATGTGCCACTTAAATGCTTTTACAGGGTTGGATTTCCTTGAGTAATATCCCAAGGAAATAATATGGTTGTGAAGCCTAATACTGTTGATATTCCTTTAGGATGCCCTGCCCTGGGAGTGTCTGTGAAACACTTCAGAAGAAAAGGTCTGTGTGAGTGGCAATCTAAACTTTTTTTTTTTTGCTTGATATGCTTAGACTCCATCCTGAACTCTCCTGCAGGATTACAGCAGATCCTGACCCTGTTGACCTAGTATCAACCCTTTTCTGTAAGCTGGGCACAGCAGAGGAGGAGGAGGAGGACAGATACTGAGAGTGGCTTAGGGGCTTAGATGCAGTAGGCTCTGAGCATCGACACCAGTTGAAAGGATCAAAGGGGTTCTGTGACTCTCTAACCATGCTAATAAATGGAAGAAGTGGTATTTGGTCTTCATTATGGACTTTAAGAAAGAAAAAAAGAAAAGTCAAGTGTTTTGTCCTGCGGTAAAGCACCGAGCAAAAGCTGGTGAATGTAACAGAGCCATCTCCATTAGGTTTTCAGCAGTGTTTCAAGAGGATGGAGCTACTTATGAAGTCACGCTTAGGCAGCACTTTCTTAAAAGTTAAATGTCTGATAAATGCTGATACTGCCTGCTCTGAATTCCTAATCTGCTTCTAGACACAACAGGACCTTGCAAAGTTTTCCAGTGCTCATGGCATGGAAGAACGTTTTAGTAAAGGATTCCCTGGATTTCTCCGGTACCATCTGCTTTGGATGTGGGCTTGAGCCCAGGGGAACTAATTCTGTCTCTCAGCAGCTCAGGCATCACCCCATGCCTTCCATTTCAATATCTCTGGGTTGCTACAGAGGTAAATAGGGGGCCAGTGACCAGGATTCGTGTTGGCAGCAACCTGGGGCCAGAACACTGATGGGCAGAGGGAAAAATGAGCATTTTAGGGGCATTTCTGCATTAGATGCTTTATTAGCTCTCAAAAAGGGGAATGTAAAGATCTCTTCTGAATCCTGAGCAGTCCTTCCTAATCTCTGACCCTTGCCTTAACTCATTTGGATACTGCTTAAATTTGAAAGAAAATCACTGGTTATAGGAGGCTTTGCCTTTGACATGGGGACATGTTCTGGCAGTGGGTTCACCTGTTTATTGCCTACCTGTATTTGTACATGTATGCATGGTATGTATATCTTTACCTATCTACATGATATGTACAAAGATATGTGTCCAGGCCATAAAGACTGTGCAGTAATTCCAGTTCTTATTTATTTAACCATGCTTTTATACTGGCAGTGTGCATGGATTTGGAATGTGCGTAAATATATGTTTACATACACCTGAGGGTGATCAGGTTTTAGCTAAACAAACAAAGAAATCATGGAAAATGTATACTTTCTGTAGAAATACCAGGTTTTCCTTGAGAACTGAGATTATTTTTTAAATTTGCTTTATGTGTTTTCCTGTGAATCTTCCTAAGGGAAGGTGCAAGGTGTTGGAGGCAGGAAAGTACGATCATTGACTTTAATTTAGAAATATTTTCTTTCTCTAAGTTTCCAATGAATGTGACTTCATACAGGCAAGTATCTGTCATGACCCTGTATTTGTGAGTGCTGCTTGATGTGCTTATGCTCTGGTGTGTATATGTTTGTTTTAAACCACACTAGTGGTATGGACCAAAACTGCTAATGGCATGATTTTTATCATGGTTTCACTACAGAACACGACAGCATGTATGATCATTGGGCATTCAAACAGTGAAAGTGTAAAGCTATTTTTCCATAATTGGTCCCAGGGCAAGGGGTTGATCTCATGTATAAAAGCCTCCAGATATGCTCTTGGTATGGCTTCTAATTAGGGAACCAGGAAAGAACTGAACTTTGGGAACTGTGATGAGTCCATTCCTTTAAAAAAAAGGAAATAATCACTTTGACCTTGAACTCCAAAAGGCCCTGAAATCAACTGATTTTACTCTTTAAGCTCCTTAACAAGCATGGGGATTAGAGACGAGCTGTGTAGAACGGTTCATATTAGATATAAACGATAATGGACAATAGAAATTCATCTGTGAGCTCAGCACAGGCATCCTGTGCAAATTCCATTTCCCCAAGATATGGTGATACCATGTTACAGTGTTATATACACCACTGATAACAATATGACTTCATCAGTTGGGAAGAGACAGAAGAAAACTCAATAGCAGCAGGGAGATGCAACTTTCAGAGATGTGCAATCCTGTTCTAATCCAAGTCTGTTTAAATAACCACAACCAGGTGTATAAAAAGGTCAAATATAATCACCTTTCTACCCTGTGTGGCGAATAAATCATCTGTTTATTTCAAGTATGATGAAATTGCCCTCCCTGACAAAGAAATAAAACCTATGAGAGGAATAAACCTACTATAGACGGAAACTGCACATTTCAGTGGCTTTCCATCTGTCCACAGCTAAATAAGGAAGGGATGTTGCTGTCACTCCAAAAAAACCCAACTTCTTTGATGACTTTATGTTGGCATATTTTCCTTCTTTCTTTTTCTCTCTCTTCCAAGAAGAGTTGAAAAAACCCACATCGCTCTGAAAAAGACGATCTCATCTTGAAAGGGAAAAGTGCATCACATTTTCAGGAGAAAAGGAAAGAAGTGAGAAAAAACACCTGGATGAGGAGAGGAGCTGATATAACTGAAATGATTGGTGGGTTTTATTTGATATGTAACCCACTCAACAGTCGTCATTGACCCAAGAATATACTAAATTCCTATGCAGATCTTTAAAATAATTTCCCTTATGAAAATCATACCTGCTGAAAAATTGTGTCTTTTAAAAGGCACCTCTTAATCTTATTGTTGGTAGAGAAGGGTGAATGATGTGGTTAGACAGGCTACTGCCTGCCATGAAAACTAGTAAGAAATGATGTTGCACAATCCATTCCTCATCTGTACCTCAAAATTTGTTATTTTATTTCACTTTTCCCTTTTTCAGTCTGTGTGGCCTGGCAGACCTACTGGAACCAAGCCTGCAATAATATTGTCTCAGTGAGCTGATAGGTGTGAGGGCACCTGCAGGCAGATAAAATGTGTTTCTGTTTGTATCAGAATTTACTACGGAGAACTCCAAATTGTCATGATTTCAGGACAATCTGCAATTTTCCCCTGAATGACTTGGAAAGCGGGGAAGCAAAATTAAAAAGAAAATCAACTCCATGCTTTTTCATTAGTTCTGGCAGCTTCCCCTAGAAACACACCCATACTCAGCAGTATCATTCTTTATTTAGCTCTGAACAGACTGAAGGACCTTAGTGAATTCTTTCTCCCTCCTCCTTTGCAGATAATAGCAATGATGCTGCCACATATTTTGCAAAGTGCTCTTTTCTGGAGCTGAGATTGAGTTACATCCAATGTGATAGACCCCACTGGCAGCCGCGTGTTCTTAGCAGAGACATTCCATTACCATGCCAAGTTATTTTTAATTCTATCTGGTTTTTTAAATTTTTTTTTTTAAACCAATGCATAAAAGAAAGCTATTGAGTTGCTCAGTCAATGTTAGTTTATTATTGCTTACCCAAGTGTTTAATAAACCTATCCCAGCCCTGGACGTAGCTTTAAATACTTCATTGACTGTAACAAAGCAGATTTTTCCTATCAGACCAAAGTGGCTCTATAAACTATAATTAAGCACTAATTATGAGCTCTACTGGTCAGATAACAGAAGGCAAGGTCCATTGTACTACTGGCAGAACCGGGAATTAAAGGAGATTATTGTTGTCAGAAATGGAATAAAACAAACAAAGGAAAAATTTGGGAGGAGGGGAAGATTTGCAATTGACCTGAGTAAACTTTATCTTGTTTGTGGCTTTGGGAGACTGTGACATCATGAGTGTGAAGAACCCAATATATGATGACATAGAACAGATGTAATACGTTCTTCTTACTACATCTGTAATAATGTGGAAAATCCACATTTTTTTGGATAACAGGTTGTACAGTCAGGTTCTGCTTGACTTCACCCTCCGACATTGAAAGCCAATCCCTTACAGTCCAAGCCAGAAGTTGCATGTTTAGAACAAAAATATTTTCAAGGAAAATAGTCTCAGTAGTTTTTTAACTTGTTCTAATAAAGCATTCAAAGCCAGAGAGTGCCACATTGCTCATGGGCTTAAGAAGCAGAAAAAGGAATTGAAGTTGAATGAAGACTGGATCTACTCCCCGGGAAGGGAGAAAAGACCCTCTACAACAGGTGAAAAGGAAGTGCGGTTTTATAAATTTGTTCCATTTTAACGTGACTGGCTTCTTTTCGCTTACTCCATTTTTACACTGGCTTAACTTGATTGGCTCCAGTAGAGTTTTCAATTATGCCAGATCCCACTGAAGTGTTATTAGCAGCCTGCTTGGAATTTCTCTTGAAAGTCTGAAAGTGTTTCTGAGTTAACAATATACTCTTCCCCTTTCCCCCTTTGAAATAAAATGTTAACTCTGCAGGAAACCTTGATGTCCTGTTGAAACAGAATGCTCAAACACCAAAATGATTTGACTTTTCACTTACAAATTTTAAATTTCCATGGAAAATAGAGTTTCTAGTTACCTCTAGTGATTGGTATGCTAGTCACAGTTCATGTATTCCTAGACCTGATACAAACATTCAAGGGAGCCAAAAGTCCTTTATACACACACACACAAGCACATTACAGCTTCCTGGAACACTGTTTAGGCTTTCAGGTGATGGCTGGGAATGTGGCCAATATCAGAAGGTAAAGGGCAAAAGAAAGCCATGAAAATGGAAATGACAATATTTCTTAGGAGCAGGCAGGTGCCTTTGCCCCTGACTCATGGTTGTGCCTAAAACTCACGGCGCTGCTCTCTCCTTTCTGATTTTTTTTTTCTTTTTGAAAGCAATTTGCATCTTTGGGGAAAAAAAAATTAATAAATTTCAAATGTTCCCGGTGCTTCTGTGCCAACTGGCACTGGAGGGGGCCTGTAACCTTGCCCAACTGCACTATATATAATTATTAATTAGAAAGCAACCTGGGAAGCAATGATCCTCTCCCCCAGCACAAACCAGAGGAACTTTACTGAATTCACCGTAGGAAAGAAAATTGGTTTTCCTAGGTCACACTTGGGAGCAAACTTTATTTTACTTTAACTGGTGATTCGCTATCCAGAGTGGAATTATGGGAATTAATTGGAATAACTTGGGTGCTCATTTTATAAATCAGCTGGCAGAACTCCTGCCGTAATTAATGGGTCCGACTGGCAGTTTTCCACAAACACACACCCATTTCCCAGTGATTTCCACTGTGAATACATGCATTTTGGAGGAGCTCAACTTGCAAAGGGATGTATTCAAGAGTTTATAACTGTCCCAATGACAGCAAGTTCTAATTTAAAACTCCTGTGTAATACTTGTTAGGAAGTTTTAATATCAAAAGGGCAGCCAAGGTCTTCCATGAGAAATTTCTAGACAGTGAAAGAAACTAATCTTTTTTAGTGATGTTTGGCTTCTTCTCTGCAGTAGCTGATCTCTGATTTCATATTTTATATCCATGGTTTGTTAATGAAATTTTCTCCTTTAAAGAGTAACCAGGCGGATAGGAAAAAAAATAGCTGATACTTTGCTGTAAACGTTTGAAGTGAAATTCAAGTAGCAGCCTGAGGCTCACAGTATGTAAAACCAACTACCAAAGTTTTAGGTTCTTTCTCAGGGGACCTCTGCTATATTAAATTCTTTGGTTGAAGAGAAGCAGGCAGGTTGGCATTAGAACGGACTTAGCAAATTGCATCATTTGAAAAGGGATTAGTAAATTTAACATGCTCTTAGTGCCCCTGTGCCAGTTGGCACTGACAGGGGTCTGTTACATCACCCACCTTCACCACCACATGCCATGGGGCTACCTAAAAGATGCCATGAGCCCTACTTCAAACAGAACAGGAAATTGTTAATGTCCACACATGGTGGCATCACTGCTGTTTATGGTGCACACAGGGAAGACAGATTTGATCCAAGCTCATCTCTGGATGTGTTGTTCTGGCTCTTCTTACCTGGCATTCAAGTTCATGAAGTTTTGATAGTACTTTGAAATTCCCTCATATCTGTGAGGCCACATCCCTGGCCTCACAGTAGCTCCAGAGTGGAAGTGTGAGCTGGATGTCACTGGAGACCCAGAATCACAAAGGTGGTTTTCCCCTCTGAATTTATCCTGATCTAAGTTAGTTTTCTAGTTCAGTTATTAGCAGTTTTGGGGTCTCTCTCTGTAGACCATGGAGAAGAAAAATCCATTTGACTGGACAATTACCTACATCTGCTGTAGGATGCGTTTACCTCCAGTTCTCCAGTGCCTGTGGGACCAGACTGGAAAAATGCAGCTTCTGGTAACTTATAGGGAAGAATTGTGCTGTTAAAGGGGCAACTTTTGTCTGTGGTCTACAGAAAGACCCCAGACAATTTGCTTAGCTTGGATGGCTGTGTAGGTGGCCAATTTGAAATCTAGAAATCATTGTCAGAGTACAGCTTCAGATTTTCTTCTGAAGAAACCAAAATCATCCAGTTATAAACATGAGGCATACAGACATGGGTAGAATTTGGGTGTCCACAAGTTTCTTGGGGTGCAAGACAATCCCAATTTTCAGCAAAATATTTGACATTTCTTCAGTTTGGCCTCTGGAAAATTTTTTTAGGAAGCCACATTATATTTTTGTGTGTGTTTTTATAACACTGAAGATACTCCCATGAAGTCAGATGATTTTTAGTAATGATCAAAATCCAGTCTTCTGTTTTGTGGGACTTGTCTTTCATTTCTCTTAGTTATATAGGAGGTGTACAGGGGGAAAGAGGCTTGTGCAAAATTCCCCAAATATCTCCTAAACTCCATTCTGAAGGCAAATTACCCTGGGCTTAGGAGTGCCAAACAATAAATCTGTCTTGATACTGAGGATGCTCAATTCCTTATATCAAAAAGATGAGGATGCAGCACTGTCACAGTGATGCAGGGGGAAGGAAACAGATCACCAGACAGTCATATCCAAAATCAGGTTCAAGGCCTCCCACCATGTCCAGCAGGATGGGAAATGCAGCAGAGAACAAGCCCTTCTCAGTACTCCATGAGGAAATAACAGTCCAACTTCAGATATCAGGCATGAGACTGGGAGCTTATGTTGTAAATGAAAATTTGATGGGTGCTTGCTTGCCCCTCCCCATGCAAGTTTTACATTTCCTATGTACATCGTCCGCTATTATGTGCTTATAAAGCTGAGGTCTTTTTGCTTTTAATAAAAGTCCACCTGTTTGCTTTACTTCTAATGCTTTTGCAGTATCTGAAACCCTATAAAACTCTATGGGTACTTCTGTTGGAATAAATACAGTGGGCCAAATCCAGCCCATTTTGCTCACACTAGATTTCTTATATGAGCTGGGACTGTGATAATGTGTGCACAGTAAATGAGGATAGGATGCCAAATAATTGGAGCAGATTTTTTTTCCTACCCCTCCCCCAAGTTTCCCTGTTTGATTTGACCAGGGCGATGCTGTTGGAGGTGTGTGAGGGAGGCAGCAGACATAAGGAAAACACTTTGTGTGTTAGTCACAAAAGACCTCTGTCTCCCTTTCTGAAGTAAAAAATTGTGCAAAGGAAACAATGGGAAACCAACAGGTCTCAGTGCCACAGAAGAAGGGAGTGGCCAGAATTCCACAGTGATCAAACCATGTATTTATATGTATTTAAACTACAAATATCTATCACTGGAACTTGCATATGACATGTGTGCACATGTGCAGAGAGGGAAGTAACAGCTTCCTTTCCTCTCCATACCTGCCTACTCTCTCCAAACTGAGGGAGAAGAAAAGAAAGATTCAAATTAAACACCCCAAATTAGTTGAAAGTATCCTGAGTTATTAGGAAGGCAAAGCAGCAGCCCAGCAGGGAGTGGAAAATGTAATAATGACAAGTTTTGTGCCTAAAGGGAAGGCAGGAATGAAATCAGAAAGATCCAGTGGGGTCAGGTGAGTAAAGAGTCAGCCAAGCACAGGAGTGAGAGATACCCGGAGGCAGTGCAATGTGCTGGCAAGGAGCCACACTGCTGGGGAGAGAGGAGTGTGTGTGAGAGAGAGAGCAGAGGGGAGGGAGAGACAGAGGGATAACACACCTTTGTGGGCACTTGTGAGGTTGTCTGGCAGCGCCAGCCTCTGTCTCCCTAGCAGTGGATGTGGATGTAGGAGGAGGCTCCCAGTTGCAGAGCCCCAAGAAGGCAGGAGCCCAAGCTTCCGTGTTTGCCCCTCCACCAGGTCCCTACCCCAGATGCCTGGGTGGCAGCAGACAGCAGGATGCAAGTACTGGAATGCTGAAAATACCAAAACCCTGTGATCTATGGGAAGCTGGAGTGAGCTTGGCTGGGGAACAGGCTCTGATGCCAACTGTGGCGATGTCGTTTCCATCAGCCCGTGAAAGACAACTTCAAAAACAAGGTTTATATTTGCCACTGGCTGTTTAATAGGGGATTAGTTAAAGGGTATAAACTGGCAGTAGGTTGAGATGGATGTGACCACAGGGACTAAGGCTTAACATGATGTGCTTGAAAATGACATTTGCCTGTTGCCAAGCAGATGTGGCCCACTCATACCTGTTGCTTTGGGGTTATGGGCAAGGAGCACAGAGGGAGGGGGACCCTGGTGAGCCCATGGCTAGTCACATTCTCACCACACCCACTGAACTGTGAATCAACCACATGGAGATAAGGTTTTTTTGAGGACTACTATTAGCAGAAGGCAGATCAGCATTTCTAGGTTTCCAGAGGCATGTACACAACTCCAAAAGTCTCCTAACTTGGCAGCATGTGTGGAGACACAGCCACTTGGACTATAAAAACCTGACTGTTTTCCTACCCTGACACTGTCAGGTTATTCCCTGCTCTCTCCTGATATTTTCCTCACTCCTCCACCACCAGCTTTTGAGAACCTCAGCTTTGGAAGATGTTGCTGCGTCTATTGCTCCTTATGTCAGTCTGTCCCTGATGAGCTGGGAACTGCATGGAGAATACAAGAGAACACTTCAGCCCCTTTCCAAAGCTCTGGCTCGTGGGGGAGTGATTGCCCTCACTTTTAGCCAAGTGATTTTTCTTTTTGGCAGGCAGCAGGAATGCCACTCAAGAAGAATGAGCCAGGGCTGCCCAGGCAGTGCGAGTACTTGCTGAAGGCAGCTTTAGCCAGGCAGCCAACCTGGACCTGCTTGAAAAGGAGGGCAGGAAAGTAGGGCTGGGAGTGATTCACTGGTTTTAGGGGGTGGTCTTACTGCCTTGGATGCTGTTGTAGTCACAAGCAAAGCTACTTCTTGGCCTTGGTAGCATCTGGTGTCTCTGATCACAGCTAGGTACAGGATCTGCAGAGCAGTTTGATTGAAGGCCTTAGGACATGTCAAGGGGAACAAGCACAGGACAGAGCGCCAGCTCGCTGGGCAAGCTGCAGGAAGCCTGCCTTTATCAGGATGCTGCAGGCAGGAAATGATTTGAAGTACGCTGCCTTCTCTTGTAAAGTGATTGAGGAAAGGGAGGAGAGCAAGAGAAAGAGCAACTGTGGCTGTATTTCAAAGCTGGTTTCCATCTTCTTTCTTGCATTACTGCTCTTTCTTCCCTCAGCAAAAAAACCCCACCCCAAAATCAAAATAAAACAAAACCCCAAACAAACAAAAGAATCCCCTCCCCCCTCCAAAGCCCTCTATGTGTTTCTGCTTCCTTACCCTCCTCTTTCCTTTTTTTAAGGATAAGTGCCCTAGACTGGTGGTATCACAGGTGCATGGAGAGAGTTAATTTGAATCCAACCACAGCTCCCTTGCTGATTCTTACAGGCTGCTTAGGTCCGATTGTGGAGTGAATTGCAGCTGTTTAAGGGATACTGTGAATGTCTGCGAGTGGTTGAGTAGGGACCCTAAGATGACTGAGGATCAAAACAAGGTGGCCAGACCTCTGGTAAGGAAAGCCCTGAAGGAAGGTGGTGTGGAGTCTGGCAGAGACAGCCAGAATTCCCTTCCATAACATCACCCCCAGCCAGAGGGAATGACCCTGTACCATGTAACTGCAAAATGCACCTGTCTCAGGAGACAGGAGGAACCGAAACCCTTGCAGAATTGGTGACTATGGCGTTTACATTTGCAAAGCTCCACTCTTATTGCTACCCAGAGGGGCCAGATGAAAAGCTGGCTTGGTTTGGTTCAACTGCAGACATGCACTCCATGGCAGAGATGATAAACCCTCAGCCTTCTTCATTTCACTCTTACAGCTTCTCTTCTGCTTGCCTTCCTTCTGTAATAGTGTGAGACGTTTTTCTTGGCTGTCCTCTTCCCCTTTGGAGATCAAACACAGGCCCTGCTGCTGAGTTCCTGAATTTATGACAAGGACCGGCTTCTTCTAGCCTCAGTTTCCATTAACAACCAGCTCACAGGAGCTGCATTCAGACCATTTGTTTTGTCTTTTGGCACCATCTATTTTATGAATGAGAAACATAGCGAAGGGCAAACAATCAGAAAACTGGTTTCACTGTTCTCTACCTGGTGAGAAGTCTTTGTAGCCCTTAGGTCTGGTATAAAACCTTACAAACTCTACACTTGTAATTGTTGTGTAAAAAGCTGTTATTGCCCTTAAAACTAGTCATTGAAGTTGAAAGATAAATATTATTCCATATCTTGTTGAATAAAATATATTATATCACAGGTGATGGAGACCGATTGTCTCAATAAATTCTGATACTGTATTCGGTGGAAAAGTGGCAATAAAAATGCTGATGACTTGACACGGGGAGAATATTGAATGTCATTAACATGTTATTTCCTCTGTTCTGATATCACTGTCATGTTCTTCCCACTGCTCTAATCTCTATCAGTTGTGGGCTTTTTTTTTTTGCTTTGCTTGTTTGAATGAGAAAAATGACATTTTTTTCAGCCCTTTAAATTAACCACTACTTGAGAAACGCTTAGAGATAGGAGGTGACATCCTCAAATATAGAAATTAAAACATGGTTTGATATTTAACCATATGCTAAGTATGGGCTGAAGAGGAATCCTTAAGACTGTCACTATCATCTGATAGTCGATTATGACAGTTGTGGCCATCTGCATAGTGATAAGAGCAGTATCTTGCTTTTATTAAATGCTTGGAAAGCACTTAATGAAGGCAGTTGTTGCTGTTCTTTTGCAGATGGGGAAACTGAGGGATGGGGAAGTTAAGTGAGTCACACGAGGTCATTTCCTAGTCCAGTGGCCGAGCCAGGTTCCTGTGAGGTGTCTAGGCTTTATCCCACATTTGCTGTGAAACTTGATTAGCTGCACATTGAAGCTACTTTTCCCAACCCATGCTAAACTGTACATGCTGGAGCCACAGCCCAGCAAGTTTCCAGTAGTTCTTACCAGAGATACTTCTGGTTTTATTTCCTGCTCCTGTGTAGGTATGGATTGTGTCTCTCACTATATATATATCCCACTATGAGGGCTGCAGAGCTGAGAATGTATTTGTGTACAGTCATGAAATGAGCCATCTAGGAAAAATAACAGTCATCCCTGTCTTCATCCCCTTTTCCCAAACCAGAATAAACCCAGTGCTTTTCAGAAAGCCTGAATCTGCCCAGGCATTCCCATTCTGTCACTCTGTGCCAGAAAGCCTGTTGTGATAGCCCTACGGGCAACTCGGATCAGCTTGTACCAAAGAGCATTTGGATCACGTGGGTTGTTTGGCATCCTCATGAGAGAATATGCTGCTGGTCTTGAATGATAGCAATTAAAGGTGCAAAGAAGTCATCTGTCTATTTGCTAGGGCCAATATCTAGTGTGGCCTCCTACTGTAATCTTGTGCTTTATCCACAACTAATTCTAAATGACTCCAGGAATAGCCACCACTTCCATTACCAGACCATTTCATGCACTGTTATAGTTTATTGTCAGATGGTTTTCAGCAATTAAATTCTAAATTGATTTCACAGTTGCACACGCTGTTTCTGTTATTTATTTTGGTCCTCACCTGTCTGAGGAAACGGGGTGCCTCTGTCTCTTCGTAAGTAGATGCTACTGTAGAGCTGAACAGAATATTTTAAGCGCCTGCAAAAATAGACCTTTACATAGAAATAGTGTGCAAGGCAGATATAACAGAGTTTAATTCTCACAAAGCCTCAGCAATAGTGCTGATGGATTTTTAAACGGGAATAATATTGTAGATCTTTTGCTAAGTGTCACAGCGCCTACGTTTTTCTATTTGTTCTGGTGTCCTGTAGGAAGGTGTGCTATTTCTCAACATAGAACAGAAGACGGAATTAGCTACCTGATATGGCTGCATTACTGCTCTGCTATTCACTTCCTGACTTCAGCTCAAGTGCCTACAGGTCCTATCCTGCTAAGTTAATGGGATCCTTTCTGATAAGGCAGATATGGGGCCAATAAACCATAACAACTTTATGCCTCGATTTACCCAGGTGTAAAATGGGAATAAAATTCCTCATGTTTTGTAAGACACTATTGAAAAAGCAAAAGGAGCTGACTGTAGAGTTAAAGCTACAGAGTAAAATACTATTAGTATTTTAACCCTCATGTCTCACCTCTTTTGAACAGGCACTTTCTGAGTACAAATCAGAACCCTAATAAAGTTCTTCTGCGCTCAGCGTCTCCCCTCTTGCCTAGTGTGCATGCTGGGGTATTTGAAAGCCTTCTTTTTCTTCCATTTTTAGTTCTTTTTTTTAACATATGCCTTGATTTTCTAGAAATCATTCTGGTTTCAGTGAGAGCATATGTACTTTTCCCTGAAGAAAGTGTTCTCCAGGCCAAGATCGGCTTCAGGGCAGTTACTTTAGTGACAGGAAAAAAAGAGATATTGGCACCAACTTGGCACAACGTCATTATTGTCATGCAAGCAGTTCCCCTTTATTATCAACATATCAAGAGAACAATTAAATTTTTCAAGGCAGGACTTCTAATCTCCACGATCAGATTCTTCACGGCAAGGAGGGGGTGTAAAAGTTTCTCTCTTGCTCTGTCTCTTCATGGCGCATGGTCCCAGCTGTATGACTCTGTTCATGAATATGCATGAAATCAGATATGACATTCCCCTGCTCCCATTAATAATCTTGTCATCTGACTTGTGCAGCATTAAGCTTCAGCCCGTGGCTCCTCATAGCGAAAGCAGCCTGGAGGAAAGGGAGGGAGGGGAGGAGAAAAAAAAAGGGCATGCCTTTTTTTATTGGGATTAAGTGCTTGAAAATTTTGGCAGGGGGTTGCCAGGAGAGTAAGGGGAGGGAGAGAGAGAGACGCACACAGGGACAGAGAGACGAGAAATCCTTCATGAATGCGCTGGCTTGTTAGAAGCCCAAAGCGGTGGGTGTAATGGTATGCGAGCTGACCTTGAATATAGCCACTGTGGGTTGCCCCAGCTTTTTTGTAAAAGAAGCATTTGCAGCAGAGGTTTGGATTTCAGGCTTTGCAGTCATCAATCATCTCAGCCTATTCTCCTCTTTGACAGCTCTGTACAAGGCCTGACATTTGACACCCAAGACCCCAGGACTTACACAGAGGCACAAGCTGAGGCCCTGGGGAGGACATAGGGAGCAGGGGGAGAAAAAAAATCAGAACAGGAGAAATGTTTTTCTTTTTGCTTTTAATTTTATTTTTAAAGAAGCTACAAAACAAATTATGACTGTAATAGGAATTGATTTAACAGAAGAACATTGCACTGAGTTCTGTTCCCTGCATTGTGCAGCTCATGCTGACAAGGCTGATCCAAAGAGCTGGGAGAGGAAAAGCGGGCTAAGAGGGATTTAGGGAAAGCAGGATGAGGCTCTTAGCCTTTTTCTACACACCCTGGTGTTACCAACCTACCAAAGTTTTATTCCATTTTGATGAAGTTAACCTGGACTTGATATGTCCCAATTCAAGCCAATCAGACCGATGAGTTCCCTGAGACACATGGACTTGTTGGAAGCCAGGATGGACCTAAGCCAGGTTGCCTAGAGTAAATTTCAGCAAAGCTAGTTGTGAAATTGAGTATTTGCATTGCAATAGGGGCACTGGGAGTCTAAAGGGTATGAAAAAAAGCAGATATGACCTGTTAAAGTAGATAAATATTTTGGGATAAAACTCTTTGTCCAAGTCAGTGTTTACTTGAGCTGGCATGTTTTGACAGTTACAGTCTTATTAAGATAGTTTTTCATGTCTTTTATAATACAAACATAACAGCAATCATTCTTAACCTAAATTCTTTTGTGAGCCCACCCTTTGTTCTTGCATCCTTCCCTATTCACACAATCTTCTGTCCCTCATACCCACTTCTAGTTAGGAACAAGAAAGACAAGTTTGATATAACTAACCTTTATGTACTGTTAAACTACATATGAAACTGATTTATTGTGAAAGCCATCCATGGTTCCCCGCTATCTCCTTAGTCATAAAAAGGAAGGGAATTGGGGATTTGTAGAAGGATTCTGTTGCAGATGACTTTTGGCACAAGGAAATTTGACACGAGGAGCAGGGGGCAATCAAATATGTGAGTGTAAGTGGACAGGAAAGAACACAGGAAAGTATTTCTCCTCAGTGTTTAACTCGGCAGTGGCACATGGCATATTTAAGTTGATCTAGAAACAGGTGACAAGGACTCTCTGCTTTATGCTAACTTTGGATTCAGCCCAGAAGTATGTATCCAGCCTGTGAATTTTGCTGACACAGGAAGTCAGGTTAAATACTCTGGATGATTTTCCAGGAATGTCAGTCTGTCCCTCAAGGACACTTTGGGTCATGAAACCGTTTATTTGAAAAAGTAGCTCTCTGTATTTTTCTCTATCTGAAAAGGCAGTAATTCTTCAGGAATTCGCCATTTTGATCTGTTGTGCATTTTGTTATCTTTCACTTCAAGTATTTTCTGTATGCCAGCCCTGATCCCACCCCCTGGGTCACACAGAGATAAATGAACAGTTTGAGTGCATCATTTCTGAATCAAACCTTCAGAGAAGCACTTCCAGAGTAGTTAGCAAACTTTTGCTTTCCATAAACAAAACTGCTTGCTCCAATGAACCTTCCTGGAAAGGGGTCACAAATGATGTCAAAGGGAATTAGCAGCTTTTCATGTGAATGAATGTTTGCAAACAGTATTTGGCTGTCCTGCTTCAAACTCGTGATTACAGTTGCAGCTCTGCATAGGGAAAACCCAAGCTTGTTCTATAGGACACACATTTACTGCCTGCAGGGGTTAGGGATGAATATTTTTCCCAAGCTAAGTCCTCTGCGGATTTGAGGGTTGCCTTCCTCTGAAATATCAGGGTTTAGCCACTGCTGGAGGCAATGATACCAAACTTGATGGACCAATAAACTGATTCAATATGGCAATTCCTCTGCTTCTTGTATTTTCCAAATGGCTTCTGTGTGCACATGCCCAGGCAATGATTTATCGCCTGCTCTGGGAGACCCTCTTGAGTGGAAATGGGCAGGATCAAGCACATTGGCTGTGTTTGTGTGTGGATGTGCATATGTGTCTGGAGAGAGACAGATATCAAACAGCTGATTACTACTGTTTTCTTTCTCTACTCTGGATTTAACCCAGTGTGGGACTCTTCTCCTTTACACTCGTTCCAAAATTTCATTAAATGTTACTTAAATTTCCAGGATTTTGACTTTTCCAGTTGGTGTTCAGGGTAAAGGAAAGAGTTAGAGGATAACTATTTGTGCTTTAAATGATTATTTCCCTCACTAATTTTCAGGTCCAAGGAAAACCCCACTAACACTTCTCCAGACTTCAAACCTGACACTTGAGTCTCTTCTTTTTTTCTAGTTCTGCACTCAAAATGAGAAATTTGCAATATTAGAAAGGAAAAGTCTTACTTTATTGGGAAATCCTCTGATCTGTAAAATAAGAGGATTGTGTTTTATTTTATTTTTTTCTCTTCTGTAAGTTTTTGAATAAGATTTAGCTTAGCTTAGCTGAAAAGACTTGAAAACAGAAGTTTGGAAATGTCATCCTGGGTGCAAATGATTTTTATAAAGCAATGAGTGAGGTACCACTACAACCTGTTGCTATCAATCTATTTTTGTGGCAAAGCTTCAAACTCCTCTGTTAGAGAGCTAAGAGCAGAAGCACGTGCTGCCAGTGGTAGCACATCCTTTGGCCATGTCAGCATTGTTCTCAAGGTCCTTCCATCCCTCATTCAACTACAAATAGACACAGTCTTGAGGCTACTTATTAATCCAATATGCTTCTCATCTGAATCCAGTATCTTCACCTGCTTCCTGTATTTTCTGTATGATTATTAGGATGCTATATTTGTTTATGTAGCCCTTAGCTGGGCTCTTTTTAAAATTTGGAGTTCTGTTAATAAGTTCAATGTATAGGTTCCTATCAAGTACCTGAATGTTGATTGGAAAGTCACAGAGAGGAAGAGGCTGTCCTTTTCCGTGAAGCTCTTTTGTGGTTTTATATCCAGATCATTAGGATCCTGATGGACTTGCTTTGAGTTTTTACATTTGTTTGGAAATCAGAACTCCAGCTATAGATGTACAGGACTTGAAAAAAAATGGAAGAGAAGCAGTCCATGGACTGTAACTTGCATCAGATGCACCACACTAAAAGAACAGGTGAAAATAACGTATGCAGTGCAAATAAATTAAGGGAAAGTGAAAAAGACTATTACGGATTGCAGTGTGCCTGGTTCTAAAGAGACTAATTAAAAAATGTTAATAAAGAGTAGTAAGAATTGTCTAGTGTTTAAATTCCTTAATTGAGACACAAGAGCTCAGCCAAAACATAAATCAAAGTATAAGTTTTGCTTCAGCAGAATACAATGAGAACCAATATGTTGTTATGTAGTACATCATAAATATCTAGGGATAAGCACTGGAGACCAAAAGAAGAAAAGATTGATCATTTTTATTTTACCTCTTCTTTTGTTGCCTTTTTTACTATTTCAGTTATGTTTTGCTGTATAAAAATGATTATTATTCTCCTCGTATTACTGCTATTGATGTGAAATGATGGTGTAAGTGAAGAGTACAGGATCCATTTCAGCAGCCAGGCAGCCTTGTTTGAGGTGCTATAGAGACTGGTGAATGAAGAGTCCTCGCACTGGTGATGAGCACAGAAACAAGTATTTGTGAAACCAGATTGACAATTCATCTGCAAACAGACCGATGTGACTTTCCCTCTCATGCCCCCACGAACTGGAACTGCAGCTGCGTTCAGCTTCATTCAAAACATTTCATCCTCTTCCCTTGCGCATGGGTGGGCAGTTCAGGATGCTAAATAGGACATTTTGACTGCTCATATCTGTACCTTGGGGCCTACCAGATCTGAGGGCAGTGGAGTGCCTGCTCATTTAACTTGCACAGCTGCAAAGCTTCCAGCACAAATGCTCCTCGAACGCTCTGCGCGGGGGCTGGATGTGACGGCACATCGCTTGGCTGAAGAGGGAAAATAGAGACAACAAACTCCCGAGCCTTAATAGAGAGAGCACCCTCCCCAAGCCTATGAGATTAAAGCAATAGATTTTCAAGTAGCCCTTCAGAGTGACTAATTTATATGGATATCAAGGATTCAGTTGGAAAATTAAAAAAAAGTAACTAGGGGAAAATATGGTGCTCTCTAAGTCCCAATGGTATGCCACATTCATTTTACTAGAGAGTTTATTCTTTAGTACTTTCATGGATTGACATGAGGGAGGAATTCACATGTCAGGACAGATAAAATCTCCCTCCTGCCAAAGGAGTCTATTCAGACATGCATGTTAGTAGGTTGATAACTTATTCTGTATTGCAGAGGACTCAAAGATAGACATTTCTCCTTTTATCTCCATCTCTGCGCTCCCTGCATACTAAAGATATGGGGAAACAGCAAGATACATCTTAACTAGCCCTCTCAGAGAGCGCTGACTTCTCCTAGCCTGTGCCAAGAGATGCAAACTTAAAGGAATAAGGTGTCACACAGACTAATAACAAACACATTAGCAATGTTTATGCGCATAATTTGAGCCCTGTGTGAATACTGTTTAAAAAAATACAAACCCTGGACTTTGTGGTTAATTTTTTAGCCAAGAAAAATGCAGTGCTCTTGTTTCACGTGGCTCTGCTAGAGGCATGGGAAATAGGTTGAGAAAGATGGGGGACCGGGACAAGTAAAATGTGTTGAAGAATCCATCCTTGAAATGCTTTCCAAATACTAATGAAACTTTTGTGGTTTTTTGGGAGCTAGGCCCATTCTCCTTCTAAAGACTGGGGAATTCAGTCAAACAACTTTAAACCTTGACCAGAGCAGTAGAAGTATGTCTGCTCTTCAAAATGAAATTAAAATTCAGGAATGTTTAGTCTTATGCTTAAGCTGATCATCTCCATTTCATGTACTTTTGATTTTTCTGGGGCCACCAAATGGTATAATTTTAGGATACTTGTTATTTAAGAGTATTAAATTATGTGAGTGTCATTCCTAAGGAGTCACGTTTAAAAAATAGGGGATAAAGATTCTCCAGAGTGCAGATCAGAGCATATCTGAACTGCCCCTTGGCAGAAGGACTTTTCCTTTTCTCCTTCTTCTTCCAGTGATGGTGCTGGGAGAGCAGCCTCCTTCACTAGGCGCTGTGGGGCTTCCTTCCAACTCAGTTCCCAAAAGCAGATTCTTACTCTTTTTTAGCAGCTCATATACGTAGATTGAGATTAAAGTGGTTTAGAAAGTGTTTTATATAGATTTGTATACATACCTAAAATATTTGCCTAGATGTATCTTATCTAAACTCTTGCATGGTTCTGGATTTCCCAGGCTCGAACCACGCTTTGTGTAAATCGGTGTTGTCTCACTGTCTTTGACTAAGCTTATTTACGTCAGCTCTGGAATTAGTCCCCTGTATTCCAGCCAGCACTTAGCTGCAAGAGTCAAAATAACATGGATATGTACTGTTTTCCTGTTATCTCTAGCCTCTCTATAAACAGAAACTATTAGAAATACTGTGAGAAAGCTATCTTGTGAGGCTTGCTCCCCACTTAAGAGTTTTTAGATGGATATCTGACAAGAATGTGCAGTTATACCAATCCTCAAACTTCAGCATAGTTTTCTTTGCTTTAGCAGTAATTCATTTTGATTTGCATAGCAAAAGCACCCCAGCTATGAGCTCTTGTAGTTTCAGAGGTCTCAAAAAACATATTTTTCAATTTTCCTTTTGCGTCACCATTTTCATATATTTCCAAGCTACCTGAAGGGAAAAATATAAGAAAAATAAAAACACATTAAAAGTGTCCCCCCCTTCCCCCCCCCCGCCCCATTTTTTTCCTGTGGGAAATGTTGTCTATAGTGCGGTCCTTTCTAGAGAATATTTTCATTCTACCTAAGGTCTGACGCAACAGGCTTCATTTTGGAAATAATAAGCTTTTTCCAGACAAGATTTAGTGAAGTAATGACTCAGAGGCACAGACAGACAAGTGGACTGTTTGTTTCATCTTAATTATTTATGTGGTGTTATCCTAACAATAATATATTATGACATATCTTCCAGTGAATTCTCCTCTGTTTGTGTATCACTTAATGTGAGAGTGAGACTGTGAGAGATGGCATCTCAGCATGGATAATTATACAGAAAAAGTTAAGAAAGAGTAATATAGCTGACCAATTTAAATTCAGTCATACATAATATAAATTCTGCAGTTGTTTCTTTATTAAAGTTTTCTTTTCCTATTGCTATTGACCAACAAATTCTTTGATGTTTTAAGAATATTTTAGACAAAGAGATTTCAGCAAGGTGAGCTCAAAACTGTGATTTCAGCTTTGAATTGTTCTTTTCTATTGATCTTCCTGTGATTTACAGCCATTTCCCATAAGAAAGTTCTTTCCTGCTTTATGTCAACCAAAATTGGGGCACAGTTTCATCCTTACGAAGAGTACCTGCTTTGTGTCCCTTGTGAAGGGAGATTAGTCTCTGGCTTTGGGAATTTGTTGCCTGTTGGCTCTCTTTGCCATGAAACCAACCAAAAAAGTTCTGCATGTTTCTAGGTAGAATTGCTTGGAGATTTGTAAAATGATTTTGATCTTGGACCTGAGCCTGCCATTAAAGTGCTTGACTTGCCTTGACCACTGTAATTTTAGAAAGCTGACCCTTCTCCCTTGCAATTTACACAGTGTTTTTAGCCTAATGCAGAATTTCCCTCTTCTGCAGCTGGGAAGAGAATATCCATCATTTCCAGATGTGGACATATGATCCAGGAGGCAATTGAAGGGATTTTGGAATCATATGGTTTGGCTTATGGATTTGGATTGGTCAAGAGAGATTTGCCTGAAATCCTTGAGAGACCGTGGCACCTCTCTGACTCGGGAGGCATTTTAAAATAAAACCCAAACTTAAATGCATTTTATAGAGAGGCTTAAAACTTCTAAAATATAAATCTCAAATATTTATATGTGGGCTGCAATGGAACAGAAGTTACGACCTCATATGTGAATGTCTAGGATTTGTTTTTTTCCTTCCACCAGCCCACCTGGAATGACTTTAGCTTTCAGCCTTACCTCAGGCTGTACCCAGGTTAGCTCCCAGTGACTTATGACTCCATCAATCTGCACAGATATGTGCTGTACTCCTTCAAGGGAAGTAGTTCGTCTTCTATATGACTGCATCCCCACCTCTTCCAAAGTTCAAAGAACCCAGGACAATTGCTTATTCGAATGGGCTTCCAGTTAGGATTGAAGATGCTCTCCCTGCCTCCCCATGTGAATCAGAACTTTCTGGTGAACTTTGACAGAGACAGAAACTTTCAGCGTAATCCATCCCCTCTTGAACTAGAAAGACATGAGATGATGGTGATGAAATATCAGGTGAGATTGTTCAGTGTGTTTTAAGGAGCTTTGAACTGGAAATGGATCAATTTAGAGCTCTTTTCTGAAGTCAGAGTAGCACATTTTTTACGATCCATTTCCCATGAACTAACAACTGTTCCCTATCCAGCAGACAGTTTACTTGTAGCTATTTTGACTTGCATTATTCCACTTAATGAAGATAAACATAAGTCAGACACAGGAAAGCCACAGAATGAGTATGAACGGGAAGTGTTCCAAGTATTCAGCATTTGCTAGGCAAAATTGGCCAGTAATTCCTTTTGCTTTTCACTCAGGATAAAAATCCCTGAAAGATAATCATCATCATTGTTTGAACTAATATAGCACTTTTATCCATTGGTCTGAGAACACTTCCCAAAAATTAGCTGGACTGAGAACAGCCTTGAGATTAGTTTCATATTATTTAAAATACACATTTTATGGACAGACAAGCTCATGGGTCACCTAGAGGTACCATGACTTCGCTTGAGTCACAGAGTCAGAAGACTACAGAAGATTTCTGACTGCCATTTCTATGATTTCAGTGACACTGCAAAGGATACTTATTGTTGCTCATTCGAATTGCTTAAATTATTCATATTACAGTCACTATAGGGATGAACGTATTTTCTGCTTACATGCAGATTTAAAAAAAATATTCTTTATCAGTGATTGTGCGATTGTTGCTTTTTCTATATGCTACTCTCTTCAGTCATCAGACAACTTCTTTGGGGAATTTGGTTTCTTTATTAGTAGGTCCATGGACAAAAAAAGTTTTTTAGTCTTCTCCTGCTCATGTTTCACTAATGACAATAAGTAGACAGTGATGTGCATACTGAAATCGTTTGCCCAGGCAGCCTAAATAGATCATGCCCTTCCTCGAGACTTGAATCTCTACCCTACAAACAGCACCATATGGTTAATTTTTAAGCCAACTGATCAAGTGTTTAATAAAGCAGAGGCTGAGGGGATGAGGAGGAGAAATGCCTTCCATGAAAGCCATTGTTCTGGTGGGCTGAATCTCTTAACCCTTTGTAGCGTGGCAGGAAGAAATCCATGGGATGGAGCTTTGACTCATGAGACAGGAGTGGGAGAGAAAGGTGTGCATCAGCTTGTGGGTCAAATGCACCAAAGATGTTATTTATGTGTTACACTGGGATAGTTACTGATTTATAGATCCAGTGAAAAAAACACTGATCTGGGGATTAGGATCTCCAGGCTTTAGTCCTGATTCTGTCATATGTAGCTGTCTGACCTTGAACATTTAACTTTCCTCTTCTATTTTATCCACACATCTTCAGGCCAAGGTGCCTGCAGAGCATAACCCTATTGCTCAGGGCATCTCATTCTGAAAACAGATTTACAGATTCTGCCTCCAAAATTTATACAAACCTTGACCTGAATTGGGACAATTAGGTTTTTTGAATTACAGCAGCACAATGTTGACATAGAACTGGAATCACATAGTGGGGCAGGTCTCAGTGTTTTAATTAGGTAGCTTGCAACTACCTCTTGATTTTTTCACATAAAGTTAGATTTGAAGCAGATGATCAAAATTTATTTATGCATGCATTCAAACAAGACAGCATTGTAACTGAGAAAGCTTAAAGTCTTGTGTTTAAAAAAAACCCCACGTTATTTGGGAAATGAAGTCATCTGCAGAAAAAAATTACCCACACAACAACAAAACAGCCTTCCAACTCCTGTGTTTTTAGATTATAGCATGCCATCTTTAGTATTTATTTCCCTAAGAGCTTGCCTTTTTTTAACAGATGTATACTCCCTTCATTGGTGTTTATTTAAAACCCTGCCAATATATCTGAAATCAGCACATACTGAATGTTGATGCACCACCTTGCCTAATTGACTTAGCTGGAAAATAAACAGTGAAAGGCTATTTCAGCAGCAAACTGGTTGATACAGCTACTCATTCCCTACCTTTATCTATGTACCACACAAGCAGACAAGCACCTGATATTACAAACACAAGGTTGTTGCACGTTTTCTGCAGTCTTTAGGATTTTAGGGACAAACTTGGTATTGGTGTCAGTGTCACCCCTTGAATCAAAATATGACATTTTTATCTCTGCTGCCCTAAAAGCCTTGATAACATCCAGAAGATGCCATCAGAACCATGAGAACTTATTAAAAGTTGTTTTAAAAACAATAGGCTCCTGCATATTCGCAGTAAATAAGGATTATAAGGCTATTCACGCAATGTGAATAATTTGCTGCTAATAATATTGACACTCAATCTGTCTGCAAAATGTCTCTGTTAACAGGAAACAATCACACTGGGAGGTGTTAGGAAGATTTGCAGTGCAGTGGTAGAATGAAGTAATTAAAAACTGACTGGAAAATGTATTAGAAGTTTGAAAATTTTATTTTTTCTGGCTTTTTAATATGAAATCAGAAAATAAATAATAATAATGTATTATTTGAAGAGAAAATTAGATTTCTGCTAATTTTACTTTTAAACAATCATTTAAGTTGTTTTACAGATGAGACACAACTTGGAATATATTGGTAAAAAAAAAGGCAGAGACATAAAATAGTCCAACAGGGAAAAAAATATAAAAGGAAATTTTTGATCATGGTGGTACTGATCACTGAACTGAGACATGACAAAATTGGATGAAGTGTTTTAGGAAGAATTGAAAACGAAAGGCTTTAGCAGAAAGGTATAAAGGACTCCTACAGAAATTGATATTTCAGTTTCATGCAGGATATGCTCCTTTCACACAAATTTTACTTTGTATATTATCTTTTGTTCAGCTTTTCACCAAATAAAATGATTATTCATGGGAAAATATTTAGCAGATGAAAATGACCATTTTCAATGGAGTTGGGTTAGGAACTGATACATCTCTTTGAAGGAATTTGAAGGAATACTTTGGGGGTTTTGCATTAAAGATTTTCTATCACATATTTCAGAAGTTAATATTTATTTTTGTTGATTTAATAAAAAGGTTGCTCATCTGAAGCTTTTTTTAAACCCTTATCCATCATATCAGGGTATTAAATGACTACAGATTTTTTCCACTGATATAAAAGTGTCTTAGTGTATTTATGCTGTATATGTCCTTTATTAGAATTGGATTTTTATACCATATCATTAAAAAAGAATATAAAAATAATAAAATGACAAAAGATTGATTTTCCATATGTCTTTGGTCAGGAGGAATTTTTAACTTTAAAATAGTAAATCAAAAATAGAACACAGTAAAGAAGAGCCTTTGACTTGGTAAGAAAGAAGTCGGTTTTTTTAGAACTTTTATTGTATTTAAAGGAAAAAAAGTTTTCTGTGTGTTACTGAATGTGACCCAGATTTTTTTCAATAATTTTCTTTTGCTTTTATTTTTTATGAACTTTCTTTGATAAAATTTTTCATTATCAAAATAATCACTAGGTGTACATGCAATTTAGTTTAGGTTTCTTTTTTTTTAAATGTTCTCCAGTTTGGCATATTCTGTAATTGCTTACTACTCACTTACTCACTGACAACATTCCTCTTCTTAAAATGAATCAGGAGATTTTTAATGGCTGTTCATGGTCGACACTGAGAGAACATGCATGTCAGACAAAACGATATCCATGTCCTAGAGTGTCATTCCCAAGTTTTTACTGATAGTACGACTTACTGTGTGCATTACATACATGATAAATAAAAGAACAGAATCAGAGGAAAAGGAAGAATTTTTCACTCTCAATATCAGTTTTCTAGAGCTTAGAATTGAGACAGAAGAGAGCCCAGAAAACCTTTCTAATTCTATGCTAAAAGGCAGGAAGCTCTTGGGTTAAGGTAAGAAGAAGAATAGAAAGCTCTGCTGAACTCCTGAAAAGTTTAAATTTATATTGATCATCATGTGATGGGCTGAATGGCTGTTCTGAAGATATACCTGTGTTTGAAACTTTCTTTGAACACATGGGCAAGGTGCTGCCAGATAGGAGAAAATTGTATCCCATCAGAAAATGACCAGTGTGAGAGAAGGTTATGAGTTTATTAACCTGATGAATAAAAAAGTAAATATTTGGTGTAAAACCTGTCAGAGATTACACTTGTAAAACTTCTAATTCAGCCATTTCCTCTTAGAGCTGTCAAAATATGTCTTGGATAAGTTAATACAACGTTACACATTGCAGAAGCTGTTGCTCTAACCTGAAGTTCAATCATTTCTTAGAGCAATTTTTTTCTTCCTCGCCAACTTGTCTTATCAACAGCCTACCTTTGTGTCTGCAGGCTGCCTTCTCAACTCTTTATTTCCATAGCTCTAACCTCTGCACTATGTTTTCAAAATGTTTTCAAAATGCTTAAAACCAATTCTTAAAACAATAGCAACTTGATGGGTAATTACCAATGGACCTCAGAAATGAATTTTTCTCATAGACTGGAATTTCACTGGCGTCTCTGCAGCCTGTCTCCTCTTTTTAATAGCATTTCTGGAGAAGGCTAGAGAGGGAATCATGGCCCTGATGCAAATTTAAACTGAAGGAGGCAGTAGGTGGAAAAGGTGCAGTCACCTCCCACCTTTGCTCCCCTCACATGAGTCAAATGACAACATTTTGTTATGAAAATTGAAGATATTGGACAACCCTTGCCTACAAAATTTTCAGCATTGAGAAAATAAAATAAAAAGCAGCTGGAGAAGATTCTTTTTATTTAAAACCAAGTAGACCATGTTAAAATCCCTCCCTTGCTCTCACTAACTCTTTGCCCTCTAGACGAAGAAGGATTTATCTCATACATTTCAAAAAAGTCACCTCTCTGTAACCTACAGTTCATTCAATCGAGGTTTAGCGTAAATAATCAGTATGGAAAACACCAATTGGCTTTGGAGAGCCCCTGGATTTAGGAGGAACTCACTGCTCATGTCTGTGCAGCTCCTCAGGGAAGCAGAGGAAGGAGAATGTGTCTTGATTTACACTGCCCTATTTCTCGGCTCTGCCAGCCTCTCTGCTCTGTCCACTTCACTACCATCAGATGCAGGGAGACAAACATATGGTGTTTACTTCTCTGACTGACATGTCTCTGGTTTTCCTCACTCCTCGAGAGAATCCTCTCTTGCCAAGTCAATTTGCAAGGGCTTGGATGTAGCCATGGCCCTCTGGTTGGGATCCAAGCTATTCCTCATTTTCCCTTGGCAAATGTTAGTAGAGGACAACCTCCCTCCTCCTTACAAAATTAGTGTTTCATGGAGGGAAACTCAAATCCAGAGAACAGCCTGACCCTGAGTGTTCTTTTGCACCTCATTTGTGTGGGGCTGTGCAAAGATGTCACCCAGAGGCCGTGGCAGCTCCTCGTGCTGATCCTGGGGGCTGCAGGGGAGTACAGCAGTCAAGGTCCCAGGTGAGGCACTGCCAGGAAATCCTTGCCAAGGGGCTGTGGACAGCCACTGGCACTGCTGCTGCAGCTGATGAAGACTGAAATGAAGAAGAGGTGCTAAGGAAAGGATTTGCATTTGCTGTAGGTTGTGAAGCTTAAATGGAGTTTGTCTTGGGAGCGGTTTTAATATCCCAGGGAGACTTGCTCCCCATGTGGAGACATAAGCTGGACATGTTTTGGGATGAAAATTGAAAAAACAAACACAAAAACTCCAGTCTCTTTTAAGATGAACTTGTGCTTTATTTCTTTTATTTTTCTCCTTCTGTCTCCTCCCTCCTTTTCCTCTCTCCCTCCCTCCAACACTTTGATCTGGTGGTAAGGGCATCTTTATCACTCTTATCAGCTCCCCAGTTCTTGGCTGTCCTTTTGAAGTGTGACTTCCTGCACCCAGTGTTCAAGAAAGGATACTGGGTACTGCAGGTTTCCTGTTGCTTTTCCTCTGTATCTACAAGTTTGCTTTGCTTTCCTTCCTGTTTTTCTGTTTCATTTGTTTGTGCTTCCCTTCAATGATCAAACCTACCTCTCTCCCTCTGACAGGTTCTCCCTCACTTGTAGATCATTATCACTCATCTATTTTTCTTCTCCAACCTCTCAGTGTGATCATTCCCTTTTCTCTACTGTGCCTCATCCTTTCTATCCTTCCTTCCTTCCTTCCTTCCTTCCTTCCTTCCTTCCTTCCTTCC